>NC_052051.1:119993917-120328083 GCF_903992535.2 Arvicola amphibius | reverse complement strand
TGCAGTCTCAGCACCTCCATCAGACAGCTGCCAAGAGCAGCTAGGCTTCAGTCCAAATTCAATAGGAGCTTCTGGTTTTGAGCCCCTGCCTCTTCTCTTTTGTTCTCACTTTCTGGGCTCATTATAACTGACTCTCTGCACTAAATCCCTTTTGCTTAAAGAATCAAAAATGTCATTTAATTTCTGGGGTTGACACCAACCAACGTAGATACAAATATAAGTTTTATAAAACATATAAGTAAACAATTTTCCAAAGCTAGGACCTCTTTCTGGTAAGTATTATCTATCTGAGACTTGGCTTGTTTGGGAAATTAGATTGCCCACCTCATCCAGAGAGAATGGGGCATAGGTAAGAAGCAATTATGTGATCCTTGGCAACTTAAATTATTTTTAGAGCAGGTCTTCCTAAAAATAGAATAAAAGCATAAGGTTGATGAAAGAAAAAAAAGAGATTGTATAAACTGTAAAACACAATTACAACTATTTGTTTCTGTAAAATGTTGAATGATTTAAGAAAATATAAATTTAATGGGATAGGTGAAGTTTTCTGACTACTATACAGAAAGTATTAGAAGGTTCTATATGTTCTAAACCTTATTCTCTAGCCTCCCTTTCTTTTTTGACACTTCTATCTCTGTCTCTATCTCTTTATATTAGTTTTCATCATTTGAAAAGGTAGCATGAAACTATAGGTTTGATTATGACATCTTCATATCTTTTGCTTTGCTCATGTTCACCCTCCAGTACTGGCCCTTCTTCATTTTTCTTCTTTTGTATCCTTTATCTTGCCAGATACCATCACTCTGATTCTCTGATTTTATATCAGTGTGTGTGTGTGTGTGTGTGTGTGTGAGAGAGAGAGAGAGAGAGAGAGAGAGAGAGAGAGAGAAGCACCTGCACCTTTCTGATTCTCTGATTTCATGTCAAAGAGATACAGAGAGAGACAGAGACAGAGGCATCCCTCTGATTCTATGATTTCATATCAGAGAGGAGGGGACAATATGACTTATATTTCAAACCCTTCAGACCTGAAATTCAAGTGTCACTTCTTTAACTGGAAATTATACTGGTATAGATTCCTGACAAAACATGACTAAGCAAAAACTTGTTCATGTTAACAATAGAGTCAAGGTTCCAACAGAATATGAAGCTCTTGTGGTGATGGGCCCCCAAACAGGCTGACTCAGAATCCTTCTAAGTAAAGATAGAAAGGATGAAAATTAAAAGACCGGGTGGGTCTGTGACACAGTACAGGGTAGGAGATACAAAGCCTAGGAAAGGAGAAAAATACAGATTACACCTTCCCACCATGCAGAAGTTTCAAATGCCCCCACACTGCTTACCTGGAGTCTTGTGAGTCTTATGGTATATGTGATATAAATGATACAGATTCTGCATATGACAGCCATTTTACAAACTTAATCTTTCTGAGTGTGACCCAGATATTCAGCCCCTCCACTCTGCTCTAGGACAGCTATTGATAACTGCAGTCAACATGCCCTGACCACCTTTGGCTTAGACTGCTTACATATTACAAAAGGATGAATTTGAATTGGAAGAAAGGACCACTACCAAGGGGAGGAGGTGAGGACAAAGCAATTAAAGGAGGATAATGTGAAGGAATGGGGACTGGTGCCTTTTGGTAATTCTACTTGCCTTATAAGATATCAACTCTTAAGAGTTTCTTAAGAGTCACTTTAAAACTCCTAGGCATGAGGAATCTCAGCTAAACATCAGGGCAAGTTATCTTCAAAGGAAAGATTAACATTGTTCTACTGTGACTGATGAATAACTTCTCATATATCCACCATTCTCTCTACCCTTACTACATCTGACTATGGTTCTACTGTAAGAGATAATGCATGTCTCTACTGTGATTTATGAACCACTTCTCACATATCCACCATTCTGGCTATCCTTACCACATTTGACTATCGTTCTACTGCAAGAGAATGAAGCATGTCCCTGCCAAGTGTGTCTCTAAAAACTGACATGGTTATTCTGCTTCTCTGACTAGGAAAGATATACTTATCAATGTATGGTTTTATAAAATAATATACACTTTTCTCTCAGGCATAAAATACGAGAAGTTTAACATTTTATAAAAAAATTTCTTTTTATTTTCATGTAGGTAGTTTAATGGAATGAAATTATTTACATAGAATCAGAGTATTCACATTTGTTTTGGAGCTTTGCTCATTATCAGTACAGATGACATCTAGTCAGCATAAAAATACCCTACATATTAATCAGTAAAAACTAACAAAAGTACTGAGACACAACTATATGTGCCTGATCTCCTCTTACCAGTCACACCTAAGTAAATATTTTTTTAATATTTCAGATTATGTTGATAAAAAAGAAAGTATGACATTATTTACTCTCATGATTTAGCTTGTATATATCACCCAGATGCTAAATTCTAATTTGTGTCAGTGTTAGAATTGCCCTTAATAGTTTGTATGATAAGATATTCTACTGGTGCAGCAGTGCCACAGAGGATATGGCCGTAGCCAACCACTTTCTGGTTGGATCCATAGCCCACTTCATGAGATGGAACCATAACTGACACTACTAATGGAACTGAAAAACTATCATTACATGTGTTGTTGGTCCTAGTAGAGAATCCAATATTATGGACATCGTATCAAAACAACTCCTGGAGACATGTTGTTATATCCACAAATAAGTACATTTCTCAACCCTCATCAGAAAGCTTTTCCTTGCAATAGATACCAATTAACAGAGACCCCAACTGCTCAATGTGCTGAGAATAAAAAACTCTAGAGTGCTTATTTCTACATGATGTGAGCATGTCACACACTTCCCTGACAAGGTTCAGCAATCTTCATGGAAGAAGGAGTAGAAAAACTGTAAAAGCCAGAAGTGATGAGTAACTTCAAGGAAATACTGTTTATCAGGTGCAACAGAACCATTGAATATATGAATTCACAGTTATTGTAATAGCACAACTGAGACCTGTAAAGTTCAAGTTAGGAAACAAACAAACAAAAATGCCCAGAATGGAGGAGGTAGGCAAAAATGTAATATATTTTCAGGGATATTCTTGAGAGATTTCTACCACCTAGGATGTTAAACTCTAATAAAGAAAGAGGGATAAGGGCTCCCTTTGAACATCACTAAGGCAGGAGGGACAGGAGTTGGGATAGAATAAGGCCTCCTTAACATCCAGTCAGCACTTGATTTCTAGAGAGACTAGGGATCAGTCTCTGTTGACAAACAAGCCTAAGAGATAATTTTCACCATGGCAAGGTCCATTTATAAGTGAGGACAGTTCTGAGAGAGATTTGTCACTTTTCCTCAATATAACAAACTACCTGAGAGAAACAATCCACAGGAGGAAAGTTTGTTTGACCTTACATTTTCAGGTATTTGAGTCCAAGGTTGGCTGGCTCCATTGCAGGGGTAAGGCAGAAAGTCAAGCAGCAGGGATTCGTGATAAGGAGTCTGTTCATCTCATAGTAACCATGTAGTAGACTGATATAGACAGAGGCTACTTGTTTTTTCCTGGCTGCCCAGAACCAAAATAAGCACACTCACAAACTATATTAATTAAAACACTGCTTGACCAATCACTTAATCATATTGCTAACTAGCTCTTCTAGCTCTTATATCTTAAATTAACCCATTTCTACTACTCTGTGTATTGCCATGTGGTTGTGGCTTACCCATAAGGTTCTGTCCAGTGTCTGTCTCCTGCAGCAGCTACATGGCTTCTCTTTGACTCCGTCTTCTTTCCTCCTTTATTTGCTTGGAATTCCTGCCTTCCTCTATTCTGCTAAGCCACTGACCTAAGCAGCTTTATTCAATAGCCAGTAAAAGCAACACATAGACAGAAGGACTTTCTATACTGCTGCACCAGCACAGCAACTGTAGTTCTTCTGAATGAGGGACGTTGGGATTAACACACACTCAGCACAACTTCAGGTTCTGCAGACAAGACTTTATTCCACTTTCTCACACAGTATATATAGCCCTCAGCAGGGGAGGCCGAGCCAGCAAAGGCAGGAAGCTCATCACCATAACTCACATTGCTTAGGGGTAAACATCCTTAGAAACATTGCTGGAAACAACAGATTGTTCCTGTTTTGTTCCTACTTTCAACCAACCCCAAGAGTGCAAAACAGATCAAGTGGGGATGCGAAGGCCTGTCCTCTAGGGACCCAACACATACCAGACAGACAGACAGAGAAAAAAAGATTGGAAGAAAAGTATACTTTTTCAAAAGTATCCTTTTAGAACCCTACCTCCTCCAACCAAGCCCTACCTTCTACAGTACCTGCCACCTCCCAATAGTTCACTCAGTTATAAACTCATCAGTGGAGTTTTTCCATTGACTATGCCGGTAACCTATTGGCTCAATTAATTTCCAAAAGCCCTACTTCTGAATCCTGCATTTGGAATCAAATCTTCCACATGTGAATTTCAGAGCATCATTTTATATCTAAAGCATGACAGGCAATTTCTAACTGACCTTCAGGGTGAACTGACTTAGCAAAGCACATAACTACTGTAATCCTGAAAGTCTTTTATTGTTCCAGTGGAGCTTCTCTTGGAACACAAAAGTCCTCGCAGAGCATCTTGAAGCTCTTTGTGATGCTCCAAAAGACCCTGACACCAATCAAGTTTCCTGCTAATATTAGCTCACAAAGAATTCAATCTCCTAGTTTTGAAAAGGGTGACATTTATTCAGTTGTAAAGAAAATATAATATTGATAACTTTCAATACTGAAACTAGGGATCTCTAAGTACAATGAAGCATATGCAGAATTATTTTTCATCACTAATACTAATTACCTGGTATCTGATATTGCAAGGAACTGCTTGTTCGTCCCAGTTGCCTGGCTAGCTTTGCCCAAAATAACTACACAGAAACTGTATTAATTAAATCACTGCTTGGCCCATTAGCTCTAGCTTCTTATTGGTTAATTCTTACATCTTAATTTAACCAATTTTTATTAATCTGTGTATCACCATGTGGCAGTGGCTTACCAGGTAAAATTCCCAGCGTCTGATTACAGTGGATTCATGGCATCTCTCTGTCTCTGCTTTCTTCCTTCCAGAATTCAGTTCTGTCTTCTCAGCCTACCTAAGTTCGCCCTATCAGCAGGCCAGGGCAGTTTCTTTACTCATTAACCAATGAAAGCAATACATAACCAGGACCTCCTACACCACTCTGGAATGACAACTCACATGATATGTGGATTCAAATAAAATTTTCTTTGAAAAGATTTGCATAAAATTTAAATTTTATTTATCCATTGGTAATATCATACATGAATTATATGTAGATCATATCAACTACCACCCTCTGCTTTCTCGCTCCACATCCTCCCAGAACCCTTACTCCCTTCCTGATTTCATGTCGTATTTTCTTTCTTTCTATGCTTGCCCCTCTTATTTAATAACTCATTGAGTACAACTAATGATACCTATAGGCACATAGGTATAGGGTATCACTCTCTAAAAAACAGGAAACCTATCATGGGCCACAGTTCTGAAGAAAACCATCTCAGTATCTCCAAAAGCACCATAAGCTGCCAATAGTTCCTCAGTTAGATATGTGTCCTAGTGAGTACCTTCCCTGTCTATGCTGGACTGACAACTGGCTTGATCTTGGACAGGTCTTGTATCAACCAGCACAGCTGCTGTGAATTCAGGAGCATGATGGTTCTGTCATATCCAGAAGGTCTTATTTTATAGCCATCATCTTCAACCACCAACTCTTGCAATCTTCACTCCCCCCATTGAACAATGCTCCCTGAGTTCTTCTGGATATGGAATGTATTAAAGATGTTCCATTTAGGACTGAGCCTTCTACAGCCACTTACTCTCTAAACTTTTACCAATTGTAAGTCTCTGCATTAACCACTACCCACTGCATAAATATGATTCTCTGATGAAGGGGACCCTGGCACTAGTCTGTGGGTAGAAGAATAAATATATAAAAGGCAGTCTGAGATGGTATCTCTATTAAAAAAATAATAGTAGTAGGGCATGTGCATAACATTTCCTGTGCAACATTGTGTAATTAGCATCCTGCAGCAAGCCTGTCCTCAGCTTTCACTTGCTCCCACCTTGTCTACTTGCCTTAGTGTCAGTGTTAAGTCATTGAGAATTACCTTCTGAGATTCTTAATTGCAGGGAACTCTCTTCTCTATTTAAAAAACATGTTTCTAATGTTTGCATACTTAGGACATTTCTCTTGCAATGTGGACTAACAGGAATCATATCAGTGTCAATGCAGTAAGTGGATAAGGAAAGAATCTATTTTTAAAATTTTCTTACATAAGAACAAGTCATGAAGAACATTTGAACTGTACTTTCTTGAAGAATAATTACATTATAAAATTAATCAACAGTGACATGACAATTATTACTGGACCATGAGTGTTAAGATATATCATAGTCTGTAACTGGAGGCTTTTCTCTGGCTTTCCCCATCCTGCAGCTGTTTCCAAATAATCACTCAGAGGCTTAAATTAACTATAAATGTTTGATAGCTCAGGCTTATTACTAGCTAGCTATTACATTTAAATTAACCCATTTCTGTTCATTTATGCATTGCCACATGGCACATGGCTTACTTTTACCTGTTCTTTGACATCTTGTTCCTTGGACAGCTGGATTGCGTCTTTTCAATTCTGTCCTTTTTCATCTCCATCTTCAGTTTGATTGTACCCACCTAATTTTATTCTGCCTGGCTATTGGCCAAAGCAGCTTTATTTATCAACCAATGAGAGCAACATGTATTCACAGTATGCATAAAGGCCATCCCATCATTCAAAAACTTAAGCTTATCTCACTTGTGTGAGATCCACAGCCTGAGAAGTACATAACCAGGGAGAATTCTCATTTCCTACCTCTTCTGGATTTTGATTTCAGTTTTTTGGAACTAAATGTCTTTTCCATTTGTGCTGATGCAACAGAACACCACCAGCTAAGCAACTTCCTTATAAACAACAGAATTTGTTTCCATGGCTCTGGAGCCTCAGAAACCCAAGGTTACAGTCAAAACATGTTTGATATGTGGTCAGTGCACCTTATCTACTTTCAAGATGGTGTTCTGCTGCCCTTACATGGTAGAAGATAGAAGGGCAAGAAGAAATCATCCTTGCTTCCCCTTTTAAGCCCCTAGATATATCATCATTCCCATTCATGACAGAAGCTGCAGGACCTCTAGAGCAATGCCCACTACTATTGATTATGCTCAATACTATATGATTAGTGCTGGTTTAGTTCAAGCACCTGGATTTCAGGCAAGCTCATGATGACTTCACTATCTGCATTAGTGAATTTTATTTTATACACTAACTTGTTAGTCTTACTAAAGAATTTATTGGATGACTTCGCCATCCTTAAGAGGTCAAAAATATCAAAGGAATAAAATGCTGAGCAGGTGACTTGCCCAGTAGTGTCTAGGCCTATGTATTGCAGAGGCTTTGAGAGGCAAAGAAAGGGGATGTCACCTATCATGACATTTTATATTTTAATCAAGATATTAAAATGTCACATCTGCTAATACCTACAAAGCATCAACATATTTAAAAGTAGTTCAGTCTCTATTCTGGGAAGGGGAAAACAGATGTCTGTGAAATAACCACTGTTTTAAATGTTATAATTTCATATAGTTGCATTCTTTAGCACAACCAAGAAGATAAGTAAAAGTTCTTAGAGAATTAGAAACCTAAGCTGGCCCACAGAGTCAAATCTGAATAGTTCACTGAGAAATGCAAAGGAAATACAGTTTATAACATATGAGAAGATTCAAGGAAAGACATTAGAATATGAGGGTCCAGAGAAAGGAAGAAAGGAGGTAGAAAGGTAATGTAGGTGGGTCATCTGTCTATGTGTTACTTTCATTGGTTAATAAAGAAACTGCATTGCCCTTTGATAGGACAGAAAATTAGGTAGGCAGAGTAAACAGAACAGGATGCTGGGTAGAAGGCAGTGAGTCAGTTGCCATGAAGCTCCGGCCCAAGATGGACATAGGTTAGAATCTTCTTGGTAAGCCACCACTTCATGGTGCTACACAGATTATTAGAAATGGGTTAATCAAGATGTGAGAATTAGCCAATAAGAGGCTGGAACTAATGGGCCAGGCAGTGTTTAAATGAATACAATTTATGTGTTGTTATTTCGGGTATAAAGCTAGCTGGCCGGTAGCAGGGCAGGATGAAAAGGAGGCCTGCTCACCTCATCACTACAGGAAAGGCTTGAAAATTGTGATAAATTAAAAGAGTTATGAATATCTGGCTTTAGAAGATGCATGTCATGAAAGATCTTTTTCTTAGAGAAAAAGAACAAAATCAGTAAAGCCCAAATATTTTTCTAAAATTAGTTCCTGAGATTCACTCTGCTGCCAGAAGGTATTTTTGCTTTACCTGAGAGGTGGTAAAAGCATCTCACTTCACGTACAACTGAGTTCCTAGCTGATCATTTGTAAAGGCTATGAACTAGGGAATATCCAATAGATACAACTAACTATAGACACCCAACTGAATTTTAGGTGTCTATGCTTTGCTTTGTTTTTATGTCTAGCATGTGGCATGCTGTCCCCAAATTAAGGAAGAATAACTAAGTATAATATTGTTATTTGGGAAACACCAGAAAAATCTCCAGGGAGTGACTCAAATGTATTCTCCAATGTGATGGAGGATTCTCATTGGCTAATAAACAAACTGCCTTGGCTTTTTGATAGGGTAAGATTTAGATAGGTGGAGTAGACAGAACAGGAAAAAGGAAGTGAGGTAGATGGCTCAGACAATTGCCCTGCCTCTACAACCAGATGCGATGAAGCTCCAGCCCAAGATGGACATATGCTAGAAACTTCCTGGTAAGGCAACACTTCGTGGTGCTACACAGATTATTAGATATGGGTTAATCAAGATGTGAGTAAGAGGCTGAAACTAATGGGTCAGGCAGTATTTAAAAGAATACAGTTTCCATGTAATTATTTTGGGGCATAAGCTAGCAGGTGACCGGGAGCCAGGCGGCAGGAAGCCCGCCTGCAGCTCCTCACTACACCAATGAGTTTGGAGTTCTTATATAGGCTTTGAGCTCCAAAGACAATATCAGTGCAGTACTCAGGAGTTCCAAAGGGGTCCATAAAAAATTCTTTCCTTTCTTTGCTTAGCCTTGTCTATGTCATGTCTGGGTCACAAGGCAGAGACAGAAATAGGACAGGAAGTGCATGAAACAAAATGGAGCCTTTCGCTCTTCCTAGTGATGATGTCATCTATGCTGAGACTTAAAACCAGGACCAACTGGAAGCATGTGTGTGCATCACATTTCTCTTAACTAAATGTGTTTTTCTTCCTTAGCTGTGACTCTAAGCACTAGCAAGTTGTTGAAGCTCTCAGAGGGGACAACAGAGAAAGCATCACATATATTTGAAGATGCAAAGAAAGGAGATGAGGATGTCTTTGTAGTATTATTTCTTTGGCTAGCCACAAAGATCTTTCTGAGTAAGCTCAACAGGCAAGCAAAGGCTGCACAGAATCATCCTTTGTTGGGATTCTTTAGTCCCTGTGTGAGTCCTTTTCCATGAATCTGAGGATAGGGAAACACGGGAAGATGAGAATGACTTTTCCCTTTGTTCTGCTCTGGTTCACAGTGGGTAGATAGCTTGAACTAGAATGAAGTGATTTGAAATAATGCATACAAGTATAGTGCACACCACATTCATCTTCACTTCTTAAGGTTTCAGCTAAATTCTTCCTGTGATTCTGACTGTTAAAATACTCTCTATATTCTTATTGGAAAAATTAAGCAGTCACTCTAAGATATCAAACATCACAAAGAAAATGAGAGAATTAAATAAGCTTTACATTTCTTTGTTTAACTTACAAAATGGTTAGATGTGGCCGCCATACCAGAGAGCTGGAACGCAAGTGAGAATTTGTTAGACAAAGTTGTTTTTGTTTTGTGTTCTTCTTATTTGTCATAATGGTGCTCCCCCTCTGACAAAATAATTTGTTCCCCTGAAATTTAACAATAGGGGCTGGGAAGATGACTCAGCAGTTAAGAGTGCTTGCCTAGTGACCAGGGTTGAGAACACTGGTCACCCTTCCAGAGGACCAGTGTTCAATTCCCAGCAGCTCATAACTGTTTGTAACTCCAGCTCCAGGGAATCTAACACCTTTACATTAATGTACATAAAATAATATTAAAAACAAACAGAGTGCTTGCTACTCTTCTAAAAAACCCAACTTCTCCTAAGAGACTCAACTTCAGTTCCTTTCCCTGACATTCTGATGTTGGGTGGTCCACAATTGCCTATAGTTCCAGCTCCAGCTCCACGTCAGAAATTACCCTCTTCTGACCTTGCTGGACAACCCCAAATGTGTGACATACCTTCAGACAAACATACACATAAATAAAATAAATCCATCAATTTTTAAATTAAACAATAGAAAATTGGACATGTCCAAGTTGTAATGGATTTGTCCCAGAAGAATCTATCATGCTAGGGACTGACTCATGAAGGAACCTCCCAAGTAGCTGTGATAGACTTAATGGAGGTTTTAAGAGATAAAAATGATTTTTTTTATAAACTGTGTGGTGGTGGCGCATGCCTTTAATCCCAGCACTTGGCAAGCAGAGGCAGAGGCAGGGAGATCTCTGTGAGTCTGAGCCTAGCCTGGTCTACAAGATCTAGTTCCAGGACAGCTAGCAGCTGTTACACAGAGAAACCCCGTCTCTAAAAACTAAAAAAAAAGGAAAAGAAAAAAAAATAATAACCTATTTTTTTCTTATTTCTCATACTCTGCATCCCACGATCATTAAACATGAGGGCTGAGTGCACAGAGAAATAAAGACATTATCTGAAGCAAATGATTCTGTCTTTTCTTTTCCAGGAATCCAACAAGGTCAGACCTTGGGAAAACTGAGTTAACATAAAGAGATACATTTGAGGTTACAATGTGCAATGTCCATTTGTAGGTTTCCTAAATCTGCTCCTCCAAACTGTGCTTGTTAAAATTTGCTTCCGATTCCACAAGGTGAACAAAGAGCATGCCGTGCAGCTCTCATTTTCAATGAGATGATGTTCTTCCAGAAGACTGATTATACAAAAAGTAAAGCTTTTTCCTTAAGGTCAGTGTTTGAGAGATCTGGCTATGCTCTTAGGAAGGGGTGGCATTCCTGTAATAGAAGCATCTGGTATCTAATAAAGTCTGTAGGTATTAATTAAATAGTATCTAATATCCTTTCTTGGAAAAGCTCATGTTTGTTTACATACAGTAGATGCCACAACAATTGAATTGAAAAAAACTTTCTGAAAATTGTATAGGAACTTTTAACTTTAAGAAGAAGACATAGTGTATTCCCTATGGGATGAACTGGGATCCTAAAAATTTTGGGCACACAGAGGTCAGAGTCTTGCTTACCTTTGAAACAATGTGAAGCTTGTTCTGCAAGGCTGAGTTGTCATGCTGGAATAGACGCAGGAAGGTTTCTGTAAAGCAGAGAGAAAGAGAGAGAGAGAGAGAGAGAGAGAGAGAGAGAGAGAGAGAGAGAGAGAGAGAGAGAGATCAAGGCAGCATCTCTTGACTTCAATTTCATTATTACTCTGACTTGTCACACTAGGATAGAGACAATATGATCCCCGCTGCCACTTTGCAGACAGCCTGCCCTACTGATAAAGAAAGTGCACTGATAAAGAAAGAGTGACTCATTCCTTGTCATTTGCTTTTGTCCAAAGGTTCTCACAAGCATCTCTCAGCATCTTATTCACCTAGTCATAGCAGTTTCTTCCACAGTAGGTAGTAGATGGTTCACACACAGGATACAGGATCAGACTCATCCTTACCATGACAGACAATCACACCAACTATCCAGAGTTCTCATCATGGGCTTAAGCCAATGGCACCATGGACAGGTAAAAAGCTCACCTACCTAAGAGGCTTAAGCTTAATTCCAAGCCATACCAACCATCACACGTATCCAATGGGAGAATATGTGAGGGCCAAAGACAAAGAAAGAAGCTTAAGAAATAGGAGGAAATGTAGACCTGTATGTCCAGCTATGTAGGAACCTGAGGTAAGAGAATCACAAGTTGACTAGACTGGAAAACTTAGCAAAAATATCAAAAAGTAAGCAGAGGACTGGTGATTCAGTATAAGAGGCCCTAAGTTCACTCTCCAGTGTGAGAGAAGAAAAAGAAAGAAGAGGTGGGAGAGGAGGAAAAGGAAGAGGAGGAGGAGATGGAGTCACAAAAGGTATTAGTCTTCTAAGCATGAGGTTCATTTTTTTCCTTCATCTCAAACTATTTGCTCCTACAATCCTTTATATAGGGTCTTACTTATATTGATTTGAGGAACAGAAATTCAAAAATAAAATTAAATTTTATCCTATTTTTTGTTTAAGCCATTAATAAAGATTATTGTTATATAACTTAAAGGGTCAGCTTTCGACATAATATAATTTAGGCTAAAAAGGTCACAATTAGGGATAAAATATTCATTCTATATCTGGGGTCCTAAGCACAGCTCTGGAACATGAAAATGTTCATTCAGAGAAGATCCATAAAATAAATCTCTCATCTCTTGCATATCACTCACTATATGCAACAGTTTGAAAGAAAATGGCCCCCAAAGGGAGTGGCACTATTAGGAAGTATGGTCTTGTTGGAGAAAGTGTATAATTCTGGGGGTGGGCTTTGAGGTCTTTTCTATGCTCAAGCCATGCCCAGTGAGACAGACCACTTCCTTTGAGTCAATATGTAGTACTCTCAGCTACTTCTCCAGCATCATGTCTGCCTCTACACAACCAAATCCCACCATAATGTTAATGGACTAAACTTCTGAAAATGTAAGCCATTCCAGTAAGTGCTTTCTTTTTAAGAGTTGTGTTGTGGTCATGGTGTCTCTTCACAGCAAAATAACTAAGACACTATATAGACAGATGCAGACCATTTTCAGAAAATTCCATGAAACTGGTACATTGTATGATGAAAATCATTTGTATCCCTTGACATCATCATGATACAATGTCTTTGGGGACAAATGATTAGTATAATGGAAAATTCCAGGCATGGCAATTTATATCTATGATCCCAGTTCTTAGAAGATACAGACAGGAATATGGTCGATCGGCTCAAGGCCAGATTTGGCTACATAGAAAGTACCAGGGGAAGCTTAACTAGACAGTGACACCCTGTCTTAAGCAACAGAACAGAGAGTATCCAGGCAGATCAAATGCCACAATATATTGGAGGTACTACAAACAAAAGAAGGGGACAGACTTGACCGAGAGTAAGGGGTGCACAGGTGGGTAGAGACCCCAAATATGTGGTGAATGTTGTAGAAGCAGGGAGGAGGCCAGAGCTGAGCCTGGGTGCTTAGGCACAGACAGTCACATCAGACAGCAGCAGATGCTAACACCAGCCAGAGTTATGGTCACCTTTGGTCAGGGACCGTTATTAAAGACAGTAGTTGACTCTCAAAGAAAGATTAGAGATAGAGCCAGAAGTCTTGTCTGCCAATCTCCAGGAGGGAGAATGCCCACACACCAACTGGGTATTCAATACCAGAAAAAGAAGAGGAAGAGGGGAGGAGGAGGAATCTGCCACAGGCAGAAAAAAGTTTGCAATAAAGCATAAAAGAAAATAAGTATTTGTGTTGAAATTACAATATGCCAAACCCTGATTTAGCATTGAATGATCTCTGATATACTCATATGGATTGGCCTCAATCTATTCCATGACTTCCAAGACTTCTACATCTTCACATCCAGTATTTCCTTAAAAGTCCCCAAGAGAGGTAATTATAGGAAGCCAAGAATCAGTACAACAGCTGCTGCCCTTCTCCCTTCTCACAAGACAATACTGCCTCTGTCATGCAGACCCAGCTGTTTCCAGATGTACTTCACAGAGGTCTGTGTCTCCTGTTTCCCTGCAAGAAGGATAATCTTTTTGGCATACCAGGTGACCAGTTGACCTCAACTACCAAATATTCTTGACATGGGCAGAAATGCTTAGCCATCTCTCTCAAGATAGAAGTAACCCAGTTAGGCCTCTTTTTTATGCTCTTTTAGGATATATAAAAAACTTTGTCTTCTATGTCAAACCTTGTTAGAGAAGAGAAGCAATTCTTTGGGGGCAGGATTTCTTGGGCTCCAGTGTACTGAGTATCACTAACTTCCCAGTTTTCTCACAGAGCACTGTGTCTTAGTTAGGGTTTCTATTGCTGCCATGTGAAACCATGAGCATGACAACCCTTATAAAGGAAAATGGTTAACTGGAACAAGGTTGTAGTTTAGAGGTCTTATCTATCATCATCATGATGGGAAGCAAGGCAGCGTACAGGCAGACATGGTGCTGGAAAAGAAGGGAAGATTTCTTAATCTTGACTCACTGGCAACAGGACGTGGTCTGTCTCACTGGGTGTGGCACGAGCATATATGAGACCTAAAAGCCTGCCTCCAGAGTGACATACTTCCTTCAACAGGACCATACCTACTCCAACAAGGCCACACCTCCTAATAGTGCCACTCCCTTTGGGAACCATTCTCTTTCAAACCATCACACACAGCATGATTGACACTATCATTATGACCAGGTTAAAACTGGCTCAGGGTTCAGCATCCTAGTCAGTCTAGAGGGGAACGTATTTATCTATTCTTTTATTATCCTCAATTTTTAGTTTTTTGTCTCTCTAATATACACATATCATTAAAGCCGGAAGACACTGAGAAATAAGGTAAAGCACTCATCTCAGTATTTGTCTTTGGGCATAATGAGATCCACAAGATGATGGGAAGACAGAACCCTGATTGAGGAAATGCCTTCACTAGCTGGCTTGTGGCTATGGGACCTTCTTGGTTAATGACTGATGGAGGTAGAACCAACTCATTAGGGGTTAGGCCATCGTTGGGGCCATGGTCTTGGATGGTATAAGAAGACTGACCAAGCTATGAGTAGCAGATCAGTAAGCATGCTTTCCTCCATGGTTTCTGCACCAGTTTCTGCCTTGAATTCCTGTATTGACTTCTCTAGATTATGGACTGCAAAGTATAATAAGAAATAAGGCCTCTCCTCTTCAAGCTGCCATGGTCATGGACTTTTATCACAGCGATGGGAACCCCAACTAAGACAGAGTTCCTGGTTTGCTGGTGTTCTAAACCCAAGTGTCACAATCTATCACCGACTCCTCTGCAATGGTCCAGAACCTGAAAGGAAATCCTGTTTCTTGTTCTCACATCAGAGCAAAGGTTTTTATTGTTAAATACACTTTAAATCTATAATGGGACAGCTATCATTGTTCTGGGCCTCGGGTCTCTTTTTGTGTTGTAAAAAACTAATCCTTTGATTGCTTTTCTTCCTTTTTATCTTGAGAGATTCACAGATCCTTTGATATCAATAATTCTTTATCCTCCAAACAAATTGACAGAAGAAATGTTATATGTATGTTGAGAGTTGCAGGAGATGATACCTTTCAACAAAATGTAATCAGTGCACAAACATGTGTTGGGAACCAAGATGATTAAAGATTAAATGAAGATTGACTAGCAAGTGATGTTTTATCTTGCAGAACCTGCACACACACACACACACACACACACACACACACACACACACACACACACTTTCCTGTCTCTGAAACAGCCTGCTCCCATCCCACCCCACAATTTTCTCCAATAATACATCTCCTACTCTCCAAAAAGAGATTATATCCTTTCTTTATCCATTCGTGGGATCCCCTGCTCTGAGCATCGTTTTTAACTTGCTCATATAATTATCTTTAGATGTTTAGCATCATGGAGTGTTCTTGTTATGATTTGTGGGTAGATCCCTGGGACTTAAGAGTCAATACTCAGCAGCAGCTAGCAGTAACACTTGCTAAATCAATACATCAGTAAAGAAGTGAGCAGTTTCCTGATCTTGGTGCTAACAGTAAAATGGGAGAGAACTTGAGGAAATAAAATGAAATGAAACTCACCATTCACTATCATGGATACATTTCTTAAGATGTCACAGATGATGACTTAAGTTGATGTCAGAGTTTGTGTGTATGTGTGTCCCCCTCTGCAAAGGTGGGGATAGAACCTGTCCTTTTGACCACCTGTAGAGCAATCAAAACTCACCCTCACCATGTCTTTCCTTGATTGCTTCTAGGTCTTATTTTCTGATGATAGGACTTTTACTGACCCCAGAACTAACTGTTAAAGCTAGGTTGGTTGGTAAGCAAGGTCTTGGAATCTGACTGTCTCTGTACCCACAACTCCTGCTCTTGGGTTACAGACACACACACACCTTTTCCAGCTTTTGTATGGTTGCTGAGGATGAAATGGGGGACCTAACACATATACAACAAGGACTTCCTCCAATGAGGCACCTCCTATCTCCTTCTGTCAAAGATTTTACTGCCATTATATCCTTGTTGTCTCTTTAAGATGTATTTGTGTTTGGATTGTATTGTTTTGGCTCAGGATGATTTGTGTGTGACTGTGTGTGTGTGTGTGTGTATGTGTGTGCATTCTCTGTGTGTAGTATATGTGGGTGTGCACATGGATATGAGGTTTTGCATGTATGAAGGTCAGAGGCTGATACTGAGGGATCCTCTTCTGCTCGCTATCTTATTTTTTGAGATAGGATCTCTTGTTGGACCTGGAGGTTGCCATTTCAGCTAGGCTGGCAGCCAGCAAATTCCCATGCTCTGGCTATCTCTGCCCCCTGATGCTGATGCTGGGGTTATAGTTGAGTTCTGTCACATCCAGCTTTTATGTAGGTGCTGGAATCTGAACTCAGTCCTTATGCTTGTTCAGCAAGTCTGTTACCCACCGAGCCAGTTCTCTAGTTATACAGTTGTCTGTTTATTTTGTGTAATGTGAATTGTGGTTGTGTGTCTGTGTTTTCCTTGCTATGCCAATGTTATGAAGCATATGAGGAGACCAGAAGACAACTTGCAGTTATAGGAGTTGGTTCGTTCCTTTAACCATGTAGTCCTAGAGATCACACTCACTTTATCGGGCTTGGTGGTTTGAATGAAAAGGGCCCCCAACAGACTTATAGGGAGTGGCAATATTAGGAGGTGTGGCCCTGGTGAAGTAGGTGTGGCCTTGCTGGAAGAAGGGTGTGTTACTCAGGGTGGGCTTTGAGGTTTCAGATGTTCAAACCAGGCCCCCTCAGTTTCAGTCTCTCTTCCTGCTGATAATGGACCAAATTTCTTAAACCTGTAAGTTAGCCCAATTACAATGTTTTCATTTCTAAGAGTTGCCATGGTTATAGTATCTCTTCACAGTAATTGAAACCCTAACAAAGACAGAAGTACATTATTAAAATTACATGGTACCTTAAATGTGCTATTATGGAATATACTGTAGTAACTATATTAAACCATATAATATTTTCCAATTAATTATAGCATGCTATGCTATAATTATAACACATTGATATATGTTAAAATATATCAAATTAAAGCAATAACAGGGAAGAGTGAAACTTTAATTTTTCTTTTCTTAATTAAAATCATTATACATTTAGTTGAGGTATTTTATTAACAATTGGTCTTTGGGTTTATTCTAAGGTGTCATTACTTACTCTGATTTGTTGTTGTTGTTTGGTTCTTACAGCTAGTCTGAACTAATAACCCTCCAGTCTGAGTATCTTTTGATGTTTGTTGACTCCGGGGCCAACCTCTCTAGTTATTTTTTTAAGATTTCCTCATGTTCTCTTGAAGTCAGAAACAACTTTCATTGAAAAGAAAAACTAGTAGATCAGAAGGAATTTAAAAATGTTTAAAGCAAACTGCTAACAAACAATGATTGTGCTGTGTAGACAGAGCAAGAAGGATGGTGGGGCAGAGGAGAAGACATGGGTGTTTTAAAGTGGTTACGTCGGGAAGTTGTTCAAACACCAAACATTTCCCAAGGATGTCAGAGTCCCCCAGGCCTTCCTTGGCAGCATCAGGTCTTGGTACATACAGCGAAATGCTCTGGAAATGGTCAGGCTCTGCCATTCCTGCAGTCTTGGCTTTATAGCCAGCAGCTTCTTTCTCTCTTTTCTCTTGAGACCACCTCTGAGGATACAGAAGGAAATGAAATACAAAGAAGACAAAAAGAAGTGAAGTGTGGACAACCATTCCCTCCTGCGGTACAGCACTCATGTGTGGGGGTTTGGAAATGTCAGCAGGCTGTGTGTGACTGCTGAGACACACAGGAGCTCAGGGCTGCTATCTGCCTGAATCAGGAGACAGGCTCTCCTCAGAGGGGACTCAGATATCAAATGCTAACAATGAACTGTGCCCTTCTCTTGAACACCTGGTCACCTCTAAGTCAGCGTTATCAGAACATGCTTGTGGCAAGAAGGTATCCAGGAAAATAAAATCCTCTTATGTGTTCAAATTTATTGCCTATGAATAAGTAGCAATAACTATAAGCAATTTTTAACACACAGATACTATGCATTGGATATCACACTAATGCTTTACATACATCAACTTAGTTCTTACAATGACTCATGATGGCTTGTAAGCATATCCAATATATAAATGAAAAACTGAACATAGGTTCAGGAAAGTTAAACTTGCCTTAAAACATAGTTTTAGTAAATAGTGGAAATGGAGCCTGGACTACTAGTATCTCTTCGGTCTCTGTCAATTCACTTGAACCTGCATGAATTACCATAAAGATTAGTTTTGTTCTGTGCAGGAATGGCAGAAAGATGGATAGTAGAACAAACTCAAATGTTAGACGACTCTAATTTAATTACAGTGTTGTCATTTATTTTATTTGTACGCCAATCTAAAAAATTTGGCTTCATTCTCCAAGATTTACAGTGTTTTAATTTGTCAAATTTAAGAGGACATGGAACCTATTAGGACAGTCATCCTTGGCCACCACCACCACCACCATCATCAGCCACCACAGCTATCATATATTTAGTATCTTCTCCCTTACCTGGAACTGTTAAAACCTTCCCTGAAAGCTTTTAGATTAAGTGGTGTCTGCAGCATACCTCTCTACAACTCTCCCTAATAATAGTAAATATTTACTGTATGCCTACTACACGCCAAGGGCTTTTAGTGCATTATCTCAATCAATCTTTAACAACTGCTGCCCGAGACAAATTCTAGTGTCATCTATAATTTATGGTTCGAAACAGAACACAACAGTGCAAATTCCCTACCTACCACCCAGACGACCAGCTGGCTTTGGAATTCCTAAAGAACATCCATGAAAATAGCAAGGAATTGCTTGCTGATAATGTTCGCTCCACGAGTCTGAAACCAGATAGGTTTGGAACTGTCCACTGTCTAGTGCTGCTGAGAACCTCGGTTGTCCAAAGGTATTTCCTGTTTGTTTTGCTCTAACTTCCTTTTCCTGGACGGCGGGGAGTGTGTGTATGTGTGTGTGTGTGTGGGGGGGGGGTGGTAATAACACCAGGTCCTTTTCAGACGACAAGTTGGAAAAACGGTGAAATCAAACGACCTGAGAACAAACTGGACCACACGTAAAGTCACACAGCAGTTACCTGGTTTATTGCAAAGCTCAGCAGTTTAATTTTGTTTTAGCAACCTTGAGTGGCATTGAGCAAAAGATGCTACCAAGGACGCATAACTTTGGCGTGATAACAGTCTCCCCTCACCCCATATAATCTTCTAATTTATTTTTTCCAATAGAAAATGTAATATTATTTTTATCTAAAATTTATAGACAAACAAATGTGAAACCGTTTGGTATATTTCCACTTAGATTCAACTTGAGGTGTTCTTTCCTAATGCCTTTTCACCCTTGGCGCCTCTCAAACTACCTGAAGCTTACCTTAAGCGAGACCAAGAGCATCTCAGAGGCAGAGACTGAGTTTTACTCCAGCCCCAGCAGCTTGATTCGCTCCTCTCCCCTCCCCCTTAGCTTGCCACTTGCAATTGGCCATTGCCATGGCAACCAGCAGCTGCCAGGCCGGCTGCCTCTACCGCAGCAGGGGTGGGGCTGTGGGGGTGGGGGAAGAAAGGAGGAGCCTGAGGAGGTGTCTGCTGCAAGTTCCTCGCTAATTCTGAGCTCACACCATCCTCCAAGAGGGAGGAGGCTCAAGGGATGCTGCTGCCGCCGCTGTTGCCGCCTCTACAGCTGGTACTCTAGTGGAGCTGGAAAGGGTGGTTCCTGTCGCACCATCGCTAACCAGAGAGGGAGGGGAAAAAAAATCCAAGCAGCCGCTGCTGATGTTGGCTTCAGAGGCTGCCTCCGACTCGGTCACAAGGAAAATGGATTCAGTTTGCTGCTCTCCCTCCTTCCAGCATCTTCTCCTGGTCTCAGCATGGTGAGTAGGAGGCAATGGGGCTACCTTCTTCATCTAGCTGGTTATTAAATGACTTGTGTAGTTATCTGTGGCCTAGACTTAAACAATGACTCGCGTCTCAGACTAGGAGGGGGGTTGGGGGTGTGGAAACAGAGATGAGGATGGAGAGAGAGCAAGGTTGCTGGGGAGAGAAGTGAGCGGCATCCTCTTGTGTTTTGGGGGAAAAATGATGTTTTGATTTTTGTCACAAACTGGCTCCGAATACCAACCGAACCACCAGATTCCTTTCCTCTCAAGCTTAGCAACAAATTCAGGGGTTGGAAAGGAGCTAGCAAGAAGAGGATGTAGTTGAAAGCTACCGTTTCATTTGCAGGTCTCACAAACAGGGTTGGGCCTTCCCTCAAAAACACATTTGGTGTCTCAACCTTGTTGGCCTAATTATAAGGTGATTTTGTTTTTTGCTCCAGTGCTAAGGCAGTCCCAGAATTAGGCATTCTGATTCACACTTTAACACATTCTTGTTGAAAAACCATTTCTGGGTTCCAGAGTTTCCTTTTCAGGATGTATATTTATGTATAGGTGAACATACATATCTACATACATAGACATCATACGTGCATATACTACTTTGCAGGTGTGTTGCATTTATGGAGTGTATTTATATGCATAGCATGCTTGATTTATGATCATTTTTATGGTTTATTTGTGCCTTTGCATTCTTGGAAGTAATTGCATGTTTTAGGATCTGTGCTTCTGGTTTGTATTATTATTCATTGACTTCATTTGGATTAATTTGACATTTATTCTTGTTATTGGCCCTTAGGTTCATTGTGGCCAATTAGGACAGATGCCTGCCGTTTGCTCTGTATTAGAGAACTAGATGCCAATTCATAGTCTGGCTATTTTTAATTGGGTTTGTGGGCCTATGTTGAGGGTCCCAAATTTACAATGATGGGAAAGGGAGGTGGCTTGGAATGTTATTTAGCCTATTGCATCTTTTCGAATAAATGTTGAAACAGACTGGTTTTCTTGGAATTCTGACCGACCCTTTTCAGATCTGTGTGGTGAGCCTCAAGCAGCCCAGCTGGGCTGGCAGGTGAGCGGTATTTGCTTTATTTAATTGTGTTGATATTTGTTGCCCATTCCTTTGGTGCCCACCACCATTTTCTTGCTCTCTCTAATGTTCCGTCCTTGTATGGCTCCTGTAAGTGATTAAGTAGGGAAGCAGGATGGCTTTAAAATCCGAAGTGTCCTCAAAGACCCTAGGCTAGCCATTTCTGAATTAGCCTCCTCATACAATGAAGTGAACGACGGCAAGCATTGCATGGCAGGAGGCTGTGGCTCATAGCTGAAATGGGGGCAATTGTAGCTTATAAATGCTTGCTGGTATCTGCTTGACCTTTCACTGTGCTAAGGCTTGAAGGCAGCTCAGGAGACTTCGATGCCTGAGACTGGAACATACAAGGCTCCATTACCACCTAGGATAATGGATTTCATTGAACTAAAGCCAGAAAAATCCTTTCAGGTAAAAGTGTATTAGTAATAGTACATGCATCAAATGCATGCCTTGTATCCTCCAACTGCCATTTAGACTGTATCTTATAATGCAAAGTGATAGATTCTTTTCACCTTAATCTTTCATTTTGTTTGGCTCACTTACCTCTAATTTATAATTTTTATGTCATAGGGATTTTAGTTTTATTTTCTTGAGAATTATTTTATTTGGTTTATAGATAAGAATGACAATTAGTGATTCAATTTAATATGCTCATGAATTATGTGTATTTGTAAACTCTTGCTACCATATGCCTAATTATAAGAACTATATAAAGTAGGTCAAGAAAGGAGGTACTGGGCTTGTATGTTATTGCACAAAAAGTATTGCACATTTTACACTGTATTATTAAAGAGAAATTTTGGCTTGCTAAAATAAAATTCCAAATGTCTACAGTAAACTATTAGAAGTTAAAACATGTTTCATAAATGGGAAGCAGGCACCCTGGTGCTTTGGTTTATTTCTTTTCTACTGAATTTGGATGTGGTTTTATGGACAAAGTTGGTACAGTTTGAAGAGACACACATCATCGTAGGTCATGGCTTAGAAAACTCACTGTTGGTGAATTCAATTATAGAGCCAGACTCTGTCTCTGAAGAAGGACAAATAACCGGAACTATTTAATCCAGGGGAGAGGAAATTGAGACATGGCCATCAGTAATTTCATATGTACTTCTGCTTTTGTGAAGGACATTGACAAGTGTTACATTTTGGAGTCTGGAATATGATCAGTGGGCTTCAGCTTCACAGAAAGAATTAAGATTAGATACACACAGCGTAGCTCTTTACAGTGTGTGTGGATAGCCATGTGTGCCCTTCTGTTCTCAAGGCTCCAGAATTAAGATTAGATACACACAGCGTAGCTCTTTACAGTGTGTGTGGATAGCCATGTGTGCCCTTCTGTTCTCAAGGCTCCAGAATTAAGATTAGATACACACAGCATAGTTCTTTACAATCTGTGTGGATAGCCATGTACACCTTTCTGTTCTCAAGGATCCCAGCTTACGGTCTAGATAAGTACTTCTCTGGGATGGACCATACATACTTCTTGAAAGCATGCCGAACTTACTTGAGTAAACCTAAACTGTCCTTTGAAGAATTCAGATTAGCTGTTTGGCATTGGATACTTGAACATTTGTGTTGTAGACTCCATTTTGTAATGTGTTTCTAATAGCCAAATCTGGATACTTTAAAAGAAAGAGATTGATCATCTAATTGGAAACTTTTTGTGTAGTCTTGACAGGGTGCAGGGATTTGCCAGTGTCTTTGCTCACCAGCAACTTCACAGAGAGTAATAATTGTATTAAACTGACTCTCCATTGTATGGCTGATTTTGAAAGCTGTAGTATATCTTACTGGGGTTTAGATACAAAATAATTCAAGATTATCAAGTTGGTGTTAGAAAAATTATATGATCACTATGTACAATTTATTGTTTCAAGGTATGTTTAAAGGGACGATGGAAAAGTTAACTACCTTTTGCTCAAACAATGTCTTGAAAAAAGCACTCTTGATGAACTATTAGGTTAAATATTTTTATTTGTATGTAAGCCTTTATTAAAACTTGTTATAATTGAAACACACATTTAGTTTCCTGCTTTATGATGTGATGTTTCCAATGTCTTCCAATGACCTCAGAGCATTCTGTAATTTTGATTTCACCATGTGAATCTCCTTCTTGGAGGCTGAAAGCTTATATTTGGATAGTTAAAAACTACTTCCTGTTTTCATTAATTCATAAAAAGTTTAATGGTCTTTATTTTCTCACAATAAGAGCTAAAAGAAAATCAAATTTATCTTGGAAGTTTCAGTGTTAGTTAGCATAGAAATAAATAAACTAGATAATACTTGGTTTTTACTCAGAGAGATCAGTTACTCCCCCATTTACATATGCCTCTACTTTTCCATTAATTAAAATGTTTTTTCAAACCGAGTGAAGTAATCAATTTGCTCACAACTATTTGTAGAGGTCTTATCTGATTAGCAGAATTTGCATACACTAGCAACATAAAATTTCCTTGGAGGATATACGATACACACAAGCGAAGCAGTTAATGATGAAACAGTACAGTTATTATTCAAATTACCAATACATCTTATGTGAATATAATCTTTTGTCCTTCTCAAAGTCACTTTAATTTTAAATTTGAACAGTTTATTGCATCAGGAAAACTTCTGTTTGCTTTTGTTTTGATTGTTTTTAATAAGTGAAAATTGACTCAGAGAAGCTAAACTCGTCCAAGTTTGTGTTTAGAAAACAATCTAACAGGGGTTACATCCCAAGTCTTGTGAACCAGAATCTTTCATGTCAGAAAACTTAACAAATTAACTTGAAGATTTGACTCACAACATAGAACACACTAAGTCTGCACCGTGTGTTTTATTTTATTTGGATTCAGGTTTGAATATTACAGACACTCTCATTTGCTTTTGGACACTGATTTTCACAAATAGATTGAGTGTATATAAGGGATTTTCTAAAAAAACAAAAGACGCCACTAGTATATTTTGGAGAAAAATCTGAGATTCTTAATCATTCACAGAAGCACAGAGGCATTGGCCAAGAAGAAGTCAGACTAATAAGTGTTTATTTTAAGACAAAGTGTTGTTTGGTTTCTAAAGACATAGAGATTGGGAAGTAACATTGTTTTCCTTGCACTTGGGAACAAATTAAGATTCTCATGGGTCCTGGATCTTAAGAAGAGTTGTGCCTTTTTGCCCATGTATCTTTCTACCTATTTATTCTGAAGATTACAAAGTGGTAATCTACAATAAAAATAAGTGATCCTAAGTTTGATAACTCTGGCATTTCTTTAGACAAACACTTTTATACATTTAAAATATTAAATGTCAAAAATTTGCCTTAAAATTCTTGGATATATATCTATAAATATATGTATATATACATATACATCTATGCATTTTTACATGAGATAGGGCCTTACTACACAGTCAATGTTAACCTAGAACTTGCTATACAACCCAGGCTAGCTTTGAATATGCTATCCTGAATGCAGGGGCAAATGCAGATAATGGGGAAGAGCAATGAAAGAGGAGGCAAAGCTGGTTGCTGCCCAATTCTGTCATGGATATTTTGTTTCTGATGGTGGGTGAGTGCACAGGATACATTTGATACTGAAAGTGTGAAATTTAATGTATATTTCCACAGTCTGTGCTCCAAAGACCTAATTTAATGGTGCAGCTGTTTATTGAGTTATATAGATTTCAGGTCTCTTTAATTGTGGCATGTGATATTTTTGTTTGCAAGATTTTTTTTTAACAATAAAGTTTATATATTTTAAGGAAGAAATTGTTTTCATCCTGGCTCAGTAATCTGGGTTTTAAGATTATAGAAATCTGCCACATGGCTGACTTTTCACTTGTTATTATTGTTGTTGTTATTACTACTAATAACATGGCATGCATTTTAGGTGACTGTTGGTAATTCAGCTGTAGCCAAACAGCAAATGGTGCTTCTTAAACTACCATTCCTCTCTGGGGAAAGTACTCTTTGAAATGAATTAGCTGTAATAAAGCTGAGACCATTGCAATGAAGATAATCTTTTTAAGGCACGTTTTACTAATACAATTAATTGTATCTTTTGGTGATGTTCACTTTAAAATTATATATTTTTATTACCCAGGGCAAAAATACAGGAACGTATAAAAGGAAAATGAAAAAGCATCTGTAACCTTACTATTAAGGAATAGTTGCTTTTAATATAGCTGAATATTCACTTTCCATTTTTTCCCCATATACACATAGGCACACACTCAGACACACAATTTCACAAGTGACCCATATTCTATACATTGATTATATTTCTTTTACTTTATATGTGGTGGCCATCTTTTCATGTCACTAAGTCTCTGTTCAATTTTTCGTCTCTGTGCCCCGCCCCCCACTATTTAGGAGTCCTTACACTTTGCTTTTAAATACTTATTATGTAGTAGGTCCTGCTTGATTTACAGCAGCTGTGAGGCAAGCATTATTCTGGGAAGTTCTAGCTCTATACCCTACCTGCCACTGGATCTTATAGTGGTGTTAAATTAGCATTGGTCGTCTGTTAATGAATGAATGTTAAGTCAAAGCCAGCGAAATAAATCCCTGCCAGAATCACTAGGAGATTCATGAAGTACAGGCATCAGCAACAATTAAAGAACAAAACGTAGAAGTCTCCTTCAGCACCACATCAATTTCTTCAGTGTGATAGTGCTACGTACTGTAGCTTTAGCTTCTGTGGCGGGTCAAACACTTTATGGAAATAGGTTCAAATATATCAGTTGTCTTGGAGTTTCCAAAATAAACCAAGTTGCATATCCATCGTTTGGTTTTCATTGTGTTAATTATAAACATATATGAGTTTTTCAATAAGAGCTTGGTCATTTGACTTTTACTCTTAGCAAAAATTGAGTGCTTGCATCTCCCTACATTCAGAGTCTAGATGTCAATGGGCATTTTTCCTCCTACACTTCAAGTCCAAACTGTATGTAGAACTGTTTAGACTTTTCCTGGGTATACCCTGGGCTGGTCCCTGCATGCTGCTTCCTTTATAGTACAGTGAAACCACTATGATTTTAGAAAAAGTTACTTTCCATCCACAAGAGTATAAGCTTTCTGAGGGCAAAGGATTAAAATACCACATTCTCTGATTAATAATGTACTCTATCACTTATATACTCTATAACGACTTGTTGATTGACAGGCTAAGAAGCTGAGGGTGAACTGACAGACTGGAGAGTGTCCTGAAAAGTCTTTGGCCTCTTATTTCAGAAGAAATTTCCACTGTGAAACCTTTAGAATCTCATCTTGTTAATGTGACCTGTAGTGCTTGGAACGTTGCCCGGTGGAAAGTATTTGTTTAGCATGCGACATACCCGGGATTTAGTCTCCAATATTCCAAATAAATAATCTGTAAAACATAATAGATTGTATTCATATGAGTAATAGTTTATAGTAATAGTAATAGGGTGTTATGATTTTTGAAAGAGAAAATCAAACTGTTAAATCTACAAATCAAATCATTTAGAAATCCACCATGAAAGATTATTCATCGTATTCTGTGATGTAACAAGCACTGTGGACACTTCTGTGGCTCCTTTGTTTCTCTTTGAAACTGAATTTTAAGGTGAAGATGACAATACTAAGACTATACCTTTTAATTTGCTATAATTGATTAAACTAAGCCTGTAATTTGATTATTATTAGCATCTACTGGCATGCTACACAGCCACATTTCTACTATTCTAGAAAACCACTCAACTAAACTTACAAATTATAAATAATTTCTTTCATATCTATATTCAAAAGGCAAGTCAGAATAGAAGTGTATGTTGCAACATAAATATATAAGAGCAGTATTCTGCTTTCATGAAGATATTAAAGTGAAATATCATGAGAGTGACCTTGTGAAAGAAATGGCTGTATTTGGCAGACATGGATTCAGACCATCCAGCTATTGGGACCACCAATCTATATTGATGGAAACTTGTCAGTACAGCAAAACTTAAGGAAAAAGAAAGGGCCTTTATTGCTTTTCAATATTTAAGGGTCATGGTGCTTCCTGTCATCTTTGTAATTCTGAATTGAATTATAGCTAAAATATAAGAAAAAAAATATGATCTAATGAAGCTTAGCTGACACTATCTGGTCAGAAAACAACTCATTGCTATTATTTTCAATAACAAAACTTTGCTGAGAGTATCATGTCTAAAAAAGTCCGTGAGCATGTGCTTAAGGAAAAAAAGGTGATATTTTCATCCTGCCTTCTGCTTCAAACTGGAAATATTCCCCCTGGAAACTACTTCTCAGCATAACCGCATTACAAATGTAAACCCAACAAATGTTTCTCACCCACGATTCTTTTCTAGATTTCCTGTGCAGAGTTTCATAGAGAGAAACACCTTTCAAAAAAAATTCTTATCCTGTAGTCATCACTGCTCCACTCTTGGCCATAAAATGAATGCTAAGGTCAAAGGTAACTGATTTGAACATACTATTCAAGACAATAGAGTGTTAGAATTTTAATGATAGAACACTGGTGGGAGCATTTAAACTCTAAAAATAAGTGCAACTCTGTAAAAACCTAGGCTATGACGACATTCTACCAGTGAGTCCTTTCAAAACCAACAAATCAACAATTTTGTGAGTGACTGTGTGTGTGTGCCCGCACGTGCGTGTGTTTGTGTGTGTATGTCAGGGTGTGTTTGGGTCCAGTACCTTATATATGGGAGACCAGTGCCTACCCACTGAGCTGTGGCCCTTGACAATTATGTTTTATTGAATGATAACAAGCGAGAAATTTATTAAAATTCTGTGCAGGGTGTTTCCCAAGAGAATGAACAACTTTTGGGTTTAGCTAGCCAGCGCTGACAACAAAGAGAGAGGATTTGGATATTTTAAAAAATAAATATGATAGACTCCAAACTACCCTACTCATGGAGCTTCTAGATAATCTACTTATGAAAACATATACTCTGAAATTCCCAGTACTTTCCCAACATGTAGTGACCCACTAGTCAACAGCCAAAATAACACCCAACTTCACTGATCTCTGTGGAGTTCTGATATAAACTACTTAGCACAGTTTAAATGATAATTAATAAATCACTAAGTGGATTTTGTATGTTCGAGGATACTTGGGTGTCTACTCTATTCAAGAACTTCTAATTTTGACTTTCTTTCATTTGTTTGTTTGTTTGTTTTTCTTTTTTGCAGTGCTTGGTGTCAGGCATAGGCTTTTCCATATGTTAACTGATTTTCTACAACTGAACACTATCTTAAGCCCCAGTCTCCTCTTACTTTGAAATAACTTTATTTAAGAAGATCACCCATAGCATTTAGAATTTACAGAATTTTGACTCAGAGGGTGAAACAATTAAAAAATAGAACCTAGATTTTAAGCATGGAGTTGTCAAAGAAGCGCCCTCTTGGTTAATTTTCCATGAAGGAAATGATTTGCCTCTTGCTGTCTTGTTAACTAGACTGTCTGCATTTTACGTCTGTGGGTTGCAGTGCTGCAATCAGAAATGAGGGAAAGGAGAGCATCAGCATGCAGCATAGGATGTGGATCCTCTGTGACCTTCACGTTTTCATCCCGTTTAGCTTTGAAAGAGGTCATTGTCAAAGTCAGGTTAGGAACACACTTAGTTCATTCTGGAGTGCCTATATCAATGAGGACGCACGGCTTCCTTTCTCTGGATGGTGGTGGGTGCTTTTCTGATTTTCTATTTATAGAGTAGGGAACCAAGCTTAGGTGATTTAGTCAAACACCCTGAAAGGTAGTGAGGAGGGAAGGTACGTGTCTCCAATCAGTCATCAGACTCCTGGTTCTTGCACCTTCCCTCCCATCTGGACATTTCGAAACATTAGCTATCTCGACTTCTTTTGTATAACCGTCTTGCTTCGGAACATCAATCTTGGGCTATATAGCCAGTGGTAATCTAAGCAGAATTGATCTGTCCTTGGTTCACCTGATGCCATTGCAAACCACATCCTCAGTGTGCTTAGACACCATATGACTATAGAAAGGGCATTTTGATCTCACTGGTGAGAGCGGAGAGTGCATTGTTGAGGAGATGGGCTTCTCCCAAAGATGACCCCTCCCCATCTCTCTCTCTGAAGATTGCTTCAGACTCAGTATTGACTTAACTTCTTTCTCTGGAAGAAGAAAGAGATTCACAGTTTGGAAAACCCTGGATAAGTCAAGTAAATCAACTCACTCCAATAACAAGTGAGGGTAGCTAAGGCCCTATTACTACCAAATATAGCTGGCATGTTCTAAATATAATAAATACTAACAGGAAAATTACTTCCTTCCCATAAGTCACTTGAATAGGGAAGAAAGAAGTTAAATTTGTTGAGCACTTACTTCTTTTTGATTCTGTGTAGAATGTTTTCATTTTTTTTTTACTTGCTTGTCCATGTATACTAATCAGATTTATGGGTCTACAGGGCAAATTAATTTTGACCTACAACAATAAAAATTTAGTGAACCTATCTAGATACTATGCTGTAAAAAAATGAAAATGCTTAGTGATATTTAGGAAAAATTGTAAAATGTAACTTTTAATCTTAAAATCCAATTTAAAAAATCAAAATGTAGAATTTAATCCCAATTTTGTAAAGAAGAAATCTCATACACACACACACACAAACACACACATACACACACAGAGAGACACATACACACAAAGACACACACACAGTAAAAGCAAAATGATGTAAATAAAAATGTTAACAGAAATTAATTAATGGGGTTAAGGTAATAATTTTTTTCATGTGTGTTTTCTATAATTTTTAAATATGAAGGAAAATTTTGTCACTTAAGTGTATAAAGTTTATGAAAACACTTGACTGTATAGAGCAACTTTGCAGGAATTATGGAAGATGGAAATTTTATTCCTAGATAACAGTTTTCTAATCTGATTCCCCAGAGAAGCCACAGTGTTCTGGCAAGCAACCGAAAGCAGAGGGCAGGATCCAGACTCTCTGTGGTGTTACTCACCCATAGGATATCATCCTCTAGTTTTGAGGAAAATGATCCTATCTCCAACATAGTTCCAATCTCAGTGATATAGTTTATGTGATATTCTGTGTGGTAAAAACATTTAACTTCTTGAAAACTGAATTTCTTATTTTTGTTTGGCTTTCAATCTCCTTTTTATTAGTATCAGTGTCATGATTTTTGTTGATAGCAGTTAGGAGAACCCTGGGCATAAAAATTCCAGTGCAGCCAGGTGGTGATGGCGCATGCCTTTAATCCAGTACTCAGTAGGCAGAGGCAGGCGGAGCTCTGTGTGCCTTATCTACAAAGCAAGTTGCAGGACAGCCAGAGCTAAACAGTCACTCAGAACAGTTTTGTTTTGAAAAACAAAAACAAACAAACAAAAATCCCAGTGTAATCCAGTAAGACTCAGTTAAAATCCATTTTATCTTTTTTGTGTGTGTTTAGTCATTATGTGCTGTGCTCCACTGTGTGTATGTGTGTGTGTGTGTGTGTGTGTGTGTGTGTGTGTGTGTGTGTGCGTGTGTGTACATTTAAATCCTTTGACCATTTAACATGTTTTAATCTGGGAAACTAGAAATGGACTGCTGGCACAGAGTGGGGAGACAGTGGAGTACAGATGAAAAGGAAACAGAGGTGGGGTACCCCGAGGGCGGAAGACTCAGACACAGCAGAGTGGGGAAGACAGGGTTTTTCAAGAGGTTACTTGGAAGCCTGCGATCTTGCAATCTGGGAAAAATATATAAGAGGATTTGGTAGACCAGAAAGTGACCTGAAAGAGCAGGGAGAAAAACAGGTTGAGTAGGTATGGGAAAAGAGGGAGGAGTGAAGGAAGGGGTAAGGGATGGGTAATCAAAACTAAGAATATAGGAAGAAGCCATTTAAGGCTCTACTAGTTTGTAAGCTAATTGTAAAATTATATAGGTGTTTGAGCAGAAATATACCATATTAGTGAACCATGCTGCTCTCAGAAGACATAAGTTTATTAAATGAAAATCTCAGGAACAGTCATGGGTTACATCCCTATGAGTCATTGGTCAGGGAGGCCCTAGAGGCATGCAAGAGAATTCAGGTCATTGTCATTGCTCTAGGTTGTGCCCCACATTTAGGTGGTAAGACCATGTAGCCAAAGAGACCATATGTTTTGTTTGCAAGATACAGAGAAATCAACATTTAACTGACCAGGAAACCATTCTTTTTGTTTAGGATTTATAGTGCTGGATGGTACTATGCAGGTTGAAGGAGGAAAAAAGACAACAGTGATCTTATCCAGAGCTGGAACCCACATGCTATAATACCCACCTGCCAGGCAAGATGTACCCACTGCTACAATTGTGGCAAGACTATGGGGTTAACCCACCACTTTTTAATTGGATTTAAGGTTTCATCCATAGGAGGGAGTTCATGCCTGTTACTATAAGTATTGTCAAAAACCATAGGTAGGTAAGCCTTATGCCCCAAGGGAGAGCCTATTGATATTGTTTTTCTAGATGATCATGTTTTCAAGCTGCCTTCTCAATATTTGTGTTTATATGCAGGGATTTATGCTGTTCCCAATTTTGGTCAGAGAAGCTTGCAGATAGATAGTTAATGCTGTGATACACTACTGTTTAAATCATCATGAAGAAGTGATTGTGAGCTCTCAGCCCTAGATGGGGCATCTGTACCAAGCCATCACCACACAGCTCAGAAAACACGCAGAAGTCGGGGTGGAAAGACGCAGGAGTACTGTGAAATAATCAGCATATTTTACTCTACAATCGCCTAGTAAACCTGTTCAGTTATGAACAAGAGACATGTTTGAACATTTTCAACTAACAGCATTTGAAAATATTCTTTCAACCGAGTTCAAATGGGTCTTCTCTAGATCTCTGCTCCTGATTTATAACACATACAGAAATTGAATCTAAAAATGATCCTAGCACCCTGCACTGTGTTCTAAGTTAGGTGTACTTATGGAGGAGTAAGAAGTGAATGGGATGATTCAGATTCCAGCATCAAAGTACAACAAGCAGAAAGCACTTAGGGACCAAAATTAAAAGGCCCGACTGCCTGGCACATCTGCAGATCAGTGATGGAGAATGAGAACATGCACACGGTCACGTGGTGCAGAACAACCATCAAGGCCTGTGAATAAAGGCAAGACAAATTTGTGAAGATTCTGTTTACTGGACTAAATGGAGAGAGGGATTGTAAACTGTCCTGCCTCAGCATTAAAACAGGATGGTACAGCTACCCAGAATCAAGTCACAAATGTCTTTTACTCAGGAAACAATGCAGAATGTGGCATAAAAAAAAAAAAAAAAAAAAAAAAAAAAAAAAAAAAAAAAAAAAAAAAAAAGCAGACAGAATGACACCACACAAACAGAGCTCTTGGCAGCATCGTTACTTGCCATGTTCTGAATCTCAGCATACATGAATCCCTGTCATACACTGTGTTGGGAAACAGGCTGTAGGATGGAGATGAGACAGCTTGACTGTCACACCCTACAAGGAAAACTATGACTGACTCTCCAAAGTTATTTCCCCCTTTGAACCCTGACTTGCATATAAATCTGGTGCGAACACATGAACAGTAAATATCAGAAAGCACATTAAATACATCGATTCCGGTCACAGTCAAGGGACTCTTTCATCATTATTCGTTTTCTTCATTGAACACAGAAGGCATAACCCAGAAAGTGAGGGAAAATGGAAACCCAGAGTGAGAAAGGTCATTGAGTATTTAATAAGAGTATTGATCCTGACTATTGCTCTACCTTACTGGTTTTTCTTCTTTGAGTTGTGATTGTCAGCTCCCCAACCTCAATTTAAATACTATGTACCTCTCTTTCTGTCTTCCTCCAAATATCCAAGAAGTAGAAGCCTGTAAAACCAATTTAAAATTTTTAATCTCCTTATTTCTGCTTAAACTACAAAGAAAATGTAGGGTTAGAGTATCTACATGAATCTTCTAACTGTTAAAGGCTATCTTCATAAGTTTGTAACTGTCCAGCACAATTTCTGGCTGTCCTTTGTCTTAAATGGATCATTCTCATGATAATCTAGTACTACATTTTTATCTTTGTGTGTGCACATGTATGCATGCGTGATAGAGGGAGGAGGGGGAGAGAAAGCAGGGGATGAGGGAGAAAGAGAGGAAGAGTAGGGAAGAGGGACAAATGGAGCAAATGAAGAAAGAGAAGACAGAAGGAAGCAGAAACAGACAAAAAACACAGAAGGGGCAGAAAGAGAGGATATTGTCATTCAGTTGAGCAAACAAGATGTTATACACTCAAAAAACGCAGATTCTGAGCAAATTAGGCAATGCAATGCTGTAAAGGAACCAAACTCATTTCTCTCCTTCAATACAGATACCGCATCCTCACACAAGGTAAATGACATGTTGGCAGGAACATAGAGGTTTTACTAAGCTTACTTAAGAGTGTACAGGAGACCATGTTTAGGAATTCTTTCCATTCAACCTTGTGCACCTGTCATAAGTGCAGCCCCAAATGAAAGTGCATGCCCTGCCCTGCAGAATATCTGTGATTGCACGTTCAAAGAGTCACTGCTGAGCTTTCCCTTTTTAGAGGCCAGGTGGGAAGCCAGCTTAGCCATATGTGTGATATTTTAATCAAAGTATGAGCATCGCTCTGCCTGCATGAAAACATTAAAGGATATATTTATCCCCATCCTTCTCTCGTTTCTCTGGACATGCATTAAGGTCATATTCAGAAGCAGAGTGACTCTTAGAATCAGAGCCCCGTGACTTGACAGGGATGCTGTCCCTGCGCTGTGACTGAGGTACCAAGTTCTGTTTAACTGACATTTTCTAGCTGGTGCAATGTGGCAGAGTAAGGGCACCATGGGGATTCCTTGGTCCTGGGACACTAGCAGGACTATATGAATGGGCAGTCTATCCAGTCTGGTGTTTGTTTTTGTTTTGTTGGTTTTGTTTTGTTAATTGTAGCAATACAAAAATAAAAGATACTACTTCTTTTTTTTTCTTTTTCTTTTTTTAACATTTCATTCTGAAAGCAAAGAAAAGATTTTCAAATGTGCATGAAGGATCTCCTAATTTGTTGCTTTCAAAGATGTAGGCAGATTGGCTAGGGGCCTGAAAACAAACCTCTGAATCTTCTATAATAATTTGCCCTATTATTTTCCCATTTTCCTCCATTGACTGTGATTATTTGTGGGGCCAACTCACTCCCCCATTAGCCTACAGTCTCCTTGAAGGAACTGAGGTGGGAGCAGAAGAAAAGGAGGGGGAACTGAGGTTCCTAGGAACTGATGAGAGTCTCAAGGTGGTTCAAAAGCCACAATTTACCCCCTCCATTTGTAATGTGCAGCTGGACACGCTGTGGTGCTTGTGCCAGCATCCCCGAGAGGTGTGAGCTGTGAGTGTCCTAAAGACATCACAATGCCAATGTTGATGACTGGTGGAACTGCTCAGAATGCCTCGAGTACAAATGTAGATTGGAAAACACTTAAAATGCACTTGTCTGTGCGAGGAGAAGAAACACTCTCAGAAAAGAAAAGAAAAAAATTCAGGTGGCAGAGATACAGTGAAATTTCATTTTTGAGGTTATTTTTCCTTTTATCTGCACTTCTTAAATTGTTCCTAGTGTACATATATTACACAGTTAGTAAGGAAAGAAACAGGGCAGAAGGAGTCTTTGAAGATGGTTTTAACCAAGCATTCTAGAAAGGACTGCATGGATCCTGAGAGTGGGTGATAAATGTCATGTTTTTACCGCCAACATTAAGTTGAATGGTATTTTGTTATTTCTGTTTTTTCAGCCTTTTCAAATTAGGTGTGAATTAAAGTAATGATTATTCATAAATATACTAGCCACATGAGGCCCAGCAGCAGCGTTGCCCTCTTAGAATTAAAGGTGTGAAAATTCTGAAAGAAAAGCCACAGGGTGAGACCAAGGAAACCACAGAGATTATGTCATCGAAATCAGTAGAAGAGAGCAAACTTTCTTGATGCTGTCCCTATGAATCATCATTCAGATTAATGTTGGGGTCATTTTTTTTTATTAGAAGGTGACTAATTCATTTATGTTCATATCTGTTTCTTAATTTTTAAAATGAATTCTGATAAGCCCTTATTGTCATCTCTTAGCTCTTATTCACACTGCAGTGCTTAGTCACGCAAGTTATTTTCTGATGCTTCTATTGTGGGCATAAATTGCTTTTCCAACAAAGGCTTATTTGAAAATCTACGTAAAATGTGTCTGCATATGCAGAGAGAAGAGGAGGTGAATAATTTCACTTCTTTCTTTTTGTATCATTCACTATCAGGACCATTTCTGTAAATTACCTCCATCGTCCTGCTCTCACCCTGCACATTTTTAACTTCTCACCTCCACCACCTTCTTCTGAGTCACTTGTCCCAGACACCTGGTATCTGTGACCACTCAATCAGATGTGTGTTTCCCTGGCAGAGCAAGCCAGCTCGCTCAGATTCCTATGATCTTCGTCTCATGCCCTGATGTCTAGCACACCCTTGCTCTTTTCACCTGTACTGAAAGGCCATTGAAGAATTGGCATTTCTCTTCCTGTTTCCCAAAGTGGATGGAAACCCATCTGAGGCGTGGACCCTGTGTTCCACATACTCTGTTAAGTGTTTTGCGTGTTTCTCATTCAAGGTGACTGGAGCTCAGAGGGGCTTGATACATTCCTTATACCACACAGCTGATTACAACCAGGCATTTATGTCTCATTTTCATCCTTCTGTGATATCTGGTGGCTCAGTAACAATTTTTATCTAATTTTCTTCACTTCTGTGCTCTTGTGTTGTTGCATATAACATGTGACAGCTCAATGGTATGAAATATTAAGTCCAAGCAAATCTTGCTCTTGAATATCCTTCATTGTTTAGACTAAGTGTTCCTCCTTCTCTTGATACCTTTCCTGTGAAATTTGCCCATTCACCCCAAAGTCCAATACACTAATCTTGCTCTGCTAAGTTCTCTCCATTCTTTAAGAAATGGCTTACTTTTTCTCTATTTGAATTGGAGATTCCCATCTAATTTGAAATTAAAATACGCACCCAGTTTTGGATACAAAGCACAAAGGTAGTGGTGGAACAAGCAATGATGCTGTATTTAATTCCCTACAGTGTCTATCTCTAGAATACAAAGTAACCTAATGTCAGCAGGAGACATCACAAGGGACTGGTTTGGGGAGAGGATGCTGAGTAAGAAAGAGACCTCACTCACCTATGTTAGCTTAGAAGAAAAAACCCTCCTAGCCTACCCAGATTAACCTGCATGTTCCTTCAAATTTGTGGTGCTGCCTTATTTCTGCTTGTCAGTGGAATGAACGTGATTTCTGATGTGGGATTTCCTTCTGCATATTATAAATATGTTTTATTACCATTAATTAATAAAGAAGCTGTTCAGTAGGATAAAAACAGGTGGGAATTTTGGACAGAGCAAGTGAGCGAGAGAGAGACAGAGAGACAGAGAGAGAGAGACAGAGAGACAGAGAGAGAGACAGAGAGAGAACAGAGTCAAAGAGACACCATGTAACTGCCAAAGAAAACAGACCAGGAACCTTTTCAGTAAGCCACAGTCTTGTGGCAATACACAATTTAATAGAAATGGATTAATTTAAGAATGTAAGAGCTAGCTAAAAAATGACTGAGTCATTGGCTGAACAATGTTGTAATTAATATAGCTTTTGTGTGATTATTTGGGTCTGGGTGGCTGGAAAATGAACGAGCAGTCTCCATCTACAAAATGGCACCCAACGTGAAGCTAACCCACATGGCCATTCACACGCTTTGAGGTGCTTATTGCCAGGTGCTTATTGCCAGCTCAGGGTTAGGAAAAAGGTAGCTGAAAGCATGCCTGCTGCTCAGCACCTCTGCCAGGGCATGCAGTTGGATCAGTTCTGCTAGGTGTGCACAGGCAGGAATGCATGGCATATTCCTGCTTACATACATGGAGACATTTCCAGGCTGCACAGCATGCTGCATGACAGATTTAGCTTTTACTCAGACAAAAAGGATTTATGTGCTGCACGGTGCTGCCCAGAATTGAGGTATGAGTGCTGCTCTCACTCAACAGTCCCAGAGCTGGCGATAAATTTACCTCCATCATATTGAAAGGTCAAGAGAGATGTAGTCAGCATCCAGGGCTGCTGAAACCATACTGCTTACCATTTTAAAATGCTACTTGTCAAAAAAGTATTTCAGATACACAATAGGACAGATTTATACATAAAAATCTCTGAATGAGGCACAGTGTGTTTACAAAATGTACAGAAAAGGATTTCAGATATACTGTAGGACAGATTCAAACATAAAAGACCTCTAAATGAGACACAGCATGTATAAAAAATGTATATAGGCTTGAGAGAGAGGGGAAAAAGTATAAATAAAATAGTCTTTAAAGAGACAATAAAAGTATTATAAAAGTACAGTCATAGATTAAATAAGTAAAAAAATAAGCCAAGTAAAGATAAAAAATACACAAAGTCAAAATTATGCATCTTGTTGTATTTTCTTTAAATTTTTGACTGCAGAGAGACCATTTGTTTCTAGGGGCTGCTAAGCTAAACCAACACGTTTTTTAAAAGGTATCTTGACTTCAAAATTTGAATCTAATGATATGTTACTTTGAAAAAGAGGTTCTGCTTTTGTTTCCATAGAAGATGAGAACCTGTGGATTCCTTCCAGGCAAATGTGGTTTGATGGAACAAATCCCCCAAAAGATATCTGTAAAGCTAAAAATACTTTACCCAACAAACAATAGGAAGCAGTTTTTTAAAAGTTACACTCAAATTCCCAAAAATGATTGTTTATAAATGTTTATTTTCATGTAAAGGGGGATATAATATACAGAGATGAATACTTTACATTGGTACAGACTTTGGAATATTGATACAAATTTAAGGTCAATTTGTTACACTGTGTATATGTATATTTCTACTCTTGTTTAAGGTATTATGTTTGTGCAACTCATTTAAAAATATAATGTATAGTTAAAATACAGATTAATAGTCTTCTATAATAATCTAACTTTTATTTATGTTAGTTAGGTTTTCTAGGTACATAGAGATATATTTCAGTTAAATAATCTTCAATACTTCAAAGACCTACAGAAATGGCATTTAAAAATGTTTTTTTTGTTTCCAGTTTATATATTTTTTATTAAAAATTGCCATCTCCTCCCTTCCTCCTCCCCCTTCCCTCCCCTCCCCTCCACCCATACCCCCACTCCCTCCCTCTCCAGGCCAAAGAGCCATCAGGGTTCTCTACACTATGTTGAGTCCAAGGTCCTCCCAACTCCCTCCAGGTCCAGGAAGGTGAGCAACCAAACTGACAAGGCTCACACAGAGCCCGTCCATGTCGTAGAGACCAAGCCCATTGCCATTGTCCTTGGCTCCTCGGTCAGCCTCCACCATCAGCCACTTTCAGAGAGTCCGATTTGGTCGCATGTTCCATCAGTCCCATTCCAAGTGGACTTGGTGGTCTCCCATTAGTTCTGTCCTGCCGTCTCAGTGGGTGAACGCATCCCTCATGGTTTTGACTTTCTTTTTCATGATCTCTCTCCTTCTGCTCCTCATCAGAACTTTGGGAGCTCAGTCCGGTGCTCCAATGTGGGGCTCTGTCTCTATCTCCATCCATCGCCAGGTGAAGGTTAAGGCTCACAGTGAGCCCGTCCATGCTGAAGAGTTCACATTCATTGCCGTTGTCCTTGGTTTCTCAGTCCTCCTCCACCGTCAGCCACATTCAGAGAGCCCGGTTTGGTCCCCTGTTCTATCAGTTCCATTCCAACTGGACTTGGTGGTCTCCCGTTAGATCTGTCCCACCATCTCAATGGGTAAACGCACTCCTCACGGTCCTGACTTCCTTGCTCATGATCTCCCTCCTTTTGCTCCTCATCGGGACCTTGGGAGCTCAGTCCGGTGCTCCTATGTGGGGCTCTGTTATTTTCTCCATCCAATGCCAGGTGAAGGTTCTATGGTGATATGCAAGATATTCATGAGTATGGCAATAGGATCTGGACATTTCTGGCACCCTCTCCTCAGCTGCCCAAGGACCTAGCTGGGGGCGTCCTCTGGACACCTGGGAACCCCTCTAGAGTCAAGTCTCTGCCAACCCTAGAATGGCTCCCTTAAGTAAGATATATAATTCCTTGTTCCCATATCCACCCTTCCTATATCCCAACCATCCTATTCCCCCAAGCTCTTCCCATCCTCCACTTCACACTTTTCTCGCCCCATCCCCCCTCCCCCATCCCACCCCACCCCTATGTTCCCATTTTTTGTCCGGCAATCCTGTCTACTTCCAGTATCCAGGAGGATAACTATATGTTTTTCTTTGGGTTCACCTTCTTATATAGCTTCTCTAGGATTTTTACGAATTATAGGCTCGATGTCCTTTATTTATGGCTAGAACCCAATTATGAGTGAGTACATCCCATGTTCATCTTTTTGGGCCTGGGTTACCTCACTCAGGATGGTGTTTTCTATTTCCCTCCATTTGCATGCAAAATTCAAGATGTCATTGTTTTTTACCGCCGAGTAGTACTCTAATATGTATATATTCCACACTTTCTTCATCCATTCTTCCACTGAAGAATGTTTTTATAACTTAGACTTTTCTCAACAGTAAGACATTCTGCTTCTGGCAGCACCAATTACCTCGGAAAGGTTGATGGGTATTGAAGAAACTCGTTATAAGATTTGCCTTCAATGTGACAAGGCTGGCTATTTGGGCAAGAAATTGAGCTTGTCTGAACTTCTTGGTGGTATGATATATGAACTGGACATTCAGGACCCACAAAAAAGTGACTGCTAAACATTCCAAAAGATGGGATTGTCCTTCAGGTTCCTGCTTCACAGAAGAAACTGCCAGACATTTTACAAGATACAAAAGAAAGTGACTGGCAAACTGCCAACAGGCTTTCAAATTTCCTGCTACGTGAAAAAGTCTGCCAGATACTATGGGCCTATAGGCTAAAGATACATACCCCAACATTACAAAAAAACTTTGGGTAACTGTTCAGGAAGCAAGATGTTTCTGTCTTTCTGAAGTTTTGAAAGCTGTTTACAATGTATTTATGTTTTCTTAGGTTATAATTATATCCTTCTGAGGTCTTTGTAGAGTTAAAGACAGATAGTTGTAGGTTTCCTTAGTTATGATAAAAGATAAATTAGATATAAAACTTTAGACACAAAGGTAAAATAAATGCTAATATATTTTCTTTAACTGTGTCAGACACAAACAGACTAAATATTGTAACTATAATTCTTGCTTAAACGTCTTTTGTTATATGTAATTTTACTATGTTAAAGTTAAAACCTTCCTTTTTATTTAGACAGAAAACGGGAGGTGATGTAGGATTTGTTTATAATAAATATGTTTTATTATTATTGGTTAATAAAGAAACTGTTTTGGCCAATGACTTAGCAGAATAAAGCCAGGCAGGAAATCTGAATAGAGGGAGAGTAGATGGAGGCAAAGAGATAACATGTAGTTGTTGAAGGGGAAGGCCCAGGAACCTTTGCAGTAAGCCACAGCCTCGTGGCAATATACAGATTAATAGAAATGGGTTAATTCAAGATGTAAGAGCTAGCTAAAAATATGCCTGAGTCATTGGTTGAACAGTTTTGTAATTGATACAGTTTCTGTGTGATTATTTGGGTCCAGGCAGCTAGAAAATGAATTAGCAGTCTCTGTCTACAGATTTTATTTTCAGATGGCGCTGACTGGATTTCAGATCATGCAGTGATAGAATGTGATCAAATAATAGAGAATAACTCAGAGTGCAGATAGCAAAGATGTTATTCGCCCCATGCCTTCTTCTCAGAGCTCTTGTTTGCTGCGTTGATTCACATGGAACTCAGGAGCAAACAAACCAGCTGCTATAGCCAGAGGCCAGAAATACTCCCTTGTCATGGACAGCAAAAAAGTAATGGTCACATTACTACTGAGGAGGAATTTCAGCTTAGAGAGTTTCTCATTGTCTCTCTGTCTCAGTCTCTTTCTGTGTTTGTCTGTCCCCCTCTCTCTCCACTCCCCCCCCCACACACACCATTCCTTGAAAAATGTCTGTGTCTTCATTCTCACATGCTATGTACGTATCTTGGGACTAGTCGTGGACATGAACTTTGTCGTTTTCAAAAGGCTTACAGCGACATATTTCTTTGGCCTAGGAATTACCCTGTCATGACTGCACTCCAAGAAAATAGTTGAGTGAAAATCATTTTATGATTGTCATCCATAGGATCTATATGATCAGAAGACTGGAAAAATATGGAAGCTCTCAGGCTCAGTGTGACTTTGTTAGGAGACGGAGTCCTACGAGAAATAATTTAGCCTCACTGAGGGTATAAATAGTTATCTAATACGACAGGTGTCATTTCAAGAAGGGGTCCCGGGGATGAGCACACATGTAGAAAGGCTCCCACAGGAACTCAGTGAGAAGGATGACATCTGAAAGTCGAGGTGAAGATCACAGGAGAAACCTGCAGCCCTATTCATCTTACATTAGATTTGTTATATTAGTGTTTGTATATGAACACACAATCCAACCATAGGAAGAAATAGCATAGATTACAATGCAGTCTCATGATGGAATTATGGGATGCAAGGATATATATTAGTCAAAGTTTGCTACATTACAAAAGGAGATGTGTCATGTTTATCTTACATGATAGAGGCACTGTAGTCAGACAGTGGCCCCAGCACACCGGAGAGACAGAACTGGTTCTAAAATCCAGATAGTGAAATGTCTTTGCCATCCAAGTCCAGTGCCCAAAGTGTGGAGGTGCCTTGCTTTTGACTCCCCATGGAAGAGTGGAGGGAAAAGCCGGAAGGAGCAGCAACAGAACAGCTAGTGTTTCTGAACAGAGACTGCCGCCTGTCCCTGTGCTGTGCTCACACTCCGCTCCTCATCTGGGCACTCTGCCTGTGTGAGAGCCCCACACTCCCTCTAGCCCCACATGTCAGTCCTCTCTGGAAGCACCCCCAAATACAGAGTGGTGTGATACCTGTCCCAGGCATCCTTAATGAAATCAACTTATACCTGAGTCCAGCTTTCACGGGCTCTGTAGAGAGCTTATTGAAATGAAGAGTGCTCCCAACAGACTTCAGATGCAAAATGAGAAAACACAAAAGCGCTGGTTATATCAAGCTCTGTGGGCCTGTGTGTACAGTGCCAAGTATTCTATTTCAGACCTTTCTTGATCTGATTTTGTTGTTGCCACCCTTCGTATGTGTGTCTGTCTGTCTCTGTGTCTCTCTGTCTCTCTCTGTCTCTCTCTCCGTCTCTCTCTGTCTCTCTCTCTGTCTCTCTCTGTGTCTCTCTGTCTCTGTCTCTGTCTGTCTCTGTCTTTGTCCCTCTCTCTCTCTCTCTCTCTCTCTCTCTCTCTCTCTCTCTCTTTCTCTCTCTCTCTGTAGTATGCACTGTGTGCAGGTGTTTGTGGATGGTAGTGTCCTTGCCTATGTGGGCTAGCATGGAAGCCAGAAATTGGTGTTTTGACATCCTTCGTCAGAGTAAGTCTGACCTCTCTGCCTCTGTTTGTTTTTGGTTCTGAGGCAGCGTTTCTCACCGAACTTAGAATGTGTATATCAGCTAAACTGCCTGGCTAGCAACAGCCACATTCACCTCCCAGGAGAGGTTGCAGGCAGGCACTACAGTGTTGACAACTGGCATTTATGTGGGTGCTGGAATCCAGACTCAGGTCCTTGTGCTTGCCCAGAAAATTCAGATCTTCCTTTCTTTGTAAGTGTGTCTTTAAAGGTTTTTTTTAAAAACATGAGTTATTTTGGGAAATATCCATATGATGTGTGTATTTTAATCTCATGCTTTAAAATGCATTTGAGATAGAATAACACTTATCCAGATTATGACCTTTGAAAAGTCTGTAGTTACTAGCATCTTAAAAACTCGTCTATAATGTCAGTAAATAAAGCATCTTCATTATTCATATAGCTAAATCTATTTTCATTCTCACAGTGAAAAAGTTCCCTTTTGACATCACTTGGCACATAGAACATGTAACCTTTTTACTGGTTATAAAAATTTTCTTCTTAACAGGAAAGGATTTAATTTTTATTATTTTAATCATGTGCATGTGTGTGTCTAGGAGAGTGGTTCTCAGCCTGTGGATTGAGGCCCCTCTGCCAAACCTCTGTCTCCACAAATATTGGCATTATGATTCATCACAGTGGCAAAATTACAGTTATAAAGTAGCAAAAGAAATAGTTTTACAGATGGGGGTCACTACAACCTGAGGAACTCTATTGAAGGGTCACAGCTATGGGAAGTTGTAAGCCTCTTGTCAGGGGTACTAGGAAGCGACCTAGGGATCCCTGGAAGAACTGCAGGTACTCTCCTGTATCACCTCTCCAGTGTTGAGAATGTATACTCGCAGATGAGAAATTCCAGATTCCAGTGCTTCAGAGTCCCTGGAATACTGTGACTCAAGAGAAAGCTGCTCAGCTTCCCCAAGTGTCACTGTCCTTAGCTTAAGTACAGAAACATCATGCTTTCCTCTAAAGTTGTAGCTAAGATGACACTAACTAACAGTAGAGACATCCAAGGCAAAGATCTGGGACCAGAGTGCCCGCTTTCCACTTCAGCTTCCAGAACCTTTGTCTGTGTGACCAGACATGGCCTAACCTCAGATTCCTTGGGAATTAGATGGGAATAGTGCTGATATTAATCTTGTGTAATATTAAATATGTTAATATTTATAACAGTATTGATACGTAGTAAGTCAGTGTTTAAATATATAAGGATTTAATACAGTAAATATATAGTATTTACCATTAAAAGTACCACATGGTTATAACTATTTGCTTAGAATTTTTGTATGCAAGTAACTATTTATTTGTCAACTCTTCTCTTGCTGTCTTGGTGGGAAAGCCCTGATTTCAGAGTTTCTCTGAAAATAGATAACTTAAAAAATATAAAACCAGGCAATAATGGATCTTAAAAGAAGGAATATTTGCCTATGTTCTCATGTAGCTTTTTAGCAATTCATATTCCTTATAGCTTGCCTATGGCACACATGCTCTGATAGCTAAAATATGTACAGCTTTGTAGATTTGCCTCATATCTACACCATGGACACGCCCCAGCCCAGTGAGGAGCCTGGCTATTCTGCCCCTTCACTCTCTCCTCAAGAGCTTCTCCACTGAAACTGCATTCCCATTTCCTGGAATCACTTTCTCTTTGCATCTAGATTATTCACATCATCTAATAGCATGTACTTGTACCTTATGTCTTTGTTAATATTCCCAATGTGGGCAAGAACCTGGGTTCAGTCTTTGGTACTGGAAAAAAACCCACAAAAACAAACAGCACAATCCAAACCTACACACACTCATGAAGAGAGAGAGAGGGGAGGATACTTTAGATCAGGTCCAAATTTCTTTCCCAATTATCTACTAAATAAAAAATTATTGTCAAAATTTATGAGACCTTAGTAACTTGCCTCATACATCTCTCCATTGCTACCCATATTTTGTCTTCAGGTTTTGTCCTCTCAAATGAAAGAATTTAGCTAATAGTTTAAGCAAAGCAAATTGATAAGAAAGAGGAAAAGAGAAAGGTGTTGATTTTTGAGTGGATAGACCTGACATGGAAGAAGTACTAGCCCATTCAATTCTGTGCTTTAGATTTTAAAGAAGCATTTATGAATATTTATTATTTGTGCAGCATAATCATGAGGGTAAAGTTACCCTTTGATGCTATCAAATCGTGAACTGAACCTCCCTTCTAGGCTATATTTTCCCATGATCCTCTTGAAAAGGAGAGGTGTGGAAACCATGATACAAATGATAATGTAAAGGACCCGGGGACTTTCGAGGACAGAGGGCATCATTAGGTCTGGTGTGTAGCAGCTGGGAAGAGCCTTGTCATCCTCAGTTTCTGCTGTGGTGGAGCCTAAAGCTTCAAGGAAGTTTAGCCACAAAACTACACTATGACCATTAGGAGATCTGGTGGCAGAGTCCTTGTTCCCTTACATCTGACCACTGCCAATGCTATCCTTGTGTGTTCCTCTTCCGTGTGTCACTCTTCAGACATGCTTTCCTCTTGTACTCCTGTGTCCTCTCCTCTCTCACCTTGCATGGCTGCCTTCTTCTGTCATTCACATCACAACGTACGTGAACTTTTTCTAGAACTCCCCTCAGCTCATCCAGTCTAGAGAAGCCATTGTCACCTTTTCCCACCTCATGCCATGTGATGCTTCTCAAACTCTCACTGCCAGTGCCCTAGTCTCCCTAAATCTGAAAGCCATGTCCTAGGAGTAGGCACGGAGCAAGCCACTTTAAATTACTTTTCGTGTGACTGCCTACTCCACAAAACTCACTTCAAACATGCTGTAATTGGTGGACATCGATTCTGTTAGTCATTCTGAAAATTTCCTTCTTTCTCTCTTCGTCTTCTCTCTTCCTTCCACATTCCCCACCCTTCCTTCATCGTTTATCATTGTTAAAGAACATTGAAAAGAACATCTTTATCTATGCATTAAAAAGATAACCTTGCTATTAGTTGTCTTCCTGGGATAATTGATTCAGTAATGGAAGTCAGATCAAATGGGGTTATATGACCCCCTGTAACCCTTAAAATGTGCTGCTTCTCTCTTTGTCTTTAGCGACCTTTATTACTGAATATGCAAGGAAAAGGTGTAAAAACAGAGAGCTTTCCAAGAGTGATAGAGCAGAGTGAACACTTGCCAGTAAGTCAGAAGGGATGAGTGTCTGTTACCATGTGGGCCAGAGTTTTTACCATGGCAAATTAAACAGTGTATCAGGGCTGGAGCTCAGTAATATAGGACTTGCCAAGCTTTTACAGAGCCAGAAGTTTGACCTTCATTTAGCACCACCAAAAAGAACACAAAATATATATATATGAAATACACATTCCGTAGATTACACTCTTGGGACCTTGTTAGAGAAGGAGGAGGCCCCTTGTTTGTCCTGGCCTCCAGGCTAGCTTACACCTGAAATAACCACACAGAAACTGTATTAATGAAAACACTGTTTGGCCATTAGTGCTAACTTCTTATTGGCTAACTTAACTCTTACATATTTAACCCATCTCCATTAATCTGTGTATCACCATGTGGCTGTGGCTTACTGGCAAGATTCTAACGGGTATTCGTCTGAGGATCCATGGCTTCTCTCACTCAGCCCTTCTTCCTCCCAGCATTCAGTTCTGTTTTCTCCGCCTACCTAAGTTCTGCTGTATCAACTAGGCCAAGGCAGTTTCTTTATTCATTAACCAATGAAAGCCACATACAAACAAAAGGAACTCCTATACCAGGATCTTTGTTTTCAATGAGTTTCATTTTTGCATGTCTGGACTCTTGCTATCTTCTAGTTAGGTTGTTAATATACAAAATTCTAACATTTTTAGTTTCTATGATGTTGAGATTTTCTTTGTGTTCTACTTCGTTGTGATGAAACACTGGCCAAAACCAATTTGGAGAGCAAAGGTTTTATCTGGCTTTTATTTCCTCATCACACTCTATCTTTAAGGGAATCCAGGGCAGGAATTCAAGGCAGAAACATAAAGGCAGGAATTGAAACAGAGATCATGGAGGAATGCTACTTACTGGCTTGCTCCCCAGGCTTCCTCAGCCTGCCTTCTTAAACAGTTCGAGACCATCTGCCCAGGAGTGGCACTACCCACAGCAAGCTCTTGTCCTACATCATCATGAATCAAGAAAATGCTCCACAGACATGCCAGTCTGATGGGGACAATTTCTCCATTGAGATTCCCTCTTCCCAGATAACTCTAGTTTCTGTCAAGGGGACAAAACAAAAAAGCTAACCAGCAGTTATTGATTGTCTCTATAATTTCAGTGTTTGAAAGTTATTGTCCATTCAAAGATCTGGTAGCACATTGCAACCTGGAGCCTATTTTGACATAGGGCATATACTAAATGTTATTTCAGTTTTTCAGAATATTTTTCTTTGCTCCATCTCATATTAAATTTGTACCTTCAAAGAAGTTATTTTTACCTCTCCTTAAATTAGATTTCATTTACATCTTAGCAATTACTCATTGAGACTTCCATTACAGACAGAAATTATAGAAATTATTTAATTGCTATACTGCCATGAACTTTTCTGTAACAGTTTAGAGAGAGTTGTAAAGCTGGAAACTAGTGACTGATGTCCTGATTATCCCAACACTTTGATCCTCTCATTATTGATTGAGTAGCATTATAGTTGGAGGGAGTATATTTCAGGACTTTTATTCTTTTCTGAAACCTATAAAACTGTTTGCTCATATACCTATTTTATGTAAATTCTACAATAAACAATTTTAATGGATAAATTTGCTTTCTTTTAAGTTAAAAATATATGGTTTAGTTTATCTTTTTTGAATTTTAAAAATCCTGGGTAATATTTCCTACTTGAAAACAAATTAATATTTGTATTTGATAGATTTGCAGAAACAAACACACAAAAACAGTTTGAATTGAAGCAAATTCTAAATTTTCCAAAACTTCCAATGTATCTTTTAAAGAGTAATTAAAATATATTAATGCAGTTGTGTGTTGTTGCTGAGTCTCAGATACAAGTCTGTACCATCACAGGATTCTAAAAATTGCTCCCAACAAAAATTAATTTGTTGAATTCTTACTGTAGGCCTAGCACATTACAAAATGTCCCTAAATTTTTTCTCTCTTGATTACAGTTTCTCTTACAGGCAGGTATTCTAGATAATATTCCAATCAGTCACTTCCTTGTAGGTAGAAATTTTCTGTGCCATAAGTCAGAAACTCTCTGAGTTCTATAAGTCAGTTTCCAAATAATCACATAGAGATTTATTATTAATCATAAATTCTTTGCTTATTACTTAGTTTGTCACTAACTAGCTCTTATAACTTAATCCATGTTTCTTATCTATACTCTACTGCATGACTTGGTACATTTTCTCAGTAGGCCAAGTTCATCTCCTGTTTCCTCTCCATCTCCTTTCCACTTCTGAAATTCCTCATCTCCTTTTTCGTGCTCTTTTTGTCTGCCAGTATAAAAGAATATCCCACACTTCGCAGATGAGTAGTCAGGGACTGGGGACCACACAGCTAGGTTCAGGTTAAGGCCAGAGCCAAGATTCACACCAGGTCCATTTGATTGGGACTGGATATTACCCCTAAAAGAGCAGATTTGAACAGGTCTCTTGTTTGGTAAAAAGCTAGAGTTTCCTCAAGGGTTTCCTGTAGATTTATGTGCAAACATGAGGACTCACTTCAATCCTTTGGATGGAGAGGTGGTCTCCTGATACCACACAGACATTTCACTCCGCCCAAGGTGTTGGAAGAATATTCATTTGTGAAAATTCCCTCCCTCTTCTCAATAGTACACCTCACCAGAAAAAAGATTCATGGAGAGTCGCCACCATTTGTCACAGGTGTTCCTCTGGCCTCTGGGTTCCACATTTGTGGTAGAATAGTTTCTTTCATAGTCAATAAGCATCCATTCACAGGAGCTCTCTTAGTCCAGGATACCCAGACTCCTTTAAGCAACTAATGTAAATTATGTGAAAGGAAGAAAACACAAACACAAACTCAGTGCATTTACTGAGGGCCTACTGAAAGATGCGATGGTATCTAGCAGCTTCTGGGGCGCGGGGGGGGGGGGCACAGGAAGTGAGTGCTCTGTACCCATCTGTTTCCTTGCCTGTCTTGTCTCACCTCTTCTCTGCATGTCTGCTGTTTCGTTCAGTGTTGCTCACCTGTGTTAACAGATGGTCAATCCAGAGACAACGGCTGCACTCTGGGAGGACAGCACTCAGGCTATTTATATGCAGTCACAGCTGCAGACAAGTGTGGTCAGTCCTGCCGGGCCCCTGTTTGGACAGCAGACAATAGGTGTTTGCTCTTTTTTTTTCACCTTTCAGTCTCATTTTTATTTACCTGTCTCCTTCCCCCTTCCATTGACATGAGTTCCCAGGGCCACCTGTCTTACGGGAGATTTTTTTTTTTACACCTTGTTCACAAAGCTATCTCAAATCCTAAAACAAACAATAAATACAATGTGTCGTGCTGAGCAGGTTATGTTCTGCCAAATGTTTATGGACATGACAACTTTTATGAGCAAAGTCATTTTTTTAATAGCTCAATAGCTCCAAAGATAGATATGCAGAGAACCTAGGCTATTTGGTCAGGAGGCCCTGATCTATGTGTGCACAAAGGTGGAGTCAGGGTGGCCACTTCCCTGCTGGTTGTCCTTGACTTTTTACTGACTGGAATAGGTTTTCCTCTAACACGAATGAAATTTGTCTTTGATATAACTTTTTCTTCCTAATACTTCAGCCATGGTGAAATATAAAAGTAATTTTTCAAAGTAGTATCTTCTGAAATGTAATCATTTCTCACCTGTATAGTTTAATCTAATTCCCAGCAGTCAAATGGTAATTATAGTGAATATTTTTGATGTTAAAAACTCATGGAAGCAGGCATATTGGTCTTTTCACACTGGTAAACTCGCTGTTTATCAGACTGCCATGTAGCTATCTGTATGAGCAACCAGTGAAAAGCAGCCCATGTTCCTTTTGTTAGCACACAGAATACACACACACTCAGATTAAGTTAAATGATCTCAGTTTTCTTTGTGAGTCCTCAATGTCAAATAAGTTCAGTTTCCTTGTGCTTTTCTATCCGTCAGTACTTTAACTCCTGTAGATGCACTAGTTGTGAACACAACTATTGTCTTGATTCAATCAATCAAAGAACAAAAATACTGCAGAGCGCTGGGGAGAACACCCAACACCAGATACTCATGACGGTCAGCATTCATGCCCAGGTGTAACTCTTAAAGCCAGATGTTGTGTTGCAGCTTAGGCTTTCACCTCCACACTTTACCTGTGTAGACAATTTCCAGTTTATTGTTTTCTACGAATCTCCATTTTCAAGCCATGGCTCCATATCTCCAACATTCGTGGTCCTTTCACTTACATTGTGCGTTTGCAGTGCTCAACCCGTCGCTCAAGCTATAATCTCCAGTGTCACTGAGATACCTACCCCACACGCCTTATGCATTCTTATGGTTTGGTTAGGCTTTTAAGATGATGTCTTATTGTGTAAGCATAGCTGGCCTGAAACTTGTTATGCAGACCAGGCTGGCCTTGAACTTAAAGTGATGGAGGCTCATCATACCTCCCAAGTATGGGAATCACAGGCATGCTTAACTTATTGGATCAGTGTGAGAATGTGTTATCTGTCTATATTTAATCTTTTCCCATGATAAACTTTGGAGCTACGTGCTTCTGTCAGCTAGAATGCACTTTTCCACGCACCTAGAGTCTACTGCAACTCCAGTCAGCCTTAAAGCAAGAGCAGTCCTCTCAGCGTCTCTTCTTTAGGCTAGACTTCTTCCAGCTCTGTGTCTACAAACTCATTGATCATCCTTTTTTCAGCTAATTCTCGGCACATCCTGTAGTGTTTCCTTGACAGCATGTGTCTCCATATATTCATTTATGAGTTATCTCTCTCAATGGGCACTAGTGATCAAGGGTGGGGACAATGGCTCATTCCCTTTATTAACTGAAACACGGCATGGATCAGGCGCATGATTGGCATTGAGTAATCATTCACCTAACTGGTTGTTTGCAATTTTAAGAGCTCAATTTCTCCATTCATTCCATGATTTAGAAGTTGTTGTGTCAAAAATCGAGTCAATAAACCAGTGATAGTGTTTTCTAATCTTAAATTTTTATGAAAATAATTTAAAGTCATCCATCTGATCTCCAGTCTCCAAAAGACTAATGTGATGCCAAGAATTGAACTGTTAAAGCAAAGATGGGCCAGCAAGAGGGCAGAGGAGTTGTGATACAAGCCTGCAGACCTGAGTTCAATCCCCAGAGCCCACGTAAAGGAGGAAGGAGAGAAAAAAACTCCACAAAGTTGTCTTCTGAACACTATACACATGCTGTGGCGAGTGTGCTCGCATACCCACTATTCACAGGCACACCCGCACACACATACACACACAATTTAAATGTCTTTAAATAACACACACATATACACACAAAAGAGGAAAAAGAAAAGAGAGAGAAAGGAACAAAAAGAAAAGATGGGAGGAACGAACAGTCAGTGTTCTTAGCTCCCAACTGTTTGGCAACACAGTGGCATCAGTGTGGCCAGTGTGGTGGCATCTTTAGGCCTGCAGGCCTCCATGAATCACTTAGACAATATGATTTGATGCTTCCCCGCAGCCATTAGTCAGATCTTCTGCCTCAGAGAATGGCTACAGTGTTCTGGACACAAAAGGCAAGTGCTTGCCACTCTTGGCTATTATGAGAAACAGTCTCAGCAAAAGACACTTTTGGCAGAGCATACAGGGCAGGGACTTAGACCAGATGCACTAGTTTTTACCACGGTTGATTCAGTTCTCTCCCACTAGAAAGGCAATCAGTACACACACACACACACACACACACACACACACACACACACACACACACACACAGGCACACACACACACACAGGCACACACGCGCACACACACACACAGGCACACATGCACAGTGTGAGGAAAGGATGCTGGGATCGAATCTTTCAATCTTTAAATCTTGCCCTACAATGCCTTTTTATTTGTTTTAATTGAGGAACTTCATAGTTAGCAAACTAGACATCTTCTCTTAGAAAAGCAAGCTGGCAATTCTGCATGACATCGCATCCACAAAGAGCAATGTGTGGTGACCGCAAGAGAGTACTTGTCTGCACAGGGAAGGCTACACCACTTCCCTTAGTCAGTAGCTTGCCTCCTTCACTATTTATACCTCCTGATTTGACCTTGGAGAGTAAGCATTTGATTCCTCCCTCTAAGCTCAGGTTTCTAAATCTGTCAATTGTCGTACAGTGACTGCAACTAGCACAGGGGGCTTTTGCAAGAATGAAGTCATGTAATTTAGGTGCCTCACCTAACGTCTGATGCTGTAAGTTTCCTGTAAGTGTTTGCAATTTCTTTGGATCAAACCCAACATTTATTAGGCATCTTCTGTATGCCAGGTGCTGGAACAGGCATGAAGAGACACTGTTGAGAACAGGCATGGCCCCCAAGTTCAGAGAGGCTCACATGGCCTTTGTGTTGTGAGGTAAGAAGGTTAACGACCCCATTGGATTGCTTTGGGGATTGCTGTGCTGGAGTGTAAGGACAAAAACAGAGAGGCCCTACTTTGGAAAGGGGACCTAAGCTGAATATTCTCCCAGAGTTCCTCGGGCTCATCCTTCCCACAGCACTGCCCCTCCCCCAGAGCTCCCCATCTCAGCTCTCAGCAGATGGCTTTGCTATCTGCTCAGTTGTTCTAGCCCAAAATACTTTGATCTGTTTCTCTCTACCCTTCTATCCCCCACCACATTTAATTCATTAGCAGGTTCCATCATCCCTTCATGCAAAGCTTGTGCTAGATCTGACCTCCACACATGTACACACAGTGGTACAAGCCACCACCACCATTCTATTGGACACCCAAATACACGGCCTTCTGACGGCTGCACTCATCAAGCTTGTTCTGTGAAGGACCAGATTGTGAGTGTTTTAGATTAGTGGGCCTCCGTGTCACACCACTGAAATATCTCCTTATGGTGCCAAAACAACTAGAGGCAGTTCTTAAAGGGTCAGGCATGGTTATGTCCCTGTGTTTATGAGAACAGACTGCAGGCTGGGTTCATGCTGATAATCTTTGTGTGCATAGAATTCACACCCAAATCCTAGGAGTGGTTTCTCCAGTACTGAGGATGCACCCCAATCCTCCTGACCTTCCCATCTGGGGCCCCTTTCGGCCAGCCATTTTATCCTTCATCTTGAGGTTTGTACCAAACACGCCAATTCCCTACTCAAGGCCTCTATACTAATCACCCTGAGTTCCTTCTTATGTTAGCATGGCCAATTACTTCCCTGAACATTTCACTCCTGAGAGGAATTTCCCTCTGCAACCTGGTCTTCCTCCAAGTCAAAATTTAAGGGCGCACATCTCTCTGTTGTCTGCTCTTTTCTGTGTCTACCTTCATCAGAAGGTCCTCGTTGTTGATAGTTTATTTTGTGCTGTGGTCTGTGTGTGGATCAGTTTGTGAACTGAGGGCAGAGCTGCTGTTGTGACTCACCTGCCAGAGCCTCTCCCAGTACGACACACAGGACTGGTCTCCCAAAGCACTTTTGGAAAGGAGAAAACTTCAGCACGGTCAGCTAAACCAGAGCACCTCAAGCTCACGGGCTTCAAAAGGTCCTGGAAACTCAGCCGCCACACCAGACCACATTTTACTCAGCCTTCCTTAACCACAAGTTGCCAAATGTGACTTACCTAAGAATAACCAATGGGAGACGCCACTGAACCATAAATAATTTGAATTTCAGATAGAATGGGAGTATTGTCTATCTAACAAAGAGCCTGTGTCACTGCTAAGTACATTGCCAGCTATGTGGCTGTTCTGTCCCTGTGGCTCTTGTCCAAGCACGATGCCTAGAAGCAGGTACTTAAGGAACACACTGCTAAGAAGAAGCTCTAAAAGGCAGGCTACATTCAGGTGCGTTAACTGGCTGTTCTTTTTTATCTACAGTATTAAATCACAAATGGCATCTTCTGTATAGGCTCCTGACCTTTAAAAGAGGTGGAAGGTCTTTCTCTTAAGAGCTAACTTGGTCCTTTACTGGAAAATATAGCTGTTTATTTTTAGGACGGAGAGTCGTTCACTCGGCTGCAGTGTGCTGGTCTGCTCGGGCTGCTGTGATGCAATTGCGTAATGAGTGCCTGCAGCAGCAGAGAGGTGTTTTCTCACCTTCGAGAAGGCTGCAAGTGTCCCACCAGCATGATAGCAGGGCTGGATGTTGGTGAGAGCTGGCTGGCTACAGAAAGCAGCCTTCTTGTTTGGTCTTTGTGTGTCCTCTTCTTTGTGGACAAGGGGATGGATCTCTGATATGGCTTCCTCTCCTCCTAAGAGCGTCATCTTAACAGATGTCAGCACCAAACACTATTCTCACTTCCAAAGTAACAATGGCTAGTTTATTCGGAAGCCAAGTATGAGTGGCCATGGCCAAAGAACACTGATCCAAGTTATTTCAAATATTGCATTCCAGCTCAGTAAGAGTTTCATGAAGCTTTATCGTAAATCAGAATACTTTGGGATCACATCAGGCAGGTTGCAGCAAAAACAGGGAAATCTCTGCCATAGACCTCAGATACTCTCTGATGGCACTCCTAGCTTTTGCTTGGGGGAAGCTAGTTGTCTGTTAGTACATTTAAAAACAATTTGCTTAATAGTTACAAGGATGGATGTCAGGTTAAGCCCAGGGCTAGATGGCAGAGGTGAGGCTATAGATATCTCAAGATAATTTGCCTCTGGCACAGCAGCATTTAAGCTCTCTACAATAATTGAAGTTGCGATCAGTCAAATGGTCTTTTAGAACTCTTAACATAGCCAAAGAGGTGTTCTTCAGGGAACCCCAGGTCACAAGATTGGGTCTCATGGATGTGACCTCTATGTAATCTTAAATTATTTCTCTTTTAAAATGGATTCTTTTAAGTTCATGTACAAAACAATGGGTTTTGTTGTAGCCTTGGTTACATTCTTGAAGGGCTTGTCTCCAAATGTAGTCACATTGGGGATTAGGGCTTCATATACAAATTTGGTTGGCTCTCAATCCAGTCTATCTAGGGAGCAACTTCCAAATGCTGTAACTTCATGCATTACAGGTTTTTTTTTATTGATAGAGGGGTGGAAGAGAGAAAGAGAGGCAGACAGACAGACAGACAGACTTGACAGTACGAGCAGCATGATAGCGTCTTTCGTGGGAGCGTCTTTGCTTTTTCGATTCTTCTTATTGGCTCTCCGTTTTCTCAAGTTGTAAACTTGTAGCTTCTTCCAAACTAGAGATGAAGGTTTCTTCAGAGATGAATGCCACATCTGACATCCACACTCCCAGTGAGGTGAGAGAGGATAGTCCTCACCTTGAGGCCTCTGTCTTTCTCACACTTCTTAACAACACAAAGGTATCCACTGAGGATTGAGTCCCTTGGGGTGAGAATGAAGCTGTTTACCACAAAATGGCTGTGCTCCCACTAACTTCTGCAAACTTGGTCCTTTCGGGGCACTGTCTATTCCCTCATCATGACTTATGGGTACTTCATAGTACTTGTTCTGCACCTTGAGGAAGATCATAGATGTAGGCAATACATGATTTTAAAAAACAATTTTAATTATTTGACCTAAAATGAATGTATTTATGAGTGAATCATGTCAGAGTTCTTACTGTGCTTGTGTCACAATTCTAAATGGCATTCATAAACACTTTCATTGAATCCCATCAACAATTTTATAACAAAGGCATTTTAAAATTAATATTTATATGTATGTATTTATTTGAGTGAGTGCCACATATGTTCAGTGCCCTCAGAGGCCAGAAGAGGGAATCATGTCCCCTGGAACTGGAGTGGCAGGCAGCTGTGAATCACCCTAGGTGGGTACTGGGACTTGAACTAGGATCCTCTGCAAGAACAGCTAGTGTTAACTACTGAGTCATCTCTCCAGATCATGAGGTATTAATTGCTATCTTGTACTTATAGATGGAGAAGCTAAGACTTGTAAGGGGAGCAAAATAAACAAAAGCTTTCAGATAGCCTTATGCATGGTACCAGCTCAAGTCCAAACACTTTCCTTAATGTAAAAGTTTCATCTAATTTATTCGTTACCCAGAGAAAAGTTAAGCTTAAGGCTATTGTCTCAGGTTAGCACGAGTACAGATGCCAAGCCTTGTCTAAGCATCACTTGCTTTCCCATGACCTGACTTCCAGGGTGAAGTTTCTCCCTCCAAGGCTGAATAGGTGTTTATTGTGTAAAACAGGCAGGTAAGTAGTGGTGAGTTGGCAGACTCTAGCTCTTGAGATCTCTGGCAGGTTGACAAGTCAGTCTGAGCAACAAAAAAACTAAGAAGTCCCCAGGAACATTGGAATTTGATGGCACTCAGAACCCTAAAAGAGAGCGGATCACTTCACCTGGGCAGGACTTGATTCAGGTAAATCTGACTTTGTGGACTAACTCATGAAAGTAGCTATTAAACATGTCTGAGGCGAGGTTTCCTCCTCTTATGAGCGGTGACAGTGGTCCCTGGTTGCTAAAGCAGCTGTGAGGTGTGGGATAACACATGATGTATTATATTTATAGCTTTTATCCTAGTGAGAATGTCTCTCTGCTTTTATCCTGGTTTTGGAAAGGCACTGACATAGCATAAAAGAACTCTTAGCATCTCTGTGGGGCACAAATATATCCATGTCAACCTATGGGCAACACACAGAGATATTCACAGTTACACCGTCTTCCTTTTCCCTGTGAATCCATGCTGCTGCCTGCCTGGCCTTTAGGGCAGCCTGGATGGCCAGTCACCATTTCTGCATGGGTTGCTGGTCCTGAAGACTGAAGAGACCCATTCCATCTTTTGTCTTGGTGTACTCATGAGAGGCATATGCTTACTTGCTGACATCACTTGTTAACATAATCTTTTGTGTGTTTATGTGTATGTGCATGTGACTATCTGTGTTTGTGTGTGTGCAAACACACCACACATTCGGGTTGGAATGTTTGGATCTATAACAATCAGTACACAAACTATGGTAAAGTAAACTCTTCTACCAGGTGACCCATTGTAAAAGAATAATATGTGAATAACTGCAATTTTCAATTAATTCTTGTGGGTATTTCAGAGTGCTAGTCCCTTTTAGAGAAATGAAAGTATGTTTAAAGTGTTTTTGAATGTGAACGTGGGTGTGAGTTGGGGTGTGTGTGTGCAGGCTCTTGTATGTGGAGGCCAGAAGGTATTCTTAAAGTTGTTCCTTGAAGCTTGGTCAGGCCCTGCTATACCATGATAACAAGGTCACTCTTTTTGTTTTGTTTTGTCTTTCAAGGCAGAGTTTCTGTGTTTCTCTTTTTGAGACAGGTAGTTTTGGAACTATTTACTCTGTAGACCAAGCTGGCCTCCAACTCACAGAGATCTGCTCACTTCTGCCTCCTCAGATCTGATCGCTGGGATCAAAGGCATGTGCCACCTTTGCCCAGCAAGAAAGGAAGCAGTCTACTTCTTTTAAAGTATGTTTACTTTGAAATATTCCCATATTGGATGTATCATCTATATTTAGTACATCACAATCTGATATCCGGTCCTCAGACTTCAACTCTCCAAAATCTCATCTACCTTGGACACAACTAGTAATCAAAAATGATTGTAATTTTAAAATGCACGCTTTTATTAGCATATGTATGAGTCATTTTCTTTCACTGTGATAAAATACCATGACCAAAGCAACCTATAGAAAAAAGATTTTACTTAAGGTTCATGGTTTCAGAGGGCTAAGAGTCCATCATCTTCTTGGTGGGGAAAGCATGGCAGAAAGTAGGCATGGTGACTGGAGCTGACCACAGAAGCTGAGACCTCCCTGACTGCTGCAGCATTTCAGGAGTGACAGAAAAGAGATGGATGTCCTGTCCTTTGTGGCAAATCCCTTCTGTATAATTTGGTCTCAGCAAACGGAGATCAGGTCATACATAGGCCATTATGACCTGACACAGAGATGTCAAAGACTTCTCCTTTTGACATTCTCTATGAATAAAACAAGACGTGGGACATCAAGCAAAATCCAACTGAACTTGAAAATTGGGAAGCATAAAACAGGTCTTGCGGGACTGGGGAGCTGGTTCAGTGGTTAAGACGGTGGTCTATTACTCCAGTTTCAGGGTATCTGATACCGTCTTCTGGCATCCATGAGCATGAGGCACATATATGGTGCTCATATACACATACAACAAGATGCAATCAGCACATATGAAAATAAAAAGGAAGATATGTCTTGAGTTTTTAAATCACTTAAATGTAGTTTTGGCAGTTTTCTACAGTGCTTGTCCTCCGCTGATGGCTTTTCTCCTCAGGTCACAAGTGTTAATATAAATCTAACTCTTTTCCATGGCTTGTCTTTGTTTTGTCTTAATATTTATATGTAGGAAGTAACTTACAAAGGGCCTGAGCACCTCTTTCCCATAGAAAACCTCACATTGAACTGGTGCTGTGTCCTGATAGGGATCAAGGTACAATCATAGACATTCTGTGACAGAGTTTAAAGAGTTTAAAGTCATCAGCTATTCTGAATCTTTAAATTTTGCCCTCCCCCCCCCCCGTGAGGTTATGCAGCCTACAGGGAAGTATAATTAGTTCTGTGTAATGAATGCAGTGTCTGTCTTGGTAAGGAATATACCCTGATACTGCTGTTCAGATTTAACATTTAGATTTTGTTCGGGACCTTTTTCCATTTCAGTACAAGAGTTTCCAAACTGAAAGTGTCTCAGGACTCTCTTGAGCACCTATGCAGCTATTAACATCAAAACCCACTGAATAATTTTAGAATATTGGCATATTCTTTATGATATCATATAAAAGGCCAAGTTGGAAGTTGATGGTTTCTTAAAGATACAGGATCCCATCATTATGACATCTGACATGACATGCGAGAGAAGACACTTTTTTTTTTCTCTTGCCTGCTGTGCACAGTTTTATAAAAGAATTTAGTAGCAATTCTAGGTCATCTTTACTCAGCATTTGCAAACAAGCCAATTTATCACACTAGTTCTCTTATTTGTTTTGTACACAACACCCAAAGAGAGCCTCTCTCTTCTTCACCAGCTATAGGTTTACAAGTACATATAACCACCCCTTACTATCTCCTTTTTTCACCATAGTTCCCTCTCCCTTCCTTTTTCCTACCCCAGCCACCCATCCATTCCTCAGAGAGGGTAAGGCTTCCCATGAGGAGTCAACTAAGCCTGGTTTATGAGTTGAGGCAGGATCAAGTTCCTCCCCCACTGCATCAAGGCTGAGCAAGGTATCACCATAAGGAATGGGCTCCAAAAAACCAGTACATGCACCAGGGATAAACTAACTATTTTTTTAATGTGGGTTTGTGTTTTCAAAGCTAACTATTAATTGAGCTTACTCCCCAGCCCCCGTGCGAAGCTCTGTAACACAAACACAGTGGGTGGAATGTGGGGGACATTGTTCAGTGGGGGGTACTGGCCAGCGTGCCACAATTCAGGCACTGAGAGAGTGGCATTGCTTGGTCCAATCATGCAGGCTCCCAAGCAGTTATTTTATAAGGTAATTGAGAGATAATAAGAATGAGGATGAAAACTAATCCAGGTTTCTGTCTCATCTTGTTAATTGTACAGAAGACCAGAAAGATACCAGGGCCTTAAATATCCACTGAGCTCAAACTCTAATGCCTGCATTTTATTAGAAAAGATACCCAGATTTGATTCAAATAGATAATTTCTCCCACACCTACCCACTGAAGCTCCGGCATTCCAGCACCATCAGCAAGTTTCACATCCTTTGGTAAGTTAGCTTCCTTCCACATGCAAGTCACTGCCAGTTAAATTACATAGCATCAGGTTTCCTTAGTGTGCCTGAGAGTGTTGAAGAACATCAAATTGCCTCAGCTCACACTGCCAGGCTCTAAGCCTATCACACCTCCACAGGCTGTGGAGCAGGTCAGGCAACCTGGCTAAGCGTATTTCCTTATCTAAACCAACAGCCTGACAGGCTGCTTTCAACAGGGTCAGTACAAGGATCTCCATACACGTGCCATATGCTCGACTAGAGTGGTAACTCGTGTGTTTGGCATGCAAAAGCTATAATTGATCAACAGCACTCTTGAAAGGTTTCTCTGGAGAGAAAACCAAATGTCACAAGATAAGGTAGGAAATGGCCTGTGAAAATCTTGAGAATGAATGAAAATGTAGTCCTATTTCAGACTCACAATGCTGTGGGTCAAATCTTCAAAAATATGACTGTGTTAAACATTGTATTAGGCATTTTCTTCAGCCATTAACACACGCATTTCAATGATTAATTTGTTTCTGACACCCAAACAGTATAGGAAGAAAACACAACTGGATGAATTATCAAGGAAAAGTGTGGGACGCAAATCCCATCATCGTTTTCCAGAGTAAGCAATGAAATCAGCAGCGTGGGCCTCTCTGCTGCTGCTCTCATACACGAGCATGATGCAACAGTGTTTTGCCTTCCTGACAAGGCTGTGTAAATTAAACTCTCCAATTTTCTATTCCCTTATCCTGTATTACCCTTCTTTTAAAAATAAATTGTACTCCAAGCCCTACTTTATTTTTTATATTAAAAAATTGGAGAGGGCGTGTGTGCCACAGTGCGTGTGTAGAGGATAGAGGACAACTTACAGGAATTGGTTTTCACCTTCTACCGTTACATCCTGAAGACTGAACTTGGGTCAAACTCAGGTCCTGGGATTTAGAGATCTTAATGTTGAGCCTTCTTGCTGGTCCTGTTTTACCCTTTTCATACGTATCCTCTATTCTACTGCATACTAAATTTGTTGCTCATGTTGTCTTCACTCAGGAGATTGTAAGCTCCATGAAATCCAAATTTTATAAGTTATTCTTCCTAGACCTAGCTCATAAGGAATACTCAATGAGTATTTACTGAATATTTATGGTAGAGGAAAAGAAAACACACTCGCTTCTTGTTATACAAGAGCTAAAAATTTAGTTAAACTATTAGATGGTATGATCTCTGGAGGCCAGATTGAGAGGAGTTTTACTGGATATCTAGGCCCTAGTAGTTTTGTTTATTGTTTGGTGTGTGTGTATGCACACTTGCTTCAGTCTAAGTGCAACACGAGAATACAAGAGCCCATAGTGACGAGAGGGTATCCCATCTCCTGAAAGTGTACTTATAAGTTGTTATAAACCTAGAGATATAGATGCTGGGAACCAAACCTACGTCCTCTGCGAGAGCAGTTAGCACTCTTAACTGCTGAGCCATCTCTCTAGACCCTTTGATTTCTTTTTTAGACCTGTGATTGGTGTCTTAGTGTCTCTCACATTCCCATTCTGCAGTTAGACATTAGATCTTAGTGATGTGTGTTCCCACTTTTCAGAACATAGTGGGGTGTGTGTAGCAAGGGTATCTTCCTTATAGGGTTATCTGCCCTAAACCAATCTGGCAGATCTGAAATGAACATCAGACAAAGGCCTACAGAGGACTATCATGGATGGGAGGATGAAGACTAAGAAACAAGGTTTTCCAGTCGATTTAGAGAGCAAATTTCCCATACCTGTAGTTGACTATATTTTGAGCAGGTATAATTTATGAAAAATTTAAATAAGTTATTTTTTCCCATTATTTTTGTTAAAATATGCATACTAGATGTGAACATTCTGGGACTCTGTACAGAACATTATCAGGAACTGTAACTAATACATTCAGTCTGGAAAATTCTTCAGTTGCTTTAAATTGTAGTCTTATTTTGGTGACTAGACTGCCTGTTTCACAGGATACTCATGGCTTGGGCTTGATTTCGTGTGCTTGTGTGTGTGTGTGTGTGTGTGTGTGTGTGCGTGTAAGCGTGTGTCTGTACATGCATGTCTGTGTATGTTCATGTGTCTGACTGTGTGTATCTAAAGAGATGTATAGAAAGCTCTGTCTTTTCTGTCTCTTTGAAGTCAAGTCAATGGACACTGAGGGCAGCAGGACCAGAAATGACTTCGCTGCAGCTGCCTCTTCTTCCTCTGAGCTATGTCCTCTCTTCTCTTTGTAGCTGTCCAGATCCACAGAGGACATTATCTGACTCTTCTACCTGGGGCATGTGTGCAGTGCTCAGAGCATCAGCCGAGGCTCCCAGAGATAGTCTCAGAAGGCAGAGAATACCAGTTCTCTTCCTCTGGTCATTGTCTAGGAGGATGCACCACAGAGCTCCCCTTCCAGGTGCTGTTTTTGGACAGAAGTGAAACACTCTTGCCCCCGCCCCCAGGGAATTAAAGAGCAAGTAAGACACATGTTCCTCTGAGAATCTTTCTCCTTTGCACCTGCAAGCAGCCTGTGCCATGTAGAAAGTGTTCAGTGGTCAGGAAACTGTTTCTGAAAATGTCTATTTTAGTCTGGTGTGCCCCTTTGATTTTCAGCATCCCTTAGACTTAATCTTTAGTATTCACAATACTCATGTGATCTCACTAAATGTCAGGGCATTCATGTGAGAGAGCTGCAACTCGTCCCCACTTTTTCAGAAATAAATATTAAAAGGCTCACACTCACATGCTCGGTAAGTGATCCAGGCAGGACTAGATGCTAAGCATGTGTCACCCCTCAGGCCAAGCTAGTAGTGGGTTGGATGGGGATGATCCTTCTAGGCTCGTATATTTGAACGCTTAATCATAAGGATGTGGAACTATTCAAAAAGGATTAGAAGGTTGAGGGTGTGTGTGTGGCCTTGTTAGAGGAAGTGTGTCCCTGGGGGTGGGCTTTGAGTTTTCAAAAACCCACATGAGGATCCCCCCCCTTCTTCTCTCTTTCCAATAACTAGGACACGATTCCTCATCAGCAACATAGTTTGAACATGGTTGCTTTGGTGACTCTAATGTTAGGTTTGGAAAGTTTTATGGCAGTGACCAGTGCGAAGGTAAAGCTCTCTGCTTAACCAGTGTGCTGGATTTCCATCCACTGGATTTTCTAAAATTCCTCACCTATGGAAGGCATTTCAAAAAAGAAAGAGAATGTTTACATGCCTGCACTAAGTACCAGACTCACTTATCCAGCACACTGAGAGAGCTCATCTTTAACAAAAGGAAGGCTATCTGAATAGCATTCAACAGCAATGGGAGATAATCAGGTAACGAAAGGGGAAGGGCTGAATAAAGGAGGAAATTGGTTTTGTGTGATGCCAAGATAAGTTCTGACGGTCTATGGCACAGTGGAGTAAATATAATTAACAATAATATACCCTGCGCTAAAAATATGTAAAAGGCAGAAATTTAAATGTGTCTGCCATAAAAAAGTAATGAAAGGAATTTTTAATATGAAACTAAAAGTCATATTACAGCGGAAACTACAGAAAATAATAGCACAGACTGACAGTCTCTTATAGATAATCAAATTATGGGGCCATTTAACTAATTATTTATTGATGCAGTTGATTAAGGGACCTCTAAGAGTCCCTATGCCTTCGTAGCTAATGTTCTTTAAATTAAAGTGGATTCATATTGCTAGGATGTTTTTCGCAGTCTCTGAAATAAAATGATAATTTTAATTAAATGGAAAATTAAATTAACTGGAAAAAATCCCATTTCTTAAAAGCTATAGATGAAAGTAGTTATATTTATTTTTAAGCCAAGTTAAGGGTGAATGATGGGAAAAACATTGGTTTATCTAATATTATATCGTTTAACCTTCGAAGAGTAGTAAGAAGTTAGATTCCATACTAAGAGTAGAAATAGAAAATTCTCAAATTCTAAACCAATACAAACGTTGGTCCACTTTGTTGATAGAAATTAATTCAACTCAGAAGTATTTATGAGGAAGCACAACAGTTAAACGTCATATATTTGTACAGATATGCTTTTAAAATATTGAGATGGCCATTTATTAGCTAAGGCTGGTCACGAAGGTGTAAATAGCCATTGTGTTCTTGGAGATCTTTGAGAGTGGATGCCTAGAATAATAACAATATGCAGTGTGGGAAATGTCATTTATGATTTGCAGATCACTCTGGTGTTTGTGAAATTGTCTGAGTTTCATTTCTCTTGCTTTTGTCAGTTGAGAGATTAGGGCAAATGTAGTCATTTGACCAAAGTTGCACCCTCATCAGAGCCAATGATCAGAGAGTGGGGAAGAGCATAATAAAATAGAGATAGCGATGACCAGGGTCTAGGGGAAGCCCACAGGAGGACCCCTCTCCTATATGCTCACCCTGACCCTCTGCATCACCTGATGAGGGAGGTGTTTGCTCTGCTTCCAACACAGCACCGTTTTCCTTGTATAATACAGGCATCCACACTGGCTCCCAGGGTCCCCCCTCCACCACTCCCTTAACGCAGACTATAAATCAGACTCCATGTTCACAGCCATTAGAAACAGAAGGCAGTTTATTAGCAGTTTGTTATGATCTCCATGTAGTTAGTACATCTTCCCCTAAAATCAATATCTGCTGTTCTCTGTGGAAGGCAGTTGGTTTTACCAATAACTCAAGACAAAGATGCTGAGACAGCAGTGGTAGGTGGAGGAGTTGGAAGTTTATGAAGCAGACACACAGCCACACTAGACAGGTTCAGCAAGTTGGCCTTATATATTCATGCATTTATATAATATACACATAACAACAATAAAAAAGAGTTCATAATCTGAGACATAGTAAGGGAACGAACACAGGAGGGCTTGAGAGGAAGATAGGAAAGGGGGAATTGGTATAATTATATTTTAATTTAAAAAATCTAATACAACCAGAACAATCGGAAGCTGGGTCAGCTGGTCCATGTCTGTCATCCCAGCATTTGGCAGCCAGAGATACAAGGAGCAGAACTTTAAGGTCAACATCAGTGACAGTAAATTTGGGGCTATCCTGGGCTACATGACACCCTGCCCCCCCCCCCAGAAAAAAACAAAAAGAAACAAAAGCCAAAAAAGAAAAGGTACATGAGACAGCAAAAGAATGTAGGAAACACAGGGGAAATGGCATTAGAGGATAATCATTAGAAAATGAAAGAAATATCATAGTTTCAATAGACAGTGACAGGAACTCATCTTTATCCATCTTCTCTCTGGCAGGGCACAGGCCAGCATGCACTAAAGTTGCCCACTCTAGGTTCTTATGGCTGAGCTAGCTCCTCTATATCTAAGTGAGTAATGTCATCAGGAGTGTTAAAGAAACTATTTTGTGCTCATTTATTCAATAAGCATGACTTGGTGACAGCTACTTGCCAGTTATTATGCTCATCAATCGGAACGAAGTAATTGATGCCATCTCTCCACTTAAGAACCCAAAATCTCAAAAGATTCTTACAAAGTCTCCACCTAACCCACAGTCTCACTACATAGTGTACAGCCAACTCTTCTCAATGTAAAACTGTAAGCACCACAGAGATAGTAATCTTGGATCTTTCTTTGAGGGGGCCACAAGGGTAGAAGAATTCTAATATGGTGTAGTTAATTCAAATGGCAAGGCAGACGCAGACATGACACACTTCTAAAAGGAAACCTCAGAGCATGGATGCCATTTCAAACTTGATCTTATTGAAAAGTACCCACTGGTGGCACTGGATACCAGTAGACCTTGGTCTCCAGAATCAGACTATAGGCTTTACAGACTATCCTCAGTGGACGTTTGTGAGGGTTCACAATAAGAGTCAGGGTTGATCCTCAGCACATGGGAATGCTTACGACACAATGGTTACTGTCATTACTATCATTGTCATTTCCAGTTATCTGGAAGAACACAAATAAAGTGCTGTATTTTCTCCAATCGTGGCAAATAGGAAGGAATAGTGAGATGAAAATTTAACACACTTCTTACAAGAGATAGATCATCTCTATTTTCTGCATTTACAATCAGTGCCTGTGACTAAAACACATTAGCCCCAAGCCATGTGGAGGTAAAGATTAGCTCATTAAGATAGGGGAAGGGCAATGGCACCAAATGAAGACACTTATCATTTTTATAGTTGTTTTGGGATTTATGGGAAATAGACGGAGCCACATGATCTGCTCTTTTAGATGTCATGGAAGCAAAGCTTTCTACATATAATTAAATGTGCTAACAATTATTCACCAAACATACCCCAGAAACCTAGTGTGAAAGGAATTTGGACGTGCTCCGAATTAAGTACATCTCTTAGAAGAAAATTGAGGCACAAAGGTGAAGACTGAACAAATGAACAGAATTTAACTGCAAACCGCTCATCCGTATTTACTGTTTAGAACCTGCAAAATCCATTACCATGCACAATTTTTTTTTTCATAGTGGTCCTTCTTTATATGTGCAATGCACCGATCCTTGATGAAATGCTTAGTCGTTTGTTTCTCTGAGGCTCAGTTGCTTGGTGCATCTTCTGAATAGCAAATACCTAGAACGATGCTACAATGCTGGGGACATGCAGACCAATGTGTTCTGGGAGGGTTTGCACCAAGAACAGCTCATTTCAAAGCCATCTTCCAGCACAAATGGCTTGAAATAAGACAACTTTGATATCTAGGCGACCCATTTCTCAAAACTATTGTGATTACTTTGTGTGTCTGTGTGTGTGTGGGGGGGGGGGGATAATCTAGATAAAGGAAAGAAGAGACATGGTTGTGCTTACTGGGACTTCAAATCCTAAACTCATCTCTGGCTGAACAGGACAACAGATTTCAATGTCTGTTATTTCAGGAAGTGCCACTTTCCTAGTTTCTGGAACGAACTCACTCAGGATCTCTTCAAATAATCTCCCTCTATTTCAAAGGCTTCGGAAGTGGAGACTGTGGATGGCTCTGAACACTCCTGAGTTACAGAGGCATAGCAGGCCTGAAGCTCTCCCATCCAAAGGAGCCAGAATACCATGGTTGCTGTATTCAGGAGCCTAATTTACCTCTTAGTCCTAAAGGATTTCTTCTCTCTTTAATAGTCTCTTTTCCTAAAAATGCAAGGCAGTGCCTTTGATGACAAAGGGGATTCTGTTTTGTTTTGTTTTGTTTTGTTTTTCGAGACAGGGTTTTCCTGTAGTTTCTAGAGCCTGTCCTGGAACTAGCTCTTGTAGACCAGGCTGGCCTTAAACTCAGAGATCCGCCTGCATCTGCCTCCTGCGTGCTGGGATTAAAGGCGTGCGCCACCACCGCCCGGCGACAAAGGGGATTCTTGTGGCCTCATGGCTTTTTTTCCCCACTCCCCGTGGTCCTGGGAAGCGTGTGCTTGGTATGTTTCCATGCCCCATCACTTAGGGGCACACAGCACATGGGATGGCAAAAGGACAGGACACTGTAGAATAAATAAAAGAGTGTGAGGACAGCTACCTTGTACCCTCAAGACTTGGCTCAGTGCTTCATAAGAGAGTAATATATTTAATTAGCTTCCTACATTTGTGACTCTATCATCTTGCTGTGTGTTTGGCACAAAGTAAATCTTCAGTTAAGTGTCAGCTTTATAATAAAAGGTATCTTCTGGACATTGTATTGGATCTGATAGATGTCTCTTTGGCAAGAAAAATTCTTTTCCCTTGGAACTATGGAAGTACTCGTTCATTTAAACAATGTCTTCCAGACACCTTAGATAGCTTTCCTATGGGGATTCCAATTCTTTGTCATATTTGGGTTCGTGTGGATTTGCTTTCTTTGGAACACTGAGGAAACCACCACAGGTAGACAAGTCAGTATTTTTGAAGCTCTGTAGTGTTCCTTCCTGCATGTCACTTGGTGGTTTGTACAGGCTGCATAATGAATGAAGGAGAAGGCAGAGAAGTAATTGCTAAATATAACTGTCAAAGACATAAAAATGTATGAGAGAATTACCTTATGAATATTAAGAAGTATCAGCTTTTCAGTGTTTAACCAGTGATTGACCTGTTTTAAATAAGTGCCTATAACAGGACAAGTAAGACACTCAACAGATAATAGTGTTTGCCACCATGCCTGATAACCTGAATTCAACTCCCCGGACCTACATGGTAGAAAAGGAAAAACTCCTACAGATGGTTGTCTGACCTGCCCACACATACCTTGATAAAAACACACACATACATATGAATGAATAAATAAATAAATAGACTTAAAATTACCTATATTTAAACATAAAACAATGAAAGAAAACATCTTTGATAGTTGACTAGCCTTCATACTGCACTATTACTCCAAACTGATGTTAATAACCCAAGGAACAAACCATCATAGCACATGCCACCTGGAATGTGTTAGACTCTAATGGAATAGACGTATTCCATTAGAATCTTTTCTTTTTTTAGTCATACAAGGGTTTCTTATTTTTAAAAAAAGTATTTTACATGATCTCTGTATTAACTGGAAAAGTTTCCAGTTAACACAGCGTGGGAGGTGTCTGATTTGTAGAATTGAATTCCATTTTTTCTTTAACGATGAAATCTTTTTTCACAGAGTGTGCAGGAAATTAGAATTATTTTTTTTCTTAAAGATGCATACAAGCAAGAAAGCAGAGGTTAAAATCATAGTATTATACCAGTTTAGAAATTTTTGTAAGATGCCTGGATGCTAAAGGCTATGTAAATCATCACATTAGCATCATCTTACATACATAGGGATGTTGGTCCTATGTGGATGAATATGTAGCAGGGTGTATTTTTTTCTCTCTAGTCTGATGATGAGAGAAACAGGACATATAGTACAAACAGCTTAGAAAGACCACAACCAGGGGCTATAAAATGTATCAGCTATTTTCTAAAATTCTCTGTCTCCTTTAATTGAAATAAAATACAGATCATGCATAGTTACAATTTTCTCTCTTTTTTTTCTATCTTCAAAGTTCAAAGATGTCAGGAAGCCTATGATATGTGTATTTTACCCCTCCCCAAATGCCTCTCTGATACAATGAAGCTATCTCACTTCTGTGAGAATAGGGACAGTTCTCCTGAATAACCTGAAACAGAGCCGCAGAGGGAAAAGAGGGGTACAAATCAGAGTAAACCACAGCTATTTACTGCCTTCTGCACGCCCGCACGTGTGTGTGAGTGTGTGAAACTGTGTTTGTGTGTGTGTGCATGTGTGAATGTGACTGAGTGTGTAACTGGTATGACTGTGTGTTGTGAGTGTATGTGTGTTTCTACATCTACAGTGCATTCGCGTGTTCATGCATATTCACATATTGTGTAGAGGTGATGTGGGAGACAGAGGCTAACATCAGGAAGTCTTCCTCGATTACCTTCTGCCAAATTTGCTGAGGCAAGGTCTCTTAATTGAACTCAGAGCTCTCTGATGACCAGTCTGACTAGCCAGCTTGCTTTAAGATTCTATCCCTGTCTCAGAGGCACTGTAATTGCATACATTTGTGTGCATTTGGGCTGCCATGACATGTAGAATTTACATGGATTCTAGAACTCCAACTCTGGCCCTCATACTTTACTGGCTAAGTCATCTCCCCAATACTATCTCTTACCATTATAGTAGATTTTAGCAGGTATCAAGATAATCTTGCACCTATAGACCAAACCTGAAATAGGAATTATTTATATCATGTAGTTTACCCCCCCCCTCACCATACCTCCCCATCTACTCCTCAGAGAGAGTAAGTCTTCCCATGGTGAGTCAATAAAGGCTAACACATCACTTTGAGGCAGGACCAGTTCACTCCCCACTATATCTAGGCTGAGCAAGGTATCCCTCCAAAGAGAATGTACCCCCAAAAAGTCAGTTCAAGTACTAGGGATAAGGTTTACGTCTGCGTTTTCTTGGTGAAGGTGACCAATGTTGCAGATGTTCAGGAAATCATAGAGAGGAATTTTCAACAAGAAAGGCTACTTCTTGCACAAAGAATGCATTTTTCTATTTGTTTTCATAATTTAGTTGACCTTTGCCTTGTGTTTTCTGATGCTGTAGTCATATATATATGAACAGATACATAGGGATTTATTACTGATATTTTTTAGGGGAGTTGAATTTCCTTGTTATAAAGTTACTTCCTTTAAACCCACTGGAATGTATTTTTTTTCCTGGAGTTCATGTATCACTATGGGTTTATTTAAAGTTTGCTTTTATATTGCATATGCTAACCCAAATATGCACACATATTTTCAAAAGATTTAATTTCATGTGTATGTGGGAAAGAGGAGAGGTATGTGCAATGGAGTGCAGGTGCCCATGAAGGCCAGAACAGGGAATCAAATCAGTTATGGGCAGGTGTGAACCTCTGGATTTGGGTGCTAGGAGCCAAACCCCAAGCTTTGTCTGCAAAGCTCTTAGCTGCTAAGCAATCCACCAGCCTAACACATGTGCATTTCAAATTATTCATGACTTAACATAGTATGTTCTCTAGACAGCCTGTAATGTTTCTTCCTTTCTTTGTCTGCTCTGGCTTTTACCCAAGTGTACTTGCTTCTATCTTTTAATTGATATGGTTCCTTCACCCAGGTTTACTGAGTTATTGATGCTTGTATTTATCTGCCACTAATTATATGTTTTTGATATTCCAAGCAGTCCTATATTACTTTTTTCTTCCTTTTTGTTTATATTTACAGAAAACAAAATCATTCAATTTATTTATTTTTTAATTCATAAAATGATGAATGAAGTATCTTAGTATTAATTGCAGTCATTATGACATATTCTTATTCAAACTTTAATTTACATACTTATCTCCCTGATAGTTATTAAAAAGATATTTATCCCTCTTGAACTGTATAGCTAGATTCTGTACATTTTTGTGAATTGTGTTTGTACATCTTATCAGAAGTACATTTTCAAAGAATTATTCTTCATTTACAATACGCCAGATGTTTGCCACATTTTCTTGCCCCCTTTTCCATCTTTCTGAGTCTATCTTGTGCCTGAAGCACACGTGATCTGCCTTGCCTTTGATTCACTCTCATTTTCTCTTCTATGCTTAGGGGTTTATCTCAGAGCCCCACTGAGTCATTCCCTGCTATTACACTCATCCTCGAAGGGGATCCTCAGTAAGTACAGGTTACTAATTTAGCAATTACTCATTTTCAGCTTACTGGAAACACTGGGCCAATGTCTTCATTCCCAACGCTGCATTTTATCATTTGTAGATTTAGCCCTCTAGCGTCCCCTGACAGCAAGTAAGATTTCATTGCCTCCTTGTCTTTGATTCTTTCTGGTATACTCCAAACGTCTTGACTTTGTGGACTGGTGTGTTTCATCAGCAAACAATTTACAGCAAATTTAGACGTAATCTCTGCACATATTGCCTTGACCCGATATTCTCTTAGGTCTTCCTTCTCTGTTCGCAGTCAGCATGTAACTGACCTTCATCTGTATCGTCTTATATTTTATATCCCCATATATTTCTCTCTTGCATCTTTTCCCATCCTTGGTCTCTCCATGCTTCAGACCTATCCTTTTTCTCTGCTTTTATTTCTCTTGTAAACTTATAATGGGCATTTCTATTGATATTTTACATTTGGTAAAATTTACCTAGGTAAGTTTCATAATTTTTATTTTGCTTTCTCCTTAACTTTCTTTATCTTTTAAAAATATTTCAAATGGCCTTTTAAAGTTTTTGATATTGGATTTTGTCTCCTTGAACTGACTAAACGAGGGGGTATATTTTGCTGGCTAGTGTCTGAAGTCCTCGTGTGCCTTGAGGGCTCTTGACTCTGCTGACTCTCACGTTTGCTGTCTTCTCTGTGGGCTCTTCTCTGATCATGTGCTGAATGTGGTATTTTCATGGAACATTTGAGCTACCCCATCCCTAGTCACATGCTTCTTGCCTCTTTCTGGCTTGTGAGTTATGGCAATCTGGAAATTTCATCTAAATTTAGGATTTAAGGTCTTTCCTGAGGTCACGAAGAAAACTTATACTCAGGCTACTTACTTTCTGTGGTAGTTTGAATGAGAATGGTCCCCATGGGCTCATATATTTGAGTGCTTAGTCACTTGGGAGTGAAGTTGTTTGAAAAGGATTAGAATAGCACATTAGAAGGTGTTGTTTTGTTGGATTAGGTGTGGCCTTGTTGGAAGGAGTGTGCTACTCAGGTGGGTTTAGAGATTGCAACAGCCCATACCAGGTCCAGTGTTTCTCTGTCTGCCGTCAGGTTAGGATGCCAAGCTCTCAGCTACTTCTCCAATATCATGCCTGCCTTCCTACCACCATGCTTCACATCATGGTGATATTAGACTAACCCTCTGAAACTATAAGCTAACCCCGTTTAAATGGTTTCTTTAGTAAGAGTTGATTTGATCATGGGGTCTCTTCAGAGCAATAGAACAGTAACTATAACTTTCCTTTCTGCTTTCTTTGGGGCGTGGCAACCCTATCCTAAACCAAGGATGGGTCATCTAGACTCCAGCTCTGTCTGTGTCACCCCAGCTATCTATCAAAAAGTCATGTCACCATTTTAGCTGCCTCTCCTGAATCAGCAAACACTATAAAAGTAAATCCCCCAGAGGCTTGTGTTCTTGGTTGGATCGAGAGCTTTTATCAACCCCAGATCTTAACCTGAACATTTTTTTATAATCTTGTTTGCTCTCTAATGTTTTTGAGAGTTGCAGGCTTTATTTTTTCTAGCCTTTTCAACTGTCTTTTTGGAGAGGATTGGTCTGGATCATCCTATCTGCTAGTAAGTCGTGTCCTCACTGCAGTTAGAGTTCTTACTATTTTTCCTGCTGCCATTTCGTCTCATATAAAAATGGGAATTACATGATTGTAATTGTAAATGAGCATTTTAAGTAAATTGATGTTTACAGTGTTTCAAGAGGAATAGCAATTGTGTCATGAATGTTCATCAAAATGTAATGTATGTTAATTTTGTTAATGTTTTTGTTTACTAAAACTACCTCAAGTGAAAAAAAAAAGCCTGGATGTCTGCATTATCGAATTCTTTGCTAGAGATATTTAATGTAAGCTATAGCAACTTGGTTTTTCATGGTATGTAATTAATATGCAGGGCTACTGCTCAGCACAGGCGAGGTTTTATAGTTCTCTTTACCCTCACTCTCCCTTACCAAACACATTTCCAAACCATTAGCTAAATTCCTTAAAGAAGTACTGCCTAAGTAGCATCCATTGGAATTATGAACTCCACATAACTCCAGGGATTTATTTCAATCATTAGCATTCTTGACAGGGTGACTGCTTGGGATTTTACTTGGAAAGGAGAATAGGATGTATCTGTCTGTGAAGGGAAACGCGAACGTGAATTCATCCTTGTTTTCTTTCTGCATTCAAAGGCGTGACCATGATTTCCACCAGAGTAGAAGGGGTGGGGGTAGAGGCTGTGTGGTTAAGCCATCTAAATCAAGATGGATGAAGGAGCAGCCAAGTAAAACATCCAATTCCTGACTCTATGTGTAGCCTCCTCCTCCATCCATTTACTGATATTGGCCAGGCATTTTCTGATGTGAGGAAGATGCACAAAGGGAAGGGAATGCATGGGCACTGAATGGAAGGACTCTGGTATTTCTTCCTATTTTTCTCACTAGATTTCATATAATTTTTAGAAGGGTCTCTATTAAAAACTGCCACTACTTTCACACTATGTTTTCTTTAAATTCGAAAGCAGAAATTTAGGAGAAATTTTAAAGAGTGATATGTAATCAAATCTAGTCATTTAATGGATACTGACACTGTGACCCAAGAAGTTATAAACTACTTTGTCACTGACAGAATTGGCTGAATTGAATCCCTGATTCTAGGACAAAATCAGTGAAAGCCTTGATTCAGTGGTCTGGGCAGCTATTTCCAGGAACGGGTAGGAAAGTGTGTAGTAGTGACTTCTGTGGGGTGCAGCCGGAAGGACAAACTGGAGCCTGAGAAGACTGTTCAGAGCACGTGTCTCCACAGGAGATAGCACAGAAAGTCAAGATCGGAAAAGAAGCTTCAAGTCAGAAAGCAGTTCAATTCGCAAGACGGAATCTAATGTTCTGGTTGTAAGTCCTCGATGAAAGCTAAGTTCCTGGGAAGATGTCCTAACATGGCATAAACTCTACAAAATATGATTAACATGTGTGCAATATTTGTGTTTGCTTGTGTGTGTGTGTGTTATGTCTTATATATAGTGTATGCATATGTGGCACATGCACATGAGTGTGAGATACACGTGTGTGGAAGCTAGAACAGGATGCTGGGTGTGAATGTCTTTCTTTCCCACCGCCTGCCTTGTTGCTTTCAGACAGGGTCTGCTCCTGAACTGGAAGCTCACTGTTCCAGCTTTATGATTCCACCTCTTTCCTCTCTAGTGCTGGAGTAACAAGCTCTCACAGACAGGGACACTCACAGACGTGGGCACTCACAGACACAGACACGCAAAGACACAGGCACTCACAGACACAGGAACTCACAGACACAGGCATTCACAGACTCGGGCATTCACAGACACGGGCACTCACAGACAGAGGCACTCACAGACATGGACATTCACAGACACAGACACTCACAAACATGGGCACTCACAGACACAGACACTCACAGACATGGGCACTCACAGACACAGACACTCACAGGAAGGGGCACTTACAGACACAGACACTCACAGACATGGGCACTTACAGACACAGACATGCAAAGACACAGGCACTCACAGACACAGGCATTCACAGACTCGGACATTCAAAGACACGGGCACTGAGAGACACAGGCACTCACAGACACAGACACAGACATGGGCACTCACAGACACAGACACTCACAGACACAGGAACCCACAGGCACAGGTATTCACAGAGGGGGCACTCACATACACGGGCACTCACAGACACAGGCACTCATAAACATGGGCACTCACAGACACAGGCACTCATAAACAGGCTTTTGTACTTGGTGCTGGGGATCCAACTCAGGACCTCACACTTGCGGAGCAAGTGTTCTACCCACTGACTAGTTCCCCACTCTCTGATAACTATATAACACCTACCATTTCTTAGAGCTTTCAGTAGCAGACAAGTCACACCCTTTGCCTCATTTAATCTCCTTAGAGACCCAAGAGTTCACTGATTAACACTATTCCTTTTTTTTGTCAACACGGAAATTGAAGCTTAAGAAAACTGTATTTTCCCAAAATCATGTAGACATCTGTTTCTTTAACCTGTCTATTTGTTACCAACATTCAGTCCTTCCCTGGTGGTCTTTAGCATCCATTTTCTCTACCAATAGCAATGTCTGAGAAGCAAGGAAACTTATCCCTCCTCTTCACTGCTGAGTGAGTCCTCACTTCCAAGCAAAGCTCTCAATGCCAAACTGAAAACTTGTTGGCTAAAGTAACAAATGAGTGAATAAAAAGACCATTCCAACTTATGATAATCATCTGCTTCATTATGACATTAAAAGCTATCGGCTAAGTCTTGACTGTGTGTTTCCCTAGCCACTGACACAAGCATCTGCCTTCTTGGCCTTCATCACCATCTCTGTATTTGCCATTGAGCTCTTGGTCTGCGAGCTGTCATGAATTTCTAAAAGTTATTTCTCAAGGTAGATCCAACCGGGTGACGCTGTTTCTAGTTGTTAGTTAACATTTTGTGTTTTCGATATTTGTCACTAATATTCAGAAAGATTTAAGAACCTATTACTGCTTTAAGTCAGAAAGAGCCTAGAGTCTCTCTTCGACTCTGATCAGCAGCCTTCATTTGCTGCCGAGACACTTACAACTGCCTCAGAAATCTGCATCAAGATGTAAAATAATACTACTGTACATTTGCATAATGTAATTATGTTTTCAGAGCTGGTTTCTATCGCATCTATCATTTTATTTTATGCTACCCTTTGGCAGAGCCTCGGTGAGCTCTAAATTCATGTTGCCATAATAATATCGAACTGAACACCATTAAAACACTGGTATGGGGGTGAAAGCGCAGCCTTCGTTTGTGCAGCTCTGCATAAGCTGCTTTCGCATATGTAATCTTAATGAGATAGCACAGTTTTCACCGTCATTGATTTGCACACCAGCTGCAGGAGCTCAGAAATCATTAATAATCAACTTTTCTCAAGGTCGTCCAGCTTGCATGTGAAAAGGCCTGACTGGATTTGGGTACTCTTGATTTTTGCACTTGACTTTTAAGTTTTTCTTCTTCCTGATACTTTACTTTATATTACACTTGTATCTCTTGATCTTGGGGTATTTATTTGACTTACCTTTTCTAGAAGCTCCTGCATCTGTTCCAAGAGTCATAAAAGTACATACTGCAGCAGAGTATCATGTGGCTGTCATAATGTATCCATGATATTCTCAGGATTTATTTTCATTATTTTCGTTCATGTGTTTATGTCTATGTGCAGAAAAGTATGTCCTTGTGAGTACATATTTAAACAGAGGCCACAATTCCCTGGAGGTGGAGTTACAGGTGCATGTGACCCATCTCATGTGGTATTGTGAACTGAGCTCTGGTCCATTGGCAGAACAGTGAATGTGCTCCTAACTGCTAAGTTCTCCCTTTAATCCAAGCAATATCTTTAAAAGGTATTGCAGATATATATTACTTTAAAAATAAATAAAGGCTTGTTTCAGTGTGTGTGCATATGTGAATATGTATATCTGTTAGCATATGTGCACATGTCCGTGTGCATTTGTTGGCCAGAGGAGGGCACTGGATCCCTCAGAGATGGAGCCATTGGCATATGCAGGACTCCTAGTAGCTTATGTATTTTTGTTTCTGTGACAAGACACCATTATCAAAGCAACTTGTAGAAGAAAGCATTTAATTTGAAGTCTACGGTTTCAGAGATTTGGAGTTCAAGATTATCATTGTAGGGGGCATAGAAGCATGCAGGCAGATATGGTTTTCAAGTAATAGCTGAGAGCTCCATCTTGATTCAGAAGCACATGGCAGAGAGTGCTAGCAGGGAATAGTCTGAGCTTATGAAAACCTCAAAGCCTGCCCCCTAGTGACACACCTCCTCCAATAAGGCCACACCCCTTAACCCTTCCCAAACAGTTCCATCAACTGGGATGCAAGCATTCAAATATACGCATACAGGAGGCATTCTCATTAAAACCACCATACTTAGCTGGTTACATGTGTTCCTGTATCTGAATTCCAGCTCCATGATTGCACACCAAGAGCTCCTAACCACTGAGCTATCTCTCCAGCCCTCTCCTGGCTTTAGGTAAAGGACAATTGTTGGTAACATCCTGACTAGAGGATGACTTTGCCATTTCTCTGTGCTCCATCCAGAGAAAGAAAGCATTGTCATTCCCATAGAACTAAGGCATTGACGTTCTTGACATGGTCATCCTCATGTCGACAATACATATTCTCTCCATCTGCTGTATACATAGAAGTCTTAGGAAAAAGCCACCATCATTTTCAACCTTGCCTTTAATAAGTTAGCCATGTAATTTTTTCTATAAGACTTCCTTTTTGAAAATATTTTGAGATTTTCCTACATTATTTGAATTTTAGGGTTTTTTTTTTTTTTTTGCCGATAACCACAGATACTCAATTGGAAATATTTCCTTACAGATATTGACAGTTAGGGTACCTCCAGTGTTTGTTTATCAGAAACCACTGTTATGGTGAGGGTAGCCTTATTAGAAAATCACTTTCCACATGGGCTGTAACACCTACAGAATAAATTCCTAAAAGGACTATGTCTAATTCAGTTATGAAACACATTGCCAGATTTCTCTACATAAACTTAGACAAGTTTATAGTCCCACCAGAAAGCAGGTGTTTCTTCACATCTGCACAAAATAGCACACTTTAAACACAAGACTTTTTTTGGTTTTTTTCGAGACAGGGTTTCTCTGCAGCTTTTAGAGCCTGTCCTGGAGCTAACTCTTGTAGACCAGGCTGGTCTCGAACTCACAGAGATCCACCTGCCTCTGCCTCCCGAGTGCTGGGATTAAAGGCGTGCGCCACCACCGCCCAGCTTAACACACAAGACTTTTTAATTCTGTATAAAATTATACAATTGTAGTTTCACAGTCGGTTCTCACAGTATGTCTGTGTGTGTATATATATATATATATATATACATACATACATACATACATACACACAAGTTACACATATGTATATATATTCTTTTTTGTTTGATTACATATTTATGAATGTCATGCACATGTGTATACTTAGTTCATAAACTATATTTGAATAACTTGTTATTGAGCCTCCCTTTTCCCTTTCCTAACCCTGGGATTACAAGTACAAGCCACAACATCTGCCAGTTTTAAATTAATTCCCTGTGAATTCCATACAGTGTATTTTGATCATCTCCACCTCCTCACAAACTGTTTTCAGATCCACTCCTACCCAGTTTCATGTTTTATTTTTAAAAATACTTAAACTTTTATTTATTTTTAGTTTGAGATTACAATATGAATACATTTCTCTTTTTTCTTCCCTCCCTCCAAACCTTCCCATATACCCCTCCTGGCTCTCCTTTAATATCATGACCTCATTTTCCCTAATTATTATTCCATGTATATACATTTATGTATATTCACATATATACACATATACTTATATGTATGTTTTCAGGGCTGACCATTTGGCACTGGACAGAAAACTGGCATGCCCTTTCCTGGGAAACGCCACTGCTCCTGCTCCCAGCCTTCCTCACTTGCCAGTAGTTCTTTGTGTACCATTGTAGCATTGAGACCTCATGGGCTTTTCTCTGTTTCCAGTTTGGCATGTTCACTGGTGTCTTCCTTGTTCAGCTCATGTCTGGCTGGTCACACTGATGTCCTTTACAGGTGTAACTTCTGACACTTTAAATGCCATCCAATCTAATCTGTGTGCTCCAACTAGTCAGGTTTGCAGCCCAGCTTGCAGTGTGTTTGGCCTACCAAGAGTTACACCATTACAGAAAACACACACTTCTTTTCCCAGAAGGTATCGCATGCCCAGAGCTCCTCAGGTAGGGGTCGGGCTTGATGCCCACCTTCTACCTGCTGTGTCTGACATTAGTCTGTGCTGAGCTTGCTCAGGTCTTTTGCATGTTTCACAACCTCTGTGAGTTCCTACGCACAGCTTCCCTTTTGTATACAGAAAACAGTGGCTTCGTTCAAGTCATGTACGACCTTGCCTATTGCAGTAGTTCTGCCCCTCTTCAGTGAAGACCCAGAGAGCCTTGGGGAGGCAGGTGTGATACAGATGTCCTCTCTTGGGCTGAACACTCCTCAGTCTCTTGTTCTCTACACATGGGCCACTTGTGGTTCTTTGTGTTGATTGGCATTTACTGCAAGAAGTTTCTCTGATGAGGATTGAGAGATGCACTGATCTATGGGTAGAGCAATGTCATTAGGAGTCCTTTTATTACTATGGCCATTTAGCAAAGTAATAGCAGAAAGTTCTCTCTTTGGGCCCATGTACTCTATAGGCCCCATTCTTGACCTGTTAATGGTTCCAGGTTTTGTAGAACAGTGGAGAAAATATGGGGAGGACTAACTAATACTATAGATCCAGCTCAGGTCCCTGTGCTTACAAGGCAAGCACAATCCAGACTGGCATATCTCACTGTCCTCTCTTTGATTTAAAATGCACATTGCAAATTCATAATTGAATACAAGCTTGAACCTCTCCTGTTTTCATGCTCTGCATAAAACTGAATGAGATCACCCCAGTGCTACACTTTATCCATAGGTTAGCTGGTCACAACACTTCGGCCCCGGTATTGAGCATAGATCTCACTTTTTCTAATTTTCACACTTTGAATATCTCAAAGGTGAAAGCAAAGGTCTGCAGGGCTCGGTCAAGGGTCACTGAAGGCCTTAAACTTGTTCTCTACTTGGGAGGTTACTATTCTCTCTCAGAGTGAAGTCTTCTCTGAATTCCCAGCTAGCTCCAGGAAACTACTACCTCGGTGCAAAAAACAAGTGACTTGCAAAAAGTTTGCACTTCAAATTCAGCTTGATCCATAGAAGTCATGCGTGCATCTTAATAGGTTGATTGAGGAACCAAGAAATCAGAGGACAATTATCATTAAGAGTAGAGAAACTGGCTGTCTTTCCGTCAACGCACGTCTTCCAAAGAGACGTTGCACACATATCCTGGGCAGAGCTGATAATGAGATAAAATTATCCTGCCTAATTTGTGTGCAGATGTTTGCCCGCACCATATCGTTTCTCACTCTGTAATGTTGTGGGTGCTGTTTTCTCTGCCTAGCTCCATCATGTCAATGCAGTACCCTTTGGAAACACGAAGAAGTCCAGATCCCACAGGACCCTGAATGGCTTTGAATAGTCACACGAGGTGTTAAATCCCTGGAGGAGCTTCCTACCACCACACTGTAGCCTGTACTCAAAGTCACAATAAACCATAATGCCAGCTACACATGAAGATTAACAGCTGTATTTAGAAGTCAAGGAAGTGAATCCTCTTCCGGATTTCACTTGAGTCGTGACTGTGCAGATTGATTAGCAAAGGGACTCCACGGAGAGGCCAATTGATTACCAATATTTAATGAAGTCGTGTTGAAAAGTGAATCATACCACTTGTTGATTGACACTTCATACCTTGCCTACTGCTAATGCTTGAGAACTCCCCCCCCCCATTTATTTTCTTGGCAAAACAGGCCCAGTAGTGAAACATTGTAAGAGAAATGGAGAGAGAATGAATTGTTCCACCTCCTGGAGGTTGGCAATCTCATGATCACTACACTGGAGCGTTTGTCTGGTGAGAGCGCCTTCCTCTCAGATGACACCTTCCTGTGCCTTCACTGGCAAGACTCTTACATCGCTGGCAACATTTGTGAGAGTGACACTCACTCATGAACTAGCCACTGTCCTTCAAGACCTGAGGCCTCAATACCATGGCTGTGGGGCTGGGTTTCGGCATATGAATGTAGGAGAGAGCATACTAACAATCGCACCACAACAGAGTCCCATCAGGGTCGCTGGAATCCACTTCTTGATAACCAGCAGGTTTATGCTGAAGCCAAGGGTGCTGTCTTGTTGCTTACACTAACCTTGAGGGTGGGTAATGGAATACTCTTGGCTGTCATAGAAGGGACGCCCTGTTACACATGTCCCAACATCAAAGACAAGGCCAGCCTCAGTTTCTACTTTCTCCTGAGATGAAGCAGTTACCAAATGTTCTGCGCTTTGCCTCAAAGCGATGAGAGAAGCCATATTGCTGGAAAACATCATCTTAGAAGATGAGAGAGCTCCAGAAGCGAGAACACAAGGGAACTAAAATCACAGAGAGGAAAGAGTTTGAAGATCTGCAGTTGCTTTTCCCCTGGAGACCTGCTAATTCTTGAAGCCTCTAGCTAGGATCTAAAAGCCTGAGATTGGCCTTGGTCAGAAAGCAGTGAGGAAATACAGAAGCTCTCAAAAACAAACAAACAAATAAAGCCAAGCTGAATCTCCCCACACAGACACCGAATTCTAAAGCTGCTACTGTCTCCTCAAACACCATTTTCTTCACTTCCTGATTTTCTCTTACAAATCCCATGTGGTGCTTCTAAGACCTTCTCAATCTGATTTCTATTGTAACCACTTTAATTATTTTTTTTTTAGTTTTTATCTTTTAATTTATACTTTTGGGCAATTTTCTCAGCTCTGTCTTCCAGTTCTCTGTATCTCTATTCTCTGGATCCCATCTAATGTTTACCTCCATGTGCTTTCAGCTAAAATTGTTTTGGCTTTTTAGACTTCGCTTTGTTTTTAATGCTCTTTGCCTCCTTGCTTATACATTCAATCCTTATTGAACTCTTAAATCATTTTGTCTCCCTAATGCCTAATAACTTCCAAATATAAGTGTCTAAGGGTCTAATTTTGCTACCAGCTACATTCGCTCCAGTAAATTTTCTACTTTTGAAATGTATACAAAAGAAGTTTTTGAGGCCTGTGTGAAAGTGGGTTTTTGAGGAATTTTTTCCTCTCTGTTGCTGAAAAAAATAGTCTTTCAAGAAAATACTTTCTACTACCATAGGCAGTGTGCATTCAGGCCAGGCACCACTATGAAGGAGGGCTTTAGTCTGCATATCTTGGTTCCTATTGATCATAAAACCATGTGTGACAGTTAATCTTCATTGTGAGTTTGATGGGATTTAGAATCACTGTGGAAAAAAACCTCTTTGATTTCCAGAAAGGTTGATGCATGGCCCAAGACAGTTCTTCTCTCTTCATTGTGGTCCAGAGAAACCAAAGGGTTGGACACAGCTGATTTAACTGAAGAGTTAAAGCCACAGCTAAGGGTGGGTGGCACTATCTTGTGGACTGAGGTCCTAGACTGAATAAAAGGAAGCCTCCCTCCTCCTTTCCCCCTTGCCCTCCTTCCTGACTGTGGATGCAGTGTGGCTGTCCTACTCTTCTGCTTCCATGCCTCTCCACCACCATGGACAGTACTCTTGAAGTGTGAGATGAAATAAACCCTTCCTTCATTAAACTATCTTTTCCATATATTTTGTCACAGAAGCAAGAACCGCAACCAATACCGCATGTATGCGATCTCTTTAGGTTTCTGGAATGCTATTCTGTTATTGCCTTTTGTTGATGTTAGTGGATCATGAAAGGTAAAATCTCTGAGGTGGATAAAATGTTCTAGAAAACCTTTTCTCAATGCCAGCCTACTGATCAAGCCTCTCCGCCTATACCAGCCCTGCTTACCTCTCTTCCGAACCTCATTGCCTGTATCTACCCCCAATGTAAAGAGTCCATCTGTCATGGTCCTCCCATAAACATAGTATCTGCCAAGGACGTAGCCTCTGAGTGTCTTCTCTTTCCCTGGAAATCTCTCTTCATTCATCTTTCTCTGTTTTCACCTCAGGCTAGAGTCTGAGTCGATCTTGTTTAACAGTTGAAGTGGGGCTCTGACTGCAGCCCAGCTTGACTTGCTAGCATACCATCTGCACAGGTCACGTACATTGGCAACCCTACAGCTCATTAAGCGAATCCTTTACTTGGCTTAAACTACCTTTCCAGCTTTCTTCCTCTCACGTCTCCCTCATCCTACAGTGAAGCACACTGTTCCATAGTGTTTCTTCTGCACCATGTAATGAGCGGCTATATGTTTGTGTGCTTTATTATATTAGGACCACAGTGTGAACTAAGGCCACTGGGAATAAGGGAGTGTAGGCCAATTGCAGAAGAAGTTATGCAGTAAGTAGATTCCACAGCTTGCAATCTCATCAAGGGAGACTGTGATAAATGTGGTTCAGTCCGCATTGTGAAGAGTGTGAGAAAGGAGGCCTTGTTCTGTGGGCCACAGGGCACCAATGACAGCAAGTGTTGTATTAATGGTTTCACTACCATTGCTATAACTTTAGGAAGCAGAAATAAACGACAGTCCGCTGAAATGGGACAGCATGTCATTCTCCATCAATATTGTCCTTAAACTTTGCTGGCGCTCGGTTTGTGCCTTCTGGGTTTGTTCAGTATCCCTGTGGGATCATTTTCATATCATGTTTGTGGTTGCTTAACCTCTGTTGAAGCAGGAATGTGAAGAATGATGGCATCATGTATACTGGGGGAATCTCTACAGAATATTGTGATGCTCTTGTCTCCTTTAAAATGGAAACAAATGTCATAATATTGCACTCCTATTTCTGTCACTGGATCTGCTGGGACTTTAAAATGTATCATGTAATACACAGAACTAAGGATTATTCTGCATTATCTTGCCAGAAAAAAAGTGTTTCAATTTTTATATAACTTATATCTCTATATAAGTCAAGGAAACATGCCAGCATTTAGAACTCAGCTTCTATAAATTTGTATATAATAGTCTTTCATCTTGTGTTCCTCTCTCTCTCTCTCTCTCTCTCTCTCTTTCTCTCTCTCTCTCTCTTTCTCTCTCTCTCTCTCTCTCACACACACACACACACATCCAAACATACACTATTCATTTGTGTAACAATAGGGAACGAGAAAAACAAGCCTATCTTTGCTGCTCAGAAGCAGGGAAGGAGCTTAAATGTTGGGCTCAAGGCCCAGGCAAGCGATGCTGCAGTTGGAGCCATGCCATTCTTATTGCATAGGCCCTTACGCAGAAGTCAATTCTTCTGGTGCTCCAGACAGGAAATATGGGAACTGGTAAAACTAAACTGCAGACTAAGAAAAACCATTAACCCAACGCCCATCATACACTTTAGCTATCTTTAGTCTAAGGAAATAAAGCCGGCATTCTTGAGACTGTTCCATCTCCTGCAGTGCTCATAGAAAGAAGCCAGGCAATTTGGAGTCATTTTTCTTTTTCACCCTGTCTACTACTAAATAATTTTTCTTTCTTTTAGCTGTTGTTAGAGAGCACTTAGTTTCCTTAGATCTTTGTCAGTTTTCTGAAGTGCCAAGTTTAGTCCAAAAACCCTTCCATAAGCATTCTGGGCATTATCACTCACCGTATCTAGCCTGAATCACAAATAAGCGAACGAGGAAAGAAAATTCTCTGAACACCACATCTGAAAATGGCCCCATATAAAATAAACTGCCCTGCTTGCTTGCACTTTTATTATTCTGAGCCCTGAGTCAATCAACCTGCAATGCAACACCATAAACACAGCAAACGCCACAATTCCATTAAGTACCCAGTCTGTAGGTGCATATTTTGTTAAAATTACCGGAAGCATCAAATTTAATTTCTGTTCCTTAGAAGATGGTTTAATTTCCACTTTTCATCGGTTTGTGTTTGCTTATCATTTTTTCCCTGCGTCTTTTATCAGATTAACTCTGCCTTTTAAGAACATGGAAGAGTGACTTGGCAATGCTAAGAGAGAAATGTCTGTGAAAGGCGGAGCTTCCGAAGGGAGGGAGCCTGAAGGCCCTATCAGGGAAGCATAATCATGAGGCCAAATTACACATTAGACCATCCCACTGCAGATGGAAGCTGTCAGCCACGTGGAGGGATTGAGGGAGGCAGACAGGAAGAATGGCAAACAGCAGCTTTGACAAACACAGCCTATCAATTTCACTAGACAATTATGGGACCGGGAAGAATCTTGCTGGCAGCTCATTTTTCTACAGAGCCTCTCCAGCATAGGAAGGACTGCCCTGGCATAAAGATGGCTTGTGGTGGAGGGGCCCTTGAGCAATCGGCTTCTTTTATTTTAGTTGCGCAGGATGAGAATGTCAGCCCGTGATTAACCACACAGAATAGACAGGAGGCATCCAAACTGGGATCAAGCTGCTGGCATTCCCCTTGTCCTCTTTAGCCAAAATAGAATGGTGAGGGAGTGTTTGAAATTCTGGTACTTCTCCAGCATGAGTAGCAGCGATTACCAGCAGAATATTTCACCTTTAACATTAGATTGCACAAGAATGATCATAATTTGACATCAAAAGCATCAAATTCTAGCCTGGCTATTATCATCTTCAATATAAATGTACTAATTGGCCCTAAAATTGTTTAATCAGCAAGGGTTCGCAATGGTTTTAAGAGAAGGCAGTTATTTGAGAAGGAAAAACATCAAGGATTTCCTTAATGGGTTTTGATTTTTCCAAACACAACTTATCTGGTCCAGATTCGACTCGTAGATTGATTTCAATTCTGAGCGTTAAAACCCTTCAGGTAACTTTTATAATCCCTAGAAATGTTGACTTCACAGGTGTAGAATTGAAGTTCTTTTATTTTTATTTTTTTGCTTCATTACATTTTATTTAGCTATTCCATGTATTTATTTATTTGTTCTCTCTCTCTCTCTCTCTCTCTCTCTCTCTCTCTCTCTCTCTCTCTCTCTCTCTCTCTCTCTGTGTGTGTGTGTGTGTGTGTGTGTGTGTGTGTGTCAGAGGAAAGTTTACAGGAATCATTTCTCTTCTTCCACATCATACCCAGGATTAAGCTCAAGTTGCCAGTCTTGGAAGCAAACACTTTTACCAACACTGCCGCCTCAAGGGCCCTAAAACTTGAATTTAGCTAGTTATCACAAAAGAAACTAAGGCCCTTTAAAGAATGGAAGCAAGTTATGGGAAAGGTTCTGTTTTTTATTTCCTTTTTGATATTGAATTTATTATTCCTTTCTCTATTGCCAAAACGAAAAGATTAAGAGCACTATCTTTTTCTGTCATGAAGCAATGTGCACAAACTGTCTTTACCATCCACAGCCCCACATACACCCACCTACTTTATCCACTGCTTTCAGACTCTTAAAGCTGAAGAGGAAACACTGATTTGTAAGCTGTAGCTCCGACACAGACAGGTGGGGTGTGACTGCTCACCATGGTGTTATCACGTCAGACTTCCAGCTGTGATGGTGACATCTAAAATGGATGGAGACAGTCACTCTTGCATGGGTCTGCATGGATTAGCCTAGCTCATCCACAGCTCCCCAGCAGTCAGAAGTTGAAGGCTGGGCTGAAGGGAGTTAAGCTGTCCGAGGTCACACAGATAGTAGCTGCTTCGGGTTGGTCTTCCAATCTGGCTTCTGAGTTCCAGTGATTTTTACACTACTAGAATCTGCAGTTACATCTATTGTTACCTAAGATGTAGAAAAGTATACAACTTCTACTAATCCTAGCAAGTACAATTTGTATATAATTTTGCTCGCTGGATACAAATCAATGGCACAACTTTATCCATTTTTAAGCTTGCATACAAATGTAATGGCTCTATGTAATGACACTTCGATGCATTTGTGTTTCTTTGCCCTCCTCTGCTGCTTGTCTCCCTTCCCCCAGAATCCTGGTTGGTCCTGTTTCTTGTCACAGTAAGAATCCTAATTTCTGCCATCCTGCACCTTTCTCCTAGCCCTTCCCAATTCACACTTGCCCCTCCCAGTTGCCTCCTAAATTCATAGCCTCCTCTTCTTTAAAGATTGTTGTTACATATTCATATAAAATGAACGTATAAATACAATCTGCTGAGTCTCCTCAGTGTTGCCTGCATATATATGTATGTATATATTTGTATGTATGTACATATGAGACATAAACTTATGTGTTATATGTAAGTTTAGGTAAATAAAAAATAATGATTACTTATGCATTTTTCAAGACTCCTAATGTCATTTTTCCTTTCTCCCCCCCTCTTCTGCTGTGTTGCCTTTCCACCTTTCCCCCATTTCTTCCTTCATATAACCTGTTTTCTATCATTCACCTCCCATGGTCCATCTTTACTTTCCTGTTGTTACTTCAGGCTATGTCCTTACGTATGAGGATTTGGAGCTCAAAACTGCTGCTGAGAGAACACGTGGCATTTGTCTTTCTGGGTTCCACTTACTGACTCAATATAATCTTCTCCAGTCCTATGCACTTGCCTACAAATGTCATGATTTCTCTTTACGGGTGAATGTTATTCCCTTGCGCATACCACCTCCTCATTACCCAGTCATCAGCTGAAGCCCCTGGGTTGCTTCCATTCCCTAGCCTGTGAGTAGCGCAGGAAAGCCGAACTGGCGTCAGTTTTCTGTTTTCCTTTTCAGAGACTTTGTTCATTGTGTTCATTGTTGAGGTCTTTCATCTTCTTGGTTAAGTTTCTTCTGAGATGTTTTATTTTCTTTGAGGCTATTGTTTCTTTGCTAATTTTTAGTTGAGTTCATTTGTGTCATCAAAGCACCGAGCTTGGTTCCAGAGCACATTTCTGGTATAGCTTAACCTAAGCCTTGCACGGCAGAGAGGGACTACCATTTTCTCAGGTTCAGGTTCCTTGGCTATCCTTCTGCTATGCACTCTCATCCTTACCCTGCCCCTCTCTACTTTCTGTGTTAGCTTTTCAACAGTCATGCCGCTCTTGTGGCCAGATCAGTGGTGACAGTGTTTAAAATTGGTTGGTGGGACTGATTGGGTAGCAGCAGCAGATGCAGCCTCCTGCTGGACCCCATCATTGGGCAGTCTGGACACATTTATAAGAGAAGTTCACTGCTCCGAATAATTAATTCTGGTCAGCAAGTAGAGGAGTCTGTGCAGAGGCTCAGTAGCTTACTCTTCCTGCTTGGCCACTAGCCCCTGTGATGCCTCTGAACTAAGCCAGGAGTGAAGTAAGTTACTGCTCACATCACTGGAAAGCTAGAACTAGGAGAACCTGGTTTCTTTATGTGTCTGTCCTCAGTGTTCTATGACATTGCCTTATAGCTCATGATGCCAACATGCTATCAGTAAGTACTTCTTGGAATTCTTTCCAAATTGGTTTCTAGTAGTAAGTTTATATTATTTTTAAGAGGTAACTTTGATAGAAATAAGAAATAGTTCCTGTACATTGTTTATATTCTGAGCTTGAAATGAATTGTTCCGTGACTTTAGCGTTGATGATGAGAAATCTGATGTTATTTTGGTTTTGGTGGCATGCTAGTTTTTCAATTCGACATAAACCTAGAAATATATGGGAAAAGGAACTTCAGTGGAGAAGATAGCTCCACCAGATTGCCTATAGGCAAGTTTGTAGAGGTATTTTCTTAATTAATTAATCAGTCATGATCTGGTGGGCCCAGATCATGGGGCATGGTGTAATCCTTGAGTGAGTGGTCTTTACCAAACTGAGCAAACTATAAGAAAGCCAGAAAGCAATATTCCTCCATTGCCTCTGCTTCAGTTCCTGCCTCCTCGCTTTCCTTCACTTATGATCAGAAGATGTGATCAGAAACCAACCCTTTCCTCCTCGAGTTGTTGGTCATGTACTTTGTCCCAACTGCAGAGCCCTAAGACAGATAGCATTTGGGAATGTTTTTTATTTCCCGCCATTAGCATTATTTCTTTGTTTTGTATTTTATCCTGTTGACTATATGCTGTAGAGAGAGTCTTCTCTGGTCATGTCTGTCTGCAGTTCTATGTGTCCCTTGTCTTTAGATGCCCATTTCTTGTTCATACTTTGGACAATGTTGACTGTGTTTGTAGGGTTTATTTCAATTCCTTCTTCTCCCCCCTTGATTCTGAGGCTTTGTTGCTTCGTTTCTTGAGTAAAACTCGGGGTTCTTAGAAGATTTGGTCATGCTCATCCTTGTTTTCAGGTATGTGAGTCTGAAGTATCGTCTTCACTTTGCCTTCCGTCCTTGAGATGCATTGTTCTGTTTGTTTGGTTTTCTTTATTGATGATGCTTTCTACTGTTTTTTAATTTTATTCATTAATTCTTTCATCTCCAGACTTCCATCTACCTTGCCAACTTTCTTTCAAACCCTTCATTCATTTCTTTATTTCATCCTTATTATAGATTATTCATCCTTGTGGTCATGAGTACTTTTTTTTTTAAAAACAAGGGCTCTGTAATATTTTTAGTATTATTTCAGCTATATCCTTATCTTTATTTTCTCATATTTTGGGGTTGTGTGTTTTTATTTGTTTGTTTGGTAATTTTTTGCATATGTTTCTTTATTGTGCTTACATAGATGTTGGAATGAATGTGTTCTCCAGATTTATTTTCCACTTTTCCTTACTTTGTGCTTTTGTGTACTATTTAATGGAGATGCTAACTACAGTAACAAATACAAGGATTCATCAGAAGTTCTGGTGTTAACTTGCAGTGGAAGACATTTTTGTATCCCAGTCACTATTCAAAGACATTGGCACCACTGTACTGACTGGCAAATATAGTTTATAGCTTTTTTTTTAGAGCTAAGAGTGTCAATGATTAAATAGTAAAATGGAAAAAGAATGATCAAGGGGAAAAGGAAAGATCGTACTTTGCATGAGGAAGAAAGTATATAGGTCAGAGAGCTAAGATACAGAAGAGAAAAGGCTGAAAACTGAAGACATAGAGGGAGAAAGGGAAGGCATAAATGCCTGTGCAGGCAGCACTAGAATAGCAGAACAATCAGGGCAGAAAAGAATAAGGAAAAACTAATAGTGTTTGGAGATTTAGCTTACTGTCAGAGAGCTTTATGCAAGTCCCTAGCTATGGTCCTCAATATGAAAAATAAATATAAAAATACAACTTAAAATAATAAATAAAAATAAGAAAACAAAACAAATAAATGAAACCATGGAAATAGTACAAACTCCATAATGGTTTTTCTTGTGGAGCAATCTAGCTCCTGTCTCACCTGAATCATCTTTTTTATCAGTCTCCACAGGTGGAAGAGAAAGCTGCTAGTCTCAGTAAAATCAAGTTACCCCATGTAACTAATGAGAGAGATTTGTGGGTGGGAAGTCCATTTTCAAAAACCCAAGATTTCCTGGTCTGAAGCCTCCATACCTGCATTTACAATTTGGTCTCTGGTGTTTTGTGGTCATTCTTTCCACTCACAGGGCCTTATCTTACTGAGGTTCAAAGGAGTTGTTAGAAGACCTCCCCACCGTCTAATCTCTGTCATTTTCAAGTCTCTTTCTGGCCAGGCCAATCCAGCACTTTGCCGTGTTCAAAAGCTCACTTTTCATGATTGCCTTTAGCTCACTCAGGCAATCACCCTCATCAGTGGAGGTGATGCCTCTCGGTTATCTCCTGGAGAATCTAGAAGATTCTCAGGTTCAGGCTTCTGCAGCAGGAGCCTTCATCTGTCCCCACTGCTTACCTGCTAAGCTACTCAGTGTGTCTGCTGAATCCCTCCTCCGGTTGCATCTCCTCAGCCAGGACAGTCTTGCTGGTATCCAGGATGAGGAAGAGCACCTTGCAGGCAGCTACTGCCGATGCCAGATGTGAGTGATCTGTGCTTCTTCTTTGTGGAGAAAATCCCACCCCTGTTCATGTCAGTTTTCTTTAGCTCTCTCCCTTCTAGGAATGGAGTCTGTTGTTTCTTATTTAAACTCATTTATTTCCCCTAATCACACAAACGTGGCTTCTAGTCCTGTATTTTACCTGAAAATCCCCGAGGTGTTTGTAATTAGATCCAGTGATGACAAGCACCCCCCTTCTGCTTTTAGGAAGAAGGGGCACATTTTATATTGTACCATTTTATGGTCTTTATCATCAGTCCTGACACCCAGCCTTTTAAAAAGTCAGACATTCTGAATCAAGATAAATAAAAAGCCTACTGAACCTGCTGAGATAGAGCTCTTTCTTTTGCTTTCTAGTGAACTCTTCTCCAGGTCCCAAGGGATAAGTACTGCCCTCTTTGGTCACGTTTAGATTCACTCATACATTCAAATCTTGCTTTTGTTTGAAAATTATTTATTGACTACTGCACATGGTTAGCCCAGCACAGTCCGAGCACTTACAGGCTTCTTTCTTCCTAGCAATGACAGAAAGTCAAACATCCGCTTAGGAGCTGTGACAAACAGTCATGCTATGTAAACACGCCCCGAGGAACAAACAGGCCTTGATCTCAGAAACCAAGTGGACTGCAGTGGCAGCTCCTTACAGCTAAGTAACAAATGACCACAAACTAGGTGGCTTTAGATGATAGGTGAATATTCTCTCACAGTTCCGGGAGAAAGCAGTGTGAAGCCAGATGTTCTTTTCTAGACAGACAGGAGTCTGCTCTTGGAGTGTAGATAAGTCATTCCCATCTCGACGACTTCTTATCCCCTGTGTGTCTGTGCATTTCTGGAAAAATTTTCCTCCTCTTAAAAGGACAGAAGTCATTAGATGAGACCTGCCCCCAATCTAACACGCATCACCTTAACTTTGGCACATGTGCAAAGTCACTGTTTTCAAATAATGTGACACTTCTGGGGAGTGGGGAGTAAACCTGTCTTTGGAGGTTACGATTCTTCCTCCTAGATTAGCTTCCTTGAGCACATTACATTTGAGATGAGGTACTAGAGTCTAGAAAATGAGAGTCCTCTGTGAGGGTAGTGGGCCTGCACAGGCCCTGCGGTAGGATGGGGTGTCTTGCTTGACTATGTGAAGTCAAACATATCCCTCAAGGAACATAGAAGCAAAGACTTAAAACATGGAGTATCATGTACAGAATGCCCTCCTGGGAGGTATGAATACCACAAACACAATTATCTTCATGCAGCTCCACTGCCAACCAATGGAAAAAGAAAACTTTGGCTCTTTCCTAGCTAAACTTCAGGAGAGGAAGCCCCAGAGATAGAGCCTCCTTTAGAAACAAAGCGTGGAGGGTGAATACCAGGTTTAGACACAGTGGTTCTCAACCTTCTTAATGCTGTAACTTTTAATATAGTTCCTCATGTTCTAGTAACCCTCAACCATAAAAGTATTTTGTTGCTACTTCATAACTGTAATTTGGCTAATTTTATGAATCATAATCTAAATATCAGATATGCAGGTCCCATGGGGGCCGCAACCCACAGGTTGAGAACCTCTGGTTTAGATAAAGCTGGATGAGGTCAAACAGCCTTATGACACCTGGGCAAGTGATTGTTGTGACATAGTAGTTGAAGATGCCTTACATTTGCTTATGCTGTGGAACATTTGTTTAATGATGCAAAGATGTGTTGCATTCTTTTATATTGCATTTGTTTAACTGGTGCTTGTTTATAACACCCAATTAGTCCAAGTAAGAGCTGAATGACCCACAGGTAGGCAGGAGAAAGGATAAGTGGGGTTGGCATGCAGAGAGAATAAATAGGAGGGGAAATCAGGGCGAAGAAGGTCAAGTAGAAGAGAAAGGAGGTGTGGACTCCAGGGGTCAGCCACCCAGCTACACAGCAAGCCGCAGAGTAAGAAGTAAAGGTACAGAGAAAGGTAAAAGCCCAGAGGTAAAAAGGTAGATGGGATAATTTAAGTTAAGAAAAGCTGGCTAGAAACAAGCCAAGGTATAAGGCTGGGCATTTCTAAGTAAGGATAAAACTTCATGTATTTATTTGAGAGCTGGGTGCGGACCTCCAAAGAGTAAAAAACAACCAACTATAAGTGACCACAGGTTCTAGACCTTTCCTTAGAAACCTAATATTCTCAATGACAAACCTATTACTCACAAAGTGAAGACAGTCATATCTTCCTCAGGATGGTAATATTACGTTTGAAAAAGCACATTTCAATTTTTAAGCCTTTAATGTAGAGGAACAATGTGAAAAAAGATGAAAAAAATCCCTGACTTTTTAAACTTGGCCCAATTTAATGAAAAATACTTCCTCGGTGAAAACGGAAGCTAGATTGGGGAGGAGAGGGAAATTACAAATAGCTTTCTGAATCTGTATACCATTGGAGGAAGCAGGAAGGTTGGGGATGACATTAACATGTAATCTGGGCACAATGGGTGCTGTGAGGGCCCTTCCAGGAGTCATTTTAATGGCTGAGCACATGCATGCTGGGTTATGGATAGCACTCCTTTTTCTCAGTCTCAGGCAGGGCTTGAGCATTAGAAACTTGTTTCAAAAATAAAGCTCATGCAGCCAGGGGTGGTTTTATACACAAACCTTATTCTAGGCAGGCACACACACCAGCAGCTTGTCACATTACTGCTCTTGGGTAGGCTGGAGGGAGGAGGTGACAATAATAGGCAGGGAAAGGGAGGAAGCAGGTCAGGCTAGAGCTCCACGAACCAGCCCTGAGGCAGCTAGGAGAGAAGCTGGACACCTCTTTCTCACTCCAAACCAATCCTGTGTGTGCTGAGGCGCTGCAGAAACAGGGCCACATATGTAGCTGTCACAGCTGTAGTCGTGCGAAGAGCAGCCCGGGTCTACCATGCTCTGGCCGTGTAGAACGATCTATTGACTCACCTGCTGGGTTGGAACCACATTCTTTTTCTCTTTTTCCTTTTTATTGATTATTATTGAACTCTATATTTTTCTCTACTCCCCTCCTTGCCTCTCCCCTCCCCTTTTCAAACCACCCCCAAGGTCCCCAATTTACTCAGGAGATCTTGTCTTTTTCTACTTCTCATGTAGATTAGATCTATGTAAGTCTCTCTTAGTGTCCTTATTGTTGTCTAAGTTCTCTGGTTTGTAAGCTGATTTTCTTTGTTTTATGTTTTAAAACAACCTATGAGTGAGTACATGTGATAATTGTCTTTCTGTGTCTGGGTTACCTCACTCAAAATAATGTTTTCTAGCTCCATCCATTTTCCTGCAAAATTCAAGATGTTATTTTTTTCTGCCGTGTAGCTCTCTATTGTGTAAATGTATAACATTTTCCTTATCCATTCTTCAGTCAAGGGGCATTTAGGTTGTTTCCAGGTTCTGGTTATGACAAACAATGCTGCTATGAACATAGTTGAGCATATATCCTTGTGGCATGATTGAGCATCCTTTGGATATATACCCAAAAGTGGTATTACTGGGTCTTGAGGAAGGTTGTTTCCTAATTTTCTGAGAAATCACCACACTGACATCTAAAGAGGCTGTACCAGCTTGCATTCCCACCAGCAATGCAGAAGTGTTCCCTTTTCCCCACAAACTCTCCAGCATAAGTTGTCATCAGTGTTTTTGATCTTGGTCATTCTTAGAGGTGTAAGATGGAATCTCAGAGTTGTTTTGATTTGTATTTCTCTGATGACTAAGGATGTTGAACATTTCTTTAAGTGTTTTCAGCCATTTTAGATTCCTCTTTTGAGAGTTCTCTGTTTAGGTCTGTACTCCATTTTTCAATTGAATTATCTGTTCTTTTGATGACCAATTTCTTGAGTTCTTTGTATATTTTGGAGACCTCTGTCTGATGTGGGGTTACTGAAGATCTTTTCTCATTCTGTAGGCTGTCATTTTTCTTTTTTCTTTTTTTTTCTTTCTCATGGTTTATTTTTTTTTTTATATTTAAAAATTTCCATCTCCTTCCCTTCTCCTCCCCCTCCCTCCGCCTCCCCCTTCCCGCCCCTCCTTCTCCCCCTTCCCTCCCCTTCCCTCCACCCATACCTCCCCTCCCTCCCTCTCAAGGCCAAGGAGCCATCAGGGTTCACCACTCTATGCTAAGTCCAAGGTCCTCCCAACTCCCCCCAGGTCCAGGAAGGTGATCGACCAAAAGGCTCCCACAGAGCCCGTCCATGCAGAAGAGTCAGAGCCCAGCGCCAATGTCCTTTGCTTCTCAGTCAGCCCCCGCTGTTGGCCACATTCAGAGAGTCCTTTGCTTTACAGAAGCTTTTCAGTTTCAGGAGGTCACATTTATTTTATTTATTTATTTATTTATTTTTGGATTTCGAGACAGGGTTTCTCTGTAGCTTTGGAGCCTGTCCTGGAACTAGCTCTTGTAGACCAGGCTGGTCTCGAACTCACAGAGATCCGCCTGCCTCTGCCTCCGGAGTGCTGGGATTAAAGGCGTGCGCCACCGCCGCCCGGCAGGAGGTCACATTTATTAATTGTTTCTCTCAGTGTCTGTGCTGCTGCTATTATATTTAGGAAGTGGTTCTCTGTGTCGATGCGGAACCACGTTCTTCAAAGACCTTTAGACACGGAGCTAAGGAAAGACCTTTTGATCTTGAGTACAATGGAATACTTTATGTATTTCAAAATGTTTTTTGTATTTTTATATGAACACACATACACATAGAAACTTGCATTCAAATATTATTTATGTAAGTATGGATATAATACATTTTTACATGAATGGCATATTTTGCATATACTTATTTAGGGACTTAATCATATACTTTGAAGTCCAGCTAGTCTGTTGGCCAGTATAGATGAATCTACATATTTTAAAGTCATTGACTTTAAACAGATGTTCTCTCTTATGTGGACATGGATTCATGCCTAATTTTTAACTTCTAGAGCACATAGTTTGGTTACCATGAAGTCTGTCGTTAACAACTTTAGTATGCTACAAAATACACATTGTCAGGGACCAGTCACTTACCCAGAATAGGAGCATGGGGATTAGAAATATAAGTAAAGAGTACAAAGACGTGAAAATAACAAAACAGAAAAACAGAATAATACCGGGAGGGAGTTCCAGGGAATACTGAAATCACCTGTATTTAATTTTCCATACACTTTTATACCCCAATACCAAAAGGGAGAAGAAAGCAGCAAAAGACTTCTTTAACATGATACAAAGGACAACTCAAACAATTAATTGTTTTAACACTTTGAGGAATCAAGTCATTAGCACTCTGTTGTTTAGGCAGTGAAGCCACTCTAGCTAGACCAAGTATCCTGAAGGCAGCCACTCCCCCAGGTAACTTCATATTACAAAAGAAGGAGCAGAGTATGTTTTCATATCCTGACCAACTGTCAGGATGGAATGGATCTACTTGTATGAGCCATCTTAATGTCCAAAGTGCCAAATAACCACATCCTGAGTCAGGATGTGTAGCTACACTTGTCAACAATTTTGAGCAACCTCCAAACTCTCTGACCATCAGACAAGGTAGAAACAGGCTCACATTTTTGGGCCTAAACAATGCACATTTCTCTCATGCTATTAAATATAAACTCTGTGTCGACAAGGACCACCTTTATGCACTGTTTTTAAAGATCTCCCTTCCACCCTAAAATTGTCTACCTTCATTGAGTAAATATTCTGTGGCCATACTCTTGACTCCACATGCAGTAAGGTGCACCCCCATTGTCTTGTCTATAGGCAAGTAGCTCTTTGAGGACAAGGACAATCCCTTCACCTCTTCTAGCTTCAGTGGAGGCACAATGCCTTGCACAGGCGACAAGCTCAGTTGCTTTCAGAGGGGAACAATATAGTGTACAATTTAATACTTGGCCACCTAGATGTGACTCAGTGCAGTAACAACTTAGGGATCCTGTCATTGTGGTGCAGAGCAGCCCAATGAGAATTTCTCTCAACCTCCTCCTGCTCCCTGTCTGCTCTAAGACATCATGGCACCATCTCTGTGCTGAATTCTTGTAGAAGCCTCTGAGCCCAGCTCCTTGCTTCCACCCTCATGCTGGGTTTTTTTTTCTATTCTAACTAGAACAGGCAGAGTAAAGTGCTAAGGACCCAGGACCCAGTCAGATCAGGACACCTCTCCTAACGTCCCCAGGGTATCACCACCCTCTTTGAGTAGAAGCCAGAACCAATTAAAAGAAGTTTAAAAGGCACAGCATGGCCTATACATGCTGCTCTTCCATTAATGCCAACCCTCAGCTTGGCTGCTATCCTGACTCCCTCCCTCACTCCAGGCTCCTGACTTCCTGAAGTTCTAGGTCTTGGATACTTCAACCTACTCTGGAATCTTATACTAGCTTCTTCCTTAGGCACCCACTGGCCTATCCACTCTCTTACAGCCTTCAAATGTATCCCAGTAGCATAATTCACTCTCTGACCTACATAAATCTCTTTGGTTAAAAAAATTAACATGTATTCACTATACTAAATATCATACACCAGAATAACTAGAATGCATAATAACTTCATACATGTACATAAAATCCTCTTATTTACTTCAGGTCAGTCCCTCTTCCCCTCCCCTCATCAACATTATTTCCTGTTTCCTTTCTCTTCTCAACTCGTCCCTTTTCTGCTTCTTCCTCTGTGCTTTTTTCCCCTAACATGTTATAATACTCCAGCACTGCATGCACATACTTGTGTGTAGCATGTATGTAAGTCGGCTTATTGTGTGTTCTCTCACTAATGGTAGTTCCATAAGCCAATGAAGTATTATTGATGGTTAATGATTGATTTCTGACCCTTCCTGACCCTTTTATGCCAAGAACAGTGCTCGGCAGTTGTCTTAGTTACTGTTGCTGTGAAGAGACACCATGACCAAGGAAATTCTTATAAAGGAAAACATTTAAAGTGACTTACAGTTCACAGGTTCAGCCCATTACCATCATGGTACAACATGGTGGCATGCAGACAGGCATGGTGCTGGAGAAGTAGCCAAGTGACCTACATCTTGCAGGCAACAGAAAGTGCTGTGTCTCATTGAGCAGTATCTTGAGTATATACGTGACCTCAAAGTCTACCTCTGCAATGAGGCACTTCCTCCAACAAGGCCATACCCACTCCAACAAAGCCACAGCTCCTAATAGTGCCACCCCCTATGAGCTTGTGGGGGCCAATTACATTCAAACCATCACATTCGCCTCCCTGGCCTCCATAATCTCATAACATTATAATGATACAAAAATACATTTAGTCCAACTTCAAAAGTACCCATAGTCTATCACAGTCTCAACATTGTTAAAAAGTACAAAGCTACTTCTGAGATCCATGGAATCTAACTGTAATTCCTCTATAAAATTAAAATCAAAAAAAGGGGTCACATACTTGAAACATATAATGATACATGGTATACATCACCATTCCAGGACATAGGAAAGGGAGCATAGTGAGGAAATACTGGACCAAAGCAAAACTGAAAATCAGCTGGGCAAACTTCGAAACCTGCATCTCCATGTTTGATGTCAAAACACTCGTTAGAATTTCCAACTCTGTTCAGCTTTGTTGACTACAACACACTTCTTTCTCTTGGGTTGGTTCCACTCCCTGTTAGCAGCTTTCTTTGGCAGGTGTCCCACAACTCTGGCCTCTCTAACATCTTGGGGTCTCCAAGGCAACCCAGGCTTCAACTTCACAGCTTCACCCAGTGCCTTCTCTACTAGGCCTCTATTCAGGGACAACCCCGACACAGGCCAGGTCTCAATGACTTTCCTTTTGTCTTGGGTCAAATTCCATAGTCCCTTTTTATTATCCTTAACTCCAGAACCATGTGGGCAAAAGTGCCAAGTTCTGTTGTTTACTGGAGCTGGAAATGGTCAATTACGTCTTCACTAGTTTTCTGTCCTTCATTGCCAAAGCTTGACTGTCCTGAAACTGGAATTCTAGATCAGGCTGGCCTCAAACTAGGAGATCTGCAAACCTCTTCTTTCTGAGTGCTAGGATTGAAGGTGTGTCCCACCACACTGGGCTCTAAGCTTTTCTTTTTTTTTCTCATTTTTTAATTAAAAATTTCCATTTCCTCCCCTCCTCCTCCTCTTCCCTCCCCTCCCCTCCACCCATACCCCCACTCCCTCCCTCTCTAGGCCAAAGAGCCATCAGGGTTCCCTACACTATGTTAAGTCCAAGGTCCTCCCAAATCCCCCCAGGTCCAGGAAGGTGAGCAACCAAACTGACAAGGCTCACACAGAGCCCGTCCTTGTCGTAGAGACCAAGCCCATCGCCATTGACCTTGGCTTCTCGGTCAGCCTCCACCGTCAGCCACTTTCAGAGAGTCCGGTTTGGTCGCATGTTCCATCAGTCCCATTCCAACTGGACTTGGTGATCTCCCATTAGTTCTGTCCTGCCGTCTCAGTGGGTGAATGCACCCCTCACGGTTCTGACTTTCTTTCTTATGTTCTCCCTCCTTCTGCTCCTCATCAGGACCTTGGGAGCTCAGTCTGGTGCTCCAATGTGGGGCTCTGTCTCTATCTCCATCCATCGCCAGGTGAAGGTTCTATGGTGATATGCAAGAAATTCATCAGTATGGCTATAGGATCTGGCCTTAATTCCTTTTCACAAATGGGAAATTTAGCTGCATAGAATCTTGCCCTAAGGCCACCACTGCCTTTATCCCATATTTAGTTCTGTTTATCTCCTTGAACAGAGGATTTAGCTCCACCTCACTTTTTGGTATTCATTATCTTCTTAAATTTTACCTCTTGTAATTTATGCTGCTCAGACTGCTCCTTTCCATTATAACTTTTCATTAAAGTTACAACTAATACCACTTTTAGTGTATACTAGCCTGTTCTGAGATTTCCTCTGCCAATGGAATGAATGAAAAACTCTTCACGTTAGCCTCAGGCAGACTCTTCAGACAATGGCAAAAGACAGCAACATTCTTCACCAAAATAGCACAAGAGTGATTTCTAGGCAACATGCTAAAATTCTTCTCTCCAAACCTCTTGATCCAGGCGTCTGCAGTTCAACAAGTCATATTCAGCATTGCTGTCTTCCATGTTCCTACTAATATGGCCCATTAAGCAGCACTTAAACATTCTACTGCTTTTCTAACGCTAACGCGAAGTACCAAAGACCATATTTCTCCAAACAAAACCACGATCAGGCCTATCACAGAAGTACCCCATTCCTGGTGCCAACTTTTGTCTTAGTTAAGTTTCTATGGCTGTGAAAAGACACCATGCCCATGGTAACTCTTATAAAGGAAATCGTTTAATTGGAGTGGCTCTCTTACAATTCAGAGGTTCAGTCTGTTACCATCATGGTGCAACATGGTAGCATGCAGACAGGCATGATGCTGGTAAAGTGACCTACATCTTTCAGGCAACAGGAAAATGTGTCTTAGTGGGTGGTATCTTGAGCATATATGAGAGCTTAAATTTCACCTCCACAGTGATGCACATCTTCCAACGCGGTCATTCCTACTACAACAAATTTACGGCTTCTAATAGTGTCACTCCATATGAGCTTAAGGGGACCAATTACATTCAAATAACTATCACAGCAGCTATGAAGTATTCAATACCTTAATAGTGGTCAATCTGGCATTAATTTGGAGCATTTGTACCCTTGTTGCTTAGTAAAACTTTCAGTGATCTTCTCTAAGAGATATTTTGCATGTCTGAGACTCTCCAATCAAATGCTTTGGATATAATCTTTGCTCCATTGCTTTGGGCAGAATTTCCATTATATTTATATTCACCCAGTCTCTTGTTACTCCATTTGAACAGATAAAATGGGATATTATGATCATTGTGTGCTACTACTTGTTGCATTTTATCAGACTTAGTTTGAACTAACTGTTTTAATATTACAAGAAGTCTATGAACCACATCCCTAGACCCCAGCATTTGAACCTGTCTTGTTGAATCAACTCTTGTGATCATTTTGGATAGCATAGCTATTCTCTGTATACTGGTTATAGAAGTAATGGACGCCCTTGTCTGTACCTTATTTTACATAATAAAATATTAACTGAGAGGTTATAATTACCAAACATAGAAGAATCTTCAAATGAACTGCCCTAACCATCAGGCCCTTTAGGCCTCTGAACGTAGTAATTGAGCATGATGTGCAGTCATTTCCTAACTGTCGGAAACAGTCAGCTGTCAAGAAACACAGATTAAGTCGATGGGTGGCTCGCAGACATATGAACTGTGTGATGTTGGCAAACAGCAAAAAAAAAAAAAAAAGATGAATTTCCTCATTTGAATAATAGGATGTAACTTCCCCATGAATCTGTTTTGGTGAAATATCTGGGTAATGGTAGAACCTGTGTGAGAGTGTCCAGAGCATCACTGTGATGAGTGACACACAAGCAAATGTAAATATTCCCAATACTCTAAATGAGCTGGACATAGTGGCATACCTCTGTAATCTCAGCATTTGTAAGGGTGAAGCAGGAGGATTACTGCGAGTTTGAGATTCATAGTAATTTCCAGGCCAGCCTGTGCTAAAAAGTGAGACCCTGTTTCAAAAAGAGAAAGAGAGAGAGAGAGAGAGAGAGAGAGAGAGAGAGAGAGAGAGAGAGAGAGAGAGAGAGGGAGGGAGGGAGGGAGGGAGGGAGGGAGGGAGGGAGGGAGGGAGGAAGGAAGAAAGAAAGAAAGAAAGAAAGAAAGAAAGAAAGAAAGAAAGAAAGAAAGAAAGAAGAAAGAAAATGAGACAAATCTCAGCGCTGATGTGAAATGTTTCTCAACAGTGACCAAACAGAAGGCCTCCTCCATGCTCTTCCCACAGCAGTTATTTTAAACATGAGAATATTGCAGATTTAATATCATCCATAAAAAGGGCCTTCACAAAATTCTCCTCCGCCATTTTACTTCCATGTCCAAGTCAGGCAAGAGCCTTGATCCATTCCTAGTTCTTACTGACACTTCTCATATAATTTTCCTTCGATCCTCCTTCCCTATTCTCCAGACCACATGGCAGCTCCTCTGTCATCTTCCAAGACTAAGTTTGGCCATCCTTTCTGCCAGGAGTGTGCTGTGTTCCCCTCGGGGAGCAGACGCCCTCCTCTGTGCATCCCAATGTCGGGTGTGCAGCTCCTGTGGCTCTCATTATATCTGCAGACTACAGTTCATTATTTACATGTTGCCTCCCCTGTGGAGGGAAAGTTGTAGAGAGGATTCATAAATCATACACTCAGGGGTGACTAAATGATTTTCCCTCCCCCATCAGAGCCCTGAGCAGATAATGCATGTCGATGGCTTAGCACATTGACCACCCGTAATGCATGGTCAATGGCCATGATGATGCTGGTGACGACTAGCAGCCTGGGAACATCCATCCTTCACAGCGTGAGGTGAGTCGGCAGATGAGGGGTAGAATTATCTTTACCAAAGCTATCACAGTCAAGGATATTACAGGCCAGGACTCCAGCCCTTTGCAACAGAAAATTGCTTACTACACACACAGGAAATTCTTGAACCTTCTGACATTCTGAACTGTGGAAGAAAACAGCCCTGGGGCTTCATTTTTCCTAACAAAGCTGTCTAGAGAAATAGATTAAAACCGAAAATGAAAAAGTACCATTCCTGGTTTCTGTGTCACGAGGTAATAAATCAAAGAAACTACTGAGGGAAAATGTACTTCTCAAATACAGATTGCTAACATTTAAAAATAACTTGCTTAATTTTCGTGGGGCTCACATACTGTTTGTGCATCGCTATGTTTAATGAGGGGGAAGAAAGCCTCTGCCAAGCATTAACGTGACCTGTGCCTCCTCCTGGAACAACTATGTACCTGGGGAATGACACCGAGGCTACTGACAGAGCTCACTAGTCTTCATCGGCACCGCCGTTTAGGCTCCATTCTTGTATGCTTTTTACAAACCTTTTGTTTTTGTGTATTGGCTATGAGGCATTGTGCCCAACATTGGAAAGCGAGTCATGAATAGACCCAAGGAAGTCCTGCTTCTTCAAGCCGGAAGAAATTGAGGTACTGAAGCAAGGGAGGTGAAAAGGGTAGGGAATGCAGTTTATTTTCACCCTGGAGGAGGCAGGGAGGCTTCTTTAAGAAAGGCAGGCTGAGAGAAAATAGTGTCCCTGATTGTTTCCAAAATGGCATCTATTTAAGCTCCAATCTAGTCGACCTCTGACTATAGTTCCTGAAAGGGAGCCAACGTGTACTTCCTGGTTAATTCTCCTCAGTTGATTCCTAGCAAGCCAGATTTGTAGCAGGATGTAGCTTACTTTCTGTTACTGTCTCTTGAATCTATGTCAGATTTGGAACAACATATTTACTTGCATTAATCTCGGCTCTCACTGACTGGTGTCAATCTCTTGGGTTCAGCCTCATTCCTGCCTTCAGCTGATCGCCCGCCTGAACCTTTTCCTCTTCCATTTCCTTCACTGAATTCTCTCGTGTTTTGATTTTTTTTCTCCAGAATCCATATTTGATTCCCATTATAGAAGCTGCACAGTCATTATTGTAGGTATCTTTGGAATGGGGAAGAACAGCTTCAGGAGACTTGTGATATCTCGCCACCTGACATTAAGAAAGCTGGTGTCTGATTTCTCTTTGAACACTTATCTTTGCACGTGTGTAAATGTGAGCTGTCTGGTTCTTCTTCAGTGCCACGGATTCTATCACATTGAAATTTACTTCCATAAAGAGTTTTGATATTGATTTCAAGTAAGTTATAGAAGAAACTTCTCATAGGTAAATAAACATATGATAAATAAGTAAACCAGTGATAAAAATTAAGTACTGCTGTTCTCTAAATGTGAGTCTTCAAAAAAAAAAAAAAGGACTATTTCAGATACAGGTGTTTTGTATTCATAAGCTCCTGGAGCAAAGTCGTTCAAGCTACAGTGGAATTGCGTCTACACCACATGATCAAGGGCAATGCCTTCGTTTCTTTCTTCATCTCTTCTCTTCAGCCTAGTATTTACAATGTGTGGTCGTGGGGATGTGAATGTGCCTATTGAACTTAGGGCCTGACTTTAAAGTCCCTGAACGTGTCTGTTCGTTTAGGTTATTCCTAAACCACAAGGGACTTTTTTTTATCCTTTTGCCACTTTCTGCATTCTTTGTTGTGCCATTTACTAGAGTGTTGTGTCATCCGCAACCTTCACTGCTCACAGCTGCCCAACAATCAGCGTATCACCTGGGCTGCCACTCAGTCACAGAGCAGACAGAGAGAAGCAATACTCAGAAGACTTTGCCAAATGTGTCTCGATGCTGCTGTCGACCGTGCTTCTTGATTCTTAGTGAGGGGATTACCTTCTGTCAATGGACTCCGTCTCTCTCTATAGAGTGCTGTAACTGTAGTTAAATGTTATAACTGCATGGATCTATAACTGCATAGTTGTGTTTCAAGTCCAAAATAGGGGAATGGATGTAAGTACACAGTGTTTGTCATCCACATTCATGAATAGAAGGTATTCAGTCAAAATAAAACAAAATATGAGAGTGGGATGAATTACAGTCCTTTTAGCTTAAGAAAGAAAACCCCTGGTTCTCTGTCCCGGTCCAAGCTTCTCTCCTCTGACTGGACATCACAGTGAATGTCTGTCTGGCCCTTTTGCTGTAGTTGCTCTCTGTTCTACACAGGACGACAAGAACAGTCTTCCTTAAAGGCAAACGTAGGGGGATAGAAAGATGATTTATTCAGTGCCTAAACGTTCCTACTGCTGAAGCATGAGGACCTCAGTTTAGATCCCAGCACCCACAATAGAAGCCTGAACCATTTAAAAGCCACATGAAAAGGCGGAACGTGAAGCTGTAAGCCCAGTGCAGTGGAGGTGGGAGGTAGAGGAATGGGAAGAGACATCCAGGCCATGAGGCTTGGTACCATAGCATCCTTCCTTGCTGAGCCATGTCTCCAGCCCTCATAATTAAAAATAAAATAAAATAAAAACATAAGGATTGCGAGGCCATCCCCACCAACAGCCTAACTCCAGGTTCAGTAAGAGACTCTGTATCAAAGGAATATGGCTGAGAGTAATTAAGCAGCACACTGGAAGTCTTCCTCTAGCCTCTATGCATGTACACACAGGTACATGCACCTACACACATGTACATACGCACACACACAAACAGCAATTTTCCTATTAATTTCTCCTTAATCTTGAGAATTTCATACATAAATCCAATGGAATATGATCATAATCACCCCTCATTTCCTCTCCCCAGCTCCCTCAAAATCCCCTCAAATTCCAACACACTCCTTTCCTGATTTCACATCTTTCTGATAATCCATTAAATACAATCAATATTATCCCAACGAACATGGGGGCAGGGCCATCCACCAGAGCATAGGAAATGGCAACACATTGAATGAGTCTCCTTCCCCATCAGCTATCTACTGCCAGTAGCTCTTTGGGAGGGGATGGGACCTGGAGAGCATGGCCCTTCTGACATCCAGACTGGATTTTCCCGAATGGATCATGTACAGGTCATAAACAGGCAACCACAACTGGTGTAGAAAAATAAATGCCTTAGCCAGGTAAAGTGCCGAGATTCACATTTCCCAGTGCTTGTCCTCATCGTCTTGCTCTTGAATTCCCTACTTTCTGTCTGCTAACTCTTTCCTCATGTTTCCCGAGCCTTGCTGGGGGAGGGACCGAGAAAGATGTCCCATTTGGGGCTGAGCACCTACTCTCTTATTCGAAACACATCGCATCTCAAACTAACTGCTGCCCTCTTGGAGAAGGACACTTTTGTTGAGTGCAGCCCAGGTCTCTGGGTAGAAACATCAAGGTTTAGCATTAAGTCAGACATCAGGACCATTCCACAAAACAGCAACAGCAAGTTCTACCTTAGGACCACGGAATATCCCAGTGACGGATTACAAAGTAGCACATCTAAACCCTTTTTAAAACATAAAAGTCCCAGTAAGGATAACCAAATCAGTACCTAGGACATCAGGACTTACTCTTTTTCCTCACCTCTTTCCTTTCTTTTTTAATCTTTGTTTTTTGGATTTTGTGCTTGTTTTTGAAAAAGTGTCTCTCTGTTCAGTATAGTTGGTATCAAACACGAAACCCCTTTTTACAGCTTCATGAGTGTTTTGATTACAGATGTCTTCCACCACACCAGTCTGAATCACATATATTGAGCACGTAGAATGAACCATTCTTATCAAACATAACAATACATGAATTATTCCTATCCATGTGTCCTGCCTTCCAGGATTTTCTGTCCCTTTCATGTTAGCCTTCAGGTTCCAGCCTTATAAAGTCCTTATGCAAAGTTGCCTATTAACTCTGAACTATATATTCAGAATCACTTTGTACCCACTGTTGTAAGCACTGGGATTCAACAAGGAGATGAGCATCAAGTAGACAGAATCTTAGACTCAGGGTGCAGTCCTTCTTCGTGTGTGTGTACGTGTGTGCGTGTGTGCACACACACGCGCACACTAGCAAACACACACACCTGAAATTTTCCCCATTGAGAATATGAAGCTTTATTTAGTACATACATACTGCACTATGTCCAACTGTAACATAATGTATTATGTTTCAGAGATAGTATCTGAACTGATTTTGGTTTGTTTTCCCTAGTGAGAATAGTTTATAGAGTTAGGATAAACACTTTAGTAAAACTTTTCTTTCAAGAGCCATCAACTGGAACACACACACGCATGCAGGAGTCCACAGCGCCCCACAGTCTGCAGGAAATGAACTTTCAACACAGAATGTTATTTTGTAATTTTGTAACATTCATTAATTTAATTCATTGTCTGTGTGTGCCATGTGTGTGGGTGTGTGTGTGTATAGGTGCATAAGTGGGGGTCAGAGAACAATCTGTGAGGATTAGTTCTCTGCATCTACCATGTGGGTGGGGCCTGGGAATCAAATTCAGGTTGTCAGACTTTTCCCAGCTAAGCCGTTTCTCTGACCTTCCTATTTTTTAAAATGATCCACATTATTTTGTAGTTTATAACTATATTATATCACAACACAAACAAAATGTTATTACTACATGGAGTGTGTAATATTAAATGGAGCTTTCATAATAGGACTATGGACACCCATCTTTGAATGCTCAAATCTATTTTATTCAAATTTATGTGCTTTTACCTAAGAAGTATTACATCAGTCATTGTAAAAATTTGCGTTGAAATTATTCTGCCATTTTGTAGAACAACTGACATACTTGGGCCACTTTCTATTTATATGTTTCTGTTTCTGTTTGGCACTTCACAAGGTGTCTTCTCGATAGGTTTTCTTTTCCTAAATTCAAGGTCCTTGGGAGCTGTTACCAAGGAAACAGCTGGATAAGTTATGTATATTTCACTTATACTTAAAATAGAAAAGCTTGCTCTGGTTATAAATATAGTTCCATAAACCTTCCTCCAGTAATCTCTGTGCTTCTCTGCTCACACCATCTTGTACAGCAATGTACAGCAATGCCTGCCTCAGGCAGAGGCTCTGAGCTTATGTGTGTTCCTTGCTCTGTCTAACCTTAATCACTTCCTGCTGAGACTGGGGAGGGGGGTTCCTTGTGTCCGGGAGTTGATATTTGTCGCTCACCACAGCTGTAAGGCACTCTGTCTGAATCTAGAGAGAGAATGAAGTTTTAAAAATACTTGTCACGCAGAGACTTACCTTTCCTCATGAGACTCAGCCCATCCCTGCGAAGCTCGTCTAAATCCAGATAAAAGAATATGATGCAAGGTGCACCCTGTGCTGAGGACTGAAAGTAAGCTTGGGACTGTGATGGGCAGTCACAATGACTGAGAACCCTCAGTGAATGAACGAACTTAGTAGCACACCCAATTGTTCCCAGCACTCAGAAGGCAGAGGTGGGAGGATAGAGTTTGAGGCCAGCCTCAGCTGTATGACAAAAGCAGGTCTCAGGAAACCAAAATAAGTCAAGAAAGAAACAAATATAGTCTGAGACCTACATAAAATGCCTTTTGCTTTATTCTTTAATTAACCCCTGCAGCTTTGTCTGAACTTTAAAAATCTATTCAAGTGTTTACAAAGCAGTAGCGGTTTCCCACAGTAAATCTTAGTATAGGTATCTATCTGTAGACTTGGTACCTTGTGCTCCTCATTCTTGGCATTTTCTATGGGTAGAGACCAAAGCTTAGTAAACTGTGTTTTGTGATATACGTTGTGGACAAGTACTTTGTGTACAAAGGCAAGCAAGATGCTGTTTTATTCTTCAGTGACAGCAACTGCTTACTGAAGAGCAACTGTAGAGCAAATGGAGCAGAGGATGTTGCTCCGTGGTAGAGAGCTTGTCTAGTGTGGTAAGGCCCTGCATTCTTTTTACCTAACGTTGTAAAAGCACAAAACAGAAATAAAACTAGTAGTTGCATAACCATGGGCATGGTCACATTCTTCCAACTCCTTGATTGACCTGGACCCCCATGCCGTTCTTTAGTGACAGGATCCCAAGGGGGATGATGACCAGAAAGAATGAGAAAATAAAGAAGAAGATAGGAAAGCTTGGGGTGAGAAAGACTTAAACAGATGATGACTCCTGCAAGCAAGTTTACTTAAGAAAAATACAGTATCATATACACATTTTTCAGAGGAAAGGGGGGACAGAATCAGCAGAAAACTGCTACAAATGTGGATGAAGTTAGTAGGAAGCTAACCAAGCAATGCTGCACAAAGGGAATGCAGGGTATCTCAAGAGCATTACAGATGGAACAACTGATGACCACAGTCCATTATAGAGTGGGAAGAGTTGGGAGGTCTCACGATCTGAACTCTCAGTTCCCCCAAGGTCCTGGTCCCACAGGCCATTACTGGCTGCCAAATCTGTTTTCAGTTGTAGAGATGAAGTCATATTCCTTCTCTGCATCCCAAGGTCTCAGGGAAAGGCTAAGATTGACCCACCTGTCTACAAGCCCTGAAGCCCATTCTGTCCCTCATTTTCAGAGGATTATTATGAAAATTCAATTCCACTGGGTCATTTTCGTTATCGGAAACCCTGTGGTAACAACAGGTGCTTTTTGCCCTCCACTCCCCGTGGCGGTATTTTCTTTGTGCTCTAACAAATAAAGCTTACCTGAAGATCAGAGGGTGGAGCTAACCACAAATTAATCATAGAAGTCTGGCAGAGGTGGCACTTGCCTTTAATCCCAGCACTTGGAAAGTGGGAGCGGGAAAAGCAGAAGTTCAAGGTCACATTGGGCCATGTGAGATTTAACCAGTCTAAAAGAGAAACAGAACTCCCACCTTTGATCCCCGCACTTGGGATCTCAAATCTTTAATCCCAGGACTCGGGAGGTGGAGACAGGAAGTGATATGACTGGAAGCCGAGAGGAATGTAAGACAGATGGAGGCAGGAGCTCAGCCCCTTTTCAGGACTGAGGATTTTGTAGAGATAACAACTGTAGTGACTGGCTGCTCTGCTTCTCTATTCTTTCGGCTTTCTCCCCCTAGTATCTGAATCTGGGTTTTTATTATTAAGGCCAATTAGGGTTCAAGCTACAAGTCCCTGCCAACATCTCCAAGCTTGTCTTTTTCTGTTTGACTGGTTGCTCATGAAGCTCCTGAAGTGTTTTGCTCTGCACCAGCTTTCACGGTCCTTTTTACCTGGAGAATCTGATATTCAGTGCTTCCATCTAGATAGTTCCTTCCCATTCTAATGATGAACTGGATGACTCTCTTTTGCTTGTCTATCTCACCTTCTCTAAGGGATCTCTTATGGCCCACCAGAATATGTGCTATGATTCTCATCCATTGTCTGAGCAAATGCTGCAGTTATCAAACTGCTGGCTCCCATCAACCCCCCTCCCCTGCGCACACTAGAAAGAACAGGCATCGTTTCTTTCTTAGTACATCTATGTCCTGTACCAGGTGCCTCATTTAATACTTGTAAATTAATGAGTACATAACGAATGAGGGACAATTGCTACAAAACATAGCTTCAAAGTGAAAACAGAGATTCAGATTTGAAAGGGATGAAGGAAGGTGACAAGAAGTGACATCTGATCTGGTTTTAAAAGATAAAGCTGAAGGGATTTCACCAGGGAGTTCAGGGATAAATGTCACCTGCTGGGGCCTTCACCTCCTACCAGACACTGCTTCCTCTGAGCATCCCTGGAAATCCCTTCCCCCTTAGAGAGAATAGATGCTTCTTACATGTGTGCTAAGAGCTCTTTGTATCCCTACACTGTATAAATGTGTTTCTAAAATGAAATTTTGGTAGGACATCTGAAAAACAAACAAATAAAAAACACCAAGAATGCTAAATTTGAGTTGTTGTGATGGCATTAAACTTTAACTAATTTTTAAGATCTACTATTTTTATGTGAAAAGGGAGCAATTTGGTGAGAGACTAGAGCTTAAAAAACAAACATCCAAGCTCTACAGCTTGCCATACTGAAGGTGCATAATTACCACTCTACTGAATAGCAACACCTACCACAGGTGTAATGGATTGGAGAGCTGCCCTCTCCCTCTCCAGGCACACAACATCAACCCCTCCCTGTAGGGAAACTAGATCTCCAGAGTTAAAAGGATTTACGCAGAAGCCCTTTATATTATATTTCTGTGCCTAACTCATGAGCACACAATGAAACACATCTGCATTTGGGGAGGGGCCGTAGCATGCCTCTCCTGGCTGGCGGGTATAATGTACTCAAGGGTAATTCAGACATTTTAAATAGTGACAGCATCTCACTCAAAAGCATCAACTTTGGGAAGAAGAGAGGCTTAGATAAGCTTTCATAGCTTCCTCAGGATGGACATTTTCCAGTATCAATTATGCAGAACTCCTGGAGCATTCGACTCCACACATGCGAACGCTAGCTATTTCATATTACATTGCTTTCAAATCATAACTTAGCAGCAGCAGCAGCCTTAGTGGAAAGCTTCAGGTTAATTACGACTTTATTCAGCTTCTAGCTTGAGGCAGAAGCAGCCACAAAGCCAAAGACCCCTGGGAATACTTATCCTGTCAGTGACAGCTTCGCTCCCCTGCAAGCATAAGCATGAATTTCTTTGCTTTTTTAACAGGGTCTCTGTGCCTTCCCTGTCCCCTCTTTTTAAAACAAAGGAGAGATAAATGTGTTGGTTCTGCACTTTATGTTTTAGCTGGTGTTTAGCAGAGTGTTATGTCCTTGAAGAACTGTAAATATGATAATAAGAGCAATATATGCTAATGTTTCCATCACACACTTCAATGCATTTCCTCTTTGAAAGAGCCCAGTATAACAAGCACACTATAGTCCCAACTTTGCAGCAAGAGTGTAGAAACTTAGAGATTTATTTGCTCAAGAATATAAAGTAATGGAATGTAATTAATAGCCAGTTTTTTTCTTTTTCTGGTTTCAAATTCCAGGGTCCTGACTACCTCCTACCATTCCATTTCATTAAGCGCCAGATGTACTTGTATCCTGTGCCCTCTCTGTAGCCTGCTGGCAGCTAGATCTGAATCCTGCTCTCTCTCTAAGAACATGTTACTGTATCTAAAAAGGTTAATGACGGATGCGCATTTGACTATAGGCTCTCCCATTTTACAACTGAACAACATTTTCCTAGTTAACTAACCTCTCTTCTTCTAAGTCAAAAAACATAACGAGTAAATGCCAAGAAGGGTTTGATTGGAATAGCTCAGCGAACTCGTGTACTGTACAGAGCCAGGCCCTTAGGGCAAGGCAGTATAATGGGGCTCGGCTCTCACACCAGCTGTTTTCAAAAGCATCCATGCCTTCTTAATCGGCCCCGTGTTGTTCCTGGGCTTTGACCCATTCACCCATTCATCGCTTCCTAGAATGCGTTTTGTCCCTGTAGATGTAAGTCCCATCATAAAAGCTAGACGCCACCGCTGGATAGGAATGACATGGATACTTCTTCACATCTTTCAAAAGCCAGCCTTAGTAAATGTAGATTACACATCCTCCAAATAACATTTGATCAGTGCTTGAGAATTTCATAAAACGTATTCTGTTTGTACACCCCCGACTCCTATCAGATCCATTCCCTTCTCCGTCTCCACTCAGCATTGTGCCCTCATTCTTTTTAACCTATTAAAGCCAATTTGTGTTGCCTATATACTCACGATGCTGTGGCCATCCACTGAAGCCTTGCTCATCTACCAGGGCTTATGCCTTTAAAGAAAACTAAATTTTCCTCTCCTAACAGGGATGAGTTATCTATAGTTGCTCAGCTAGCAGTGGGACTTTACGCCCCACCCTACCTTTCTCCTTGCTGGGATGTTGTCGGGCATGAGCTTGTGCAGGTCTCTATGTTCTGTCACAAGCTCTGTGAGTGCAAATAAGTGTCCTACTTAGGGTCGTCTTTGCGGTCAGGAAACAATATGACTGAAGTAAGCCTGGGAAAGGGAGGGTTGATTTTACTTGCAATTCCAAATCAATGTTGATCACTGAAGGAAGTCAGGGCAAAACCTCAAACAGGGCAGGATCCTGGAGGAAGGAGCTGATGCAGAAGCCATGAGGGGAGATACTTGCTGGCCTTGTTCTTCATGGCTTCCTCAGCCTGCTTTCTTATAGAGCCCAGTACTGCCAGCCCAGGGGTGAACCCACACACAATGGGCTAGGTCCTCACCCAGTAATCACTAGTTGAGAAAATACCCTACAAGCTTGCTATACAGCCCCATCTTATGGAGACGTTTTCTCCACTAAGGTTCCCACCTTTCTGATGACTTTAGCTTGTGTCAAGTTGACATAAAATTATCCAGCACTATATATAATTACCTTGTTACATCCTGAATGCATCGTTTGGTTGGAGTGGTACAGACGTCTCATTTTGGTCTGACCACTCAATAGTCTCTTATTCAGCACTCCTGTACTAGTTTTGAGTCTTTACGTCAATCACCATCTCCTGCAAAAGTTGCCTTCCCTGATGAGATCTGAGAGAGGCTCTCATCTCCGTGTATAGCAGCAGATAACTAGGAGTCAGTTTAATATTATGCCCATTTAACAGAGCAACTGTGCTTGATTGTCTTCTGGGACCTATAACCTGTGTAGCCTCAGCTTCTTGGCTCTGATAGCAATGCCAGGGTGGAATGTGCCATATCATTCCATGATTTGTGTAGCCAAGTTTGCTCTCTCTTGCCTCAAGCTCATCCTCCCCTCATACCCCTGGCCCCTGGTGACACTCCAAAGGGCACAGCTGCAGTGTTTGTAAAGGGTGGCACCCATCCCAGGATCTCATTTCTTGGAGCCAAATGCCAGGGTCTGTAGAGAGCAGCAGCTGCTGGAGCACATGGCAGATCAGTCTGGGGCTCTCAGTTCTCATCATTAGCATCTCAGCACACCACCACCTCATCTCTGGAAGCATGCATGAGAAGCTCTGGTCTCTTGTCCTCCTCATTGATGGTAACAGTTGGATGTGCATAGTTTACTCTACTTTCCCCTTTATCCCAATGCTGTATTTAAGGACCTGTAGATAAGACGTACCATAGCTTCTTTCTCTCCTCTTGTCAGGATTCTGGTTAGGCTTCCATTACCTAGACAAACTGAGCAAGGTCCTCTCCAGTGCCCACGTCTCCATTGTCTCCCCATTCTCTAACCAGAACATCAACATCTAAACCCTTCCCTGTTACATACTCACCAATCAGGGCCTTCAACACCCCCTCCACTGCTTATTGGAAGATGAGACCTACACTCTGAGATTGGAATTATCCTGAGTCTTCTACCAACTACCATTTCTAGTATTAGTGTTTGCTGGCCATTTTAGGGCCATACTTAATTAGATCTTATTCTTCTCCAGAACACCCTCTGAGACTTTTGGCTGTTGTATCACACATAGCATCCGCCATTTTCTTGACCCAGGATGCTTCACCTGTGTCAACATCTGTTAGTACCCATCCACTCCTCATGTACCAGACCAAGGATGCTGTCTTCTGGCACATTTCCTAATATGTAAGGAAGGTAGAAAGAAAGGTTCTTGTCTATTCTTGTAAAATACTTTGTGCTTGTTTTATAAAAACAGTTATTAGAGTCAGATATGCTACTACACACCTTTAATACTAGCAGTAGCTTTCGGAAGGCAGAGACAGGCAGATCTCTTTGAATTTGCAGCCAGCCTGGTCTACAAAGCAAGTGTCAGGCCATCCAGGGATACACAGTGAGACCTTGTATCAAAGAAAAACATAAAGCAATCAAAACACTTACCCTCTAGAAAGGTAAGACAGATAATAATGCTAATGATGAATGGAGGTAGGTGTAGATCAGGTAGATAGATGATAGATAGATAGATGGATGATAGATAGATAGATGATAGATAGATAGATAGATAGATAGATAGATAGATAGATAGATAATAGATAGATAGATAGATGGATGATAGATAGATAGATAGATAGATAGATAGATGATAGATAGATAGATAGATAGATGATGATAGATAGATAGATAGATGATTGATAGATAGATAGATAGATAGATGATTGATAGATAGATAGATAGATAGATGATAGATAGATAGATAGATGATAGATAGATAAATAGATAGATAGATGATTGATAGATAGATAGATAGATAGATAGATAGATAGATAGATAGATAGATAGATGATAGATAGATGATAGATAGATAGATAGATAGATAGATGGATGATAGATAGATAGATGATAGATAGATAGATAGATAGATAGATAGATGATGATAGATAGATAGATAGATAGATAGATAGATAGATGATAGATAGATAGAGGTTAGGTAGATAGATAGATGATAGATAGATAGATAGATAGATGATAGATAGATGATAGATAGATAGATAGATGATAGATAGATAGATAGATGATAGATAGATAGATGATAGATAGATAGATAGATAGATAGATAGATAGATAGATAGATGATAGATAGATAGATAGAGGTTAGGTAGATAGATAGATAGATAGATGATAGATAGATAGATAGATGATAGATAGATAGATAGATGATAGATAGATGATAGATAGATAGATAGATAGATAGATAGATAGATAGATAGATAGATAGATAGATGATAGATAGATAGATGATAGATAGATATATGATAGATAGATAGAGGTTAGGTAGATAGGTGGTGATAGGTAGCAGGTAAATGGGGAGTTAACTCATTTTTCTGTCATAGAACCCTGACTTAAAAAAGAAAATATTGTACTAGCAAAACATTTTAAAGTAACTATAGCAATATTAACTGAGTGAGTGATTCAATCCAGGAATCAACTTAGTTATTCCCCACTGTTCAAATCTTAACTATTGAATAATACGTAGTATTTTCCTATTTTTTGAGGTGTGAGTATTAGGACAGCTCCATATGTGTGCCTTCCTTTAAGGACTTTCATGCCCAAACTATCATTGAGTGACATGGAGAAAGACAGAAAAATGGGTTGGTGTTCTCACGAACAGCACCAGGCAATGTGAAAGACATGCGTTTCGGGTAACGGATCATAAGCAGATGGCAATGTAATTGGAAGCGTCACTGTGAGTTAGATACAAAATATAGCATAGAGGAGGTTCTGGAGACAGGGGGGCCTCAGGAGATGGCATTTTCGGCACAAATTCATTTCCCACCAAATAGTCACTCTGGTCTCTGTCTCTCCCTAGGGCTTCTGGGGCAACGACTGCGAAGACCTTAACAAGGAACACCACGCAGTAGTTGCTGCAACATCTCACTCCGGGAAATGAAAGAGTAACATGGCAGTGCCTGTTTGAGAGGACTAAAACCCAAAAGACTCCGTTTAGAAAGGAACAATGTCCAAGAAGGGGCGAAATAAGGGCGAGAAGCCCGAGGCACTCATTGTTGCCCTTCAAGCTGCCAACGAAGACCTCAGGACCAAACTCACAGACATCCAGATAGAACTGCACCAAGAGAAGTCCAAGGTGAGTAGGGGCTGCTTGGGGTCTTGGCTCCAGCCAGCCCTGGCTGTCTTCATGTGCATCAAACTCAGTAATTCCTTAGAATCATGGGCTTTGATGCCTCCAGCCCAGAGATAACTATATCAATATCAAATTGCATCATTTAGATAATTGTTATTATAAGAACATTCTTGATCACAGAGTGATAAATGTCTTATTTCAGTGTTTTAGCATCTCTTCTAACACTGTAGAAATTTAATATTATCCCAAACCTATTTTACTCCATTTCAAAGAAAATAATAAATGAGCTCAGAATCAGTTGGAGGCTATTTCTTCCCATGTCAACTAAGTTTGGCCGTTTTTAGTAAACTCCAATGTGAAGTTTATGAAGGACAGATCTTTATCCCCGTGAACAAAGCTAACTCTTAAAAGGCATTAATTTGCAAATCAGAAATTCGAGGCATTATTTTTTCTTCTTCTTGGAAACAGACTTGGGTGTGTCAGTGTTTCTAGCTGTCGTTTTGATGACTGATTCTTTACCATCACAACCATCTCCCACACATTACTCTGCAAGAGAAGAACCTGGGAGAGCCCAGGGGAAATTGAGGTTCCTGAACCCATGAGTCAAGGATTTGGGTTAAGTAGGTGACGGAAGGAAACAGGAGATCCGGATGAGGGGGCTCCGTCTTGAGGATTGGTTTTCACTGCAAAAGCTTTTCCAGGTCTTGCCACCGTCCGATTCATTTAGTTTCATTTTCCCTGGGGCAAAGTAACATCTGAAAGGAGCCAGGCTCCTTTTAGTAAATGACAAATGATGATTACAGGAATGCTTAGGAGAGAAAAATAAAAACCCTCAAGATTCCAAAAGAGATCTCACCACTGCCAGTATCCCAGTATCCCACACATCGAAGCTTTTCTAAAATGGGCACCTCTTGAGTTCAAATGCAGCTGCCCGTCTTCCAGCGTCTGGGACAGCATCCACACTGGCAGCCATGTGTCATCCCCTCTGCCTCTGACGAGGCTCTGGCAGTAGGCCTCTTAGACAAGAATGGATCTTCTTACCCCTCTCCTGCCCTCCTCCCCTCTACTTACAGTTAGTGACAACCTCAGTGCAGGCTTTGTACAGGGCAAAGCCTGTGTGCAGCGGAGGGACAGCAGAGGGTAAACAAATCATAAAGCAATTTCATTATAGATAAATATGATTGTGTTTTCAAAGAGCAGGCTCTGGGGGAGAGAATGATCAAAGCCAAGGTATGAATTTACACTCTCGGCTTAGCCTGAGGCCCTTCTGATAAAGTGACACTTCAGCTACTGGGAGGGAAGGGAGTAAAGCCTGGAAACCTTCGGGGTGGTGGGCCATTACTCATTTTCCCAGCAAATCACATAATGCTATTGGCATTTACAGAATGCCCCGTGTGAAGTGAACAGAGTCCATTGTAAAGGCTTTGGTCGATTCTATAAATAGCTAGCTACGACTTGCCCGGTGCACACTATCTATCACATGCTACAACATGCGCACTTCATCCCGGCTCAGACCCAGCTCTGACACTCAGCACCTAGATGACCCTGAGCCGGTCTTTGCATCTCTCTTTGCCTTCATGCCCTCGTCTGTCAAGGGGCACTGCAGAGGTGCCTGCTCCAGATGAGTGTGAGAAGGAGGGAAGGCAGGTTGGAGGAGTCAGTTGGCATCAAGCTGGAAAGGGAGCTATGCCATCTTCTCAGCCGACCCTCAGTTCCTCCTTCTCAGGTGTGTAGGCTGTGCTCAAAACTGCTTAATAAAAGAACCTGCTTGACTCTTCAAATGCTTTCCTGACATCTCTGCACTAGCATTACTATTGTAGTATTTGAAAAAGAAAGCTCAGGCCGGGCTGAATAAAAGCAGAAAAGCCTGTTTTTTTTTTTTTTCCTTTGAACCAGCACTCTTGTTTTTGTTCCTGCTTTTTGTTTGTTTGTTTGGTTGTTTGGTTGTTGTTATTCTTGTTGTTTGTTTGTTTGTTGTTATTCTTGTTGTTTGTTTGTTTGGTTGGTTGGTTTTTTGAGACAGGGTTTCTCTGTGTAACAGCGCTGGCTGTCCTGGAACTCACTTTGTAGACCAGGCTGGCCTTGAACTCACAGAGATCTACCTTCCTCTTTCTCCTGAGTACTGGAATAAAGGCCTGTGGCACCATGGCTGAACCAGTACTTTTAAGCTACTCAGTACACGACTATTTTCCTGTCTGTGGACACCATGTTCACTGTGGATTGCTATGAGACAAGAAACTCACCCACTGGCTTCTCCAGGGAATGTGCCTTCCCTCAGAGCTGGAACACAGTGTTAATGTGCAGCATGGGCGAGGTGACAGAAGGGACGAAGGGGTGGAGCAGAGGACAAGGTTCTGAGGAACAGGCTGCAGCCAGCCTAGGGTTAGTCCTCGCTTAGGAATCCGTGACTTCAAATAGAAATAGAAGCAGTCAATGGACGCAGTCCCTCAGACTGCAAAGCATGTGACACATGGCCGCTTGGTCCTCACAGGATGTTTGGGGCAAGGGCATCCTGTGGTTCCCATTTTGATTTTACTGAGGGAAGAAAATGAGCTTCCTTATGCTCAACTCATTCGCTTTCTGGAAGCAAGTGGAGGCTCTAAAATGGCAATTTTCTTCTAGGAAATAGAGGAGGTCAAGAGAATGCTTGGACACCCAACCTCTGCCCACGCCCACCAGACCCCTGAAAAAAACCACACCCGACCTTCTTCATTCTTTGTCCTCAGAGCTTCTGGTTTGAGGCTCAAATTCGGAGTGTGGTATTCTTTCCTTTCTGGACCTCTGCTGCTGTTTTCAGGATACTAGAGAAGAGGGAAGGGAGGGCAGAGAAAGAAAGGGAAGAGAGAAGGGGAGGGGCAATGAGAGGGGAGGGGGAAGAGAAAGGGAGAGCAAGGATTGCTCCCTCAGGTCTTCAAAGGTTTCACATAAAAGTTTCCTGCTTGCTGCTGTTTCCCCTCTGAACCCTTGCGTCTGAAAGTCCCTAGGCTCCGGTGATAATTCCTGCTGGTTGACTGAATTTATTCTCCAGGAACATGCAAAGCAGATAATCTGAGCCTCAGCCCCTGAGAGCTTGACCCCCCCTCCGAGATAACCCATAGCCCTTTCCTCAACCTTAACTCAGCTGTGATTTTTAATCCTCGACTTCTAAGAGTGCATTAAAAACTCCCGTCACTGCCAAGCTTATTTACAAAGGCACAATTTACACGGGCCTTTCCAAAGGCCAGACTAGAATTATGGACAGGAAACACAGCATGAGCTCTGCATAAAGCGGTCAGGACTCCTTTTCCTTGTGTTCCACTGAAACCTTTAACACAGGGATTAGTTTTTCTTAGTGATCTCTTCCTCCCATAGAATCTCGAGGGCAGAAAGGATTTGAAAGTTTATCTTCACAGCCTTGTTCAGTGCCCCTTGTCCTTGCCTCCCCCCCTCCCACTCTTTATGGCAATGTGCATTCCCAGTGTGTTCCAAGTCAAGACACTACATCACCAACAGCAGGGAACTCAAGACATCCCAGGGAAACCCGGGTTTCTCTGGACATTCCTTTCTGTTTGGAAAACAGTTACTACAGTCTTAATGTGGTATTGCAATGTTAGTCATACATTATGGTCATTTGCATTTTTGTTGGTGGTGGCTTGATATAACACTGTATAATATATCACCATATGCAACAATATTTTCGAAATGAATGTGAGAGTATCTACTGTTGCTTAGTCACTCACTTTTGATACATATTGAGTCATCTTCACCACAACCAGATGAGAAAGAGAAGATCATCCCAATATACCAATGGGACAAAAGGCTGACAGAAGGAGTTTGCTGGAAGTTTGCAAGGAGTCGGGCCTGGGCTGGAGGCTGGACTTGGCTCTTGGCCACACAGGCATAGTTTATGAGCTCATAGAGATTGTTCCTTACTGTCTCCCCTGAAACTGTGCGGAACCAAATACCACAGGGCTGGCCTGGAGGCTGGATGTACTAATACGTGCAATGCCTATTTAGAACAGGGTCAATTGCTGTAAAATACACAGAATACAAGCACACTTATGACTGACCTTAAGCTGTTTCTGCAAAACACCCTCACTGTTCAAAATCATTTTCATTTACTAAATAATTTCCAACTTCTAAATATCTTCATGCTCGTATTTACATTTTGACTCAGCAATAGCTCTTTTGTGTCCTCTTACATCTCAAGATTTGTATTAAAATATTTAAATCTTCTGCCTTAATGCCTGAGTCTGTATGAATGAGTCCAGAAAGAGACTTCACCACACAACTGTTATGGCCTCTCACGTCCGTCCCCCAAATCACATCCTTTGGCTCCCCCTCAAAGTGAAACACTTTCCCCGAAGGAGTTTCAAGGGGAAACAAATAAGTCATGTCAAGAAATCCTGCAAATAACGGCAGTTTCCATGGCAACTGGAACAAATGTGAACTGTTTCTTTGTTTTGTGAATTCCCCCGAGTGATTGGCACCATGACCAGCTTCTGTTTGTGTTAGTTTTCTCCAAGGGTTGGAATATATTCTCCACACAGCTGTATTTTCATAGCCTAACTTTTTTCTTCTTTTAATCTCCCTTCCTTCTGACATGCATGAAAGATTACTATTTATAATCCAAGAGAAACAACACAATCCCAGACAGAATCACAAGGAGATGCTATGTTAAGCACCTTGAGAGAATCTGACATAAGTCATCTAGGGTGGAGTGTCTCCTGTCATATCTAATATTGCTTTATATACCATAGGGCTTTACATTATATCATTTTCCCATGCATTTGAAACTGAGTCCTGCAAGCATCTATTACAGGCATTTTTGAACACCTTTCTTAGCTGGCGATACAGAACGGAAACCCAGAACACCTTACACTTTGTCCCTATTTATTATCATTTGTCACTGTTCTGTAAAGTGTTGTTTCCCTTGTGACCCTATGGCCTTGTGGTGATGTCGCTCTTCCCACTTACTGCTAAGTCTGAGGAGAACCAAGTTCCCACCGCTCAAGTTAAAGACACATTTCTAATGTCTTCTATGCAAGCTAAACTCAACTTCTAAATTAGAAAAAAAAAATCCCTTCCGTTAAAAATAAATACATTATCTAGACAAGCAATCAACAAACCTTCCTGCAAAGAGGAAAACACTAAATATTTGAGGGTGGTGGGCCAGATAGTCCCTGTGAGTGCTCAATAACTGTATCATGAAAGCAGCCCTAAGTAATGTGTCAATGGACAGCCACGGCTGTATCCCAACAGCTCTTTAATCATAAAGACAGACAGTTTGGCTTATGGGCTCTAGTTTCCTCATCTCCTTCCTGGAAGACATAATTTTCTTTTTACTCTAGAAAGGTGAGAACAAGGTCTAGATTGTCAAGAACGGAGAGGCAGCCTGAAGTGGGGGTGCATGCCTGTAATCACATTACTTGGGAGGCAAAGGCAGGCAGAGCTCTGTAAGTTCGAGACCAACCTGGTCTACAGATTGAGTTCCAGCACAGACAGAGCTAGCAAAAAAAAAAAAAAAAAAAGCACAGAAAAAAAAAAAAAAACAGAAACACTGTCTCGAAATAAGAGAGAGAGAGAAAGATTCAGAAGTAGGCATTCTTATTCTTAGCTGTTAGAGATTTTGTGATTTGCTGTAGTGTCTTACAAGGGATGAGTGGATACAGAGTTATGCTGGTAACTCCCTAAGCCTATGTTTTCTAAACTGTATGACAGGGCTTATTATTTATGATTTTGCTTATGGGGCTAGCTAGGAAACAATGGCATATGGCCTTTAATTGCACCTGTGCCTTCTTGCTCATTATTGTGCTGTGCCAGCAATCAGCCGATATACAGCGATAGTCTCATAGGAGTTGCCATGTGGGGGCAGAATAAGAAGGGGTGCAGATGAGAGAGCAGCATGCACACAACCTGTAACATGAAGGAAAATGCACTAAGGACCCACAGAGTGCACAGAGAAGACAAAGGCAGTTGACCTGAGCTTAATCCTAGGCAATCAGGTCACATGACAGGAAAGAAGGGTAAGTAGCTGGGTCAGGAGGAATGTGAGATTCCCAGAGAGTCAGGGGAAGGGCCATCAGGGAAAAGAAAGTGTAGGCAGACAGGTACAAATATAAACCAGGAGCAGAAAATAGCATATTCTCTTGTATCTGGAGCAGGAGTGGGTGAGGGGAAGGAGGAAGGGAGTCCTCTAAGCCAACCTGCAAAAGGGGCTTGATTGGCAAGGCTGAAGTATGGGGATTCCATCCTCAGTGTGAAGGAGCCTCCAGGCTTAGGACAGATACAGGAGTTCTGCCAGGATGGGGGTTTCCTGAGAGACCATCACTAGCAGCATAAAGGAAGTCAAGTTTTCCAAATGAACCCCAAAGAACTCTAAAGCAACACTGGCCAAAAGAAACACTGCCAGATACATGACCTTTAATAAATTTCCTTATGACTGAAATTTTTACAAGCGAAAGCGATCGATTGCTTTCCCTTAAAAGTCTGTTTAACTTAATTCATACAAAATAGCGTTGTTTCAGCACATAGCTACTTAAAAAGGACTAACAAGAAACTCTGTCTTGTGACAAATCTTCAAAATCCGGAGTATTTGCCCATGGAGCAAATCTCAAGTTTACAGTATTGCAGGGGTTCAGCATAGCCAGTGGCCACCAGGCTGAACAGTACATTGAGGAGAGGTCAGAAGACAATCATTTGAACACAGCTCACAAATGCTTTACCAAGTCCTCTTGGGTTCTGCACCTTTATAGGATAACCACTGTGAGATTAATTACGGTATCTTTAAGACAATAACATGTTCTCCAAACATTACTTTGTCTAGAAAATCTTGCTCTAGCTGGCGCTAGGTAAGTGGCTGAGGTAAGTGTAACCCCAGGCTCTCTATACCGTAGTTACGACTACTTTAAAAGGGACTTTGACTCTTCAAACACTGCTAGGTTGAAAATCTCTCAAATTTTGGGAGAGGGGAAACCACAACCGGAATATATTGTATGGGGAAAAAGACAATTTTCAATAAAAATTAAAAATATATTATTATTAAACCTTTCCAACTGGAGAAATGGTGGAGACTCTCTAGGTAATTACTGGGTAATGCCCCTGGGGCTTCCAAATTGTCTTCCCTTTCTCAAACTCTCTCTCTGTCTCTGTCTCTCTCTCTCTCCTTCTCAAACTCTCTCTCTCTCTCTCTCTCTCTCTCTCTCTCTCGTGTGTGTGTGTGTCTGTGTGTGTGTGTGTGTGTGTGAAGGAAATGGGGTAGAAGACATAGGCAGGTGACAGAAGGAACTGAGTGGAGGAGGGAATCGCACAGAATCACAGAGGGGCCTTTTCATGCTACCCAGGTGGCCAGCCACCACATCCTAGAAACCTTTTAAATCAGAGACTTAAGCTGCACAAACTGGCTAGCAGAACTAACAATGTCCCTGGAAATGTAAGGAAACCCAGGAGATTATTTCCAGCAGAATTCTTGGAAGATGGAAAGATTAGAAGAAATTTTTACACTACATGGAGTGTTTGGCTTGGGTGGCAGTAAAGTCAAGGGATAAGAGTGAGCCTAGAGAATGACACTCAGAGACCTCCTGTAGCATCCCTAAAGCAATGTTAATCAGAGCAGAACCCACCAGAATTTGAGGGTGTCAGCTGATTGGCTGCCTAGTGTGTCTGTATATACAAGTTAGAGAGGGGAACGTGGTTACTATTCAAAGAAAGATAAAGTCATTGTTACTATAACAATGTTTTGTTTGTTTGGTTGGTTGGTTGGTTTTTTGAGACAGGGTTTCTCCATAGCTTTGGAGGCTGTCCAGAACTAGCTCTTGTAGACCAGGTTGGCCTCAAACTCACAGAGATCCACCTACGTCTGCCTCCTGAATGCTGGGATTAAAGGTGTGAGGCACCACCACCCGGTTAATCTTCATTTTTTTTTTTTTTTTTTTGGCCTCCATTGTCAGCAGTCTGTTCTTCACCTGCACGTCCCTTCCCATATGATAAAGAGGGGGCATCATATAATGACAGTTTAGACACCCATTTGTTTGCCTTCTTACAGTATCACACTTTGAGCTATCCAGAGATGCGCACATGTATTGGTTTGGGTGGAACCAGCCTTGTGCATGTGGTAGTTGTAAAATCTTCACCAATGGGCGAACCATGCCAGCAAAGCTTCCCAGTTTGACTGGATAAACCAGTTGCCTGGAGAATTGTTAAAAAGGCGCATTCTGATTTATGGGTTTGGTGGGGAGCCCGAGATTCTACAATTCTCACTAGCTTCTGGGTGTCTCTAGAGCTGCTAATCTGTAGACCACATGCTATTTACAAGGCCTGGGAGCATTAAGTATTTGTCTGAACACGCTAAAATAAACATATTAGATGTTTCCCTGTTTTACACACCATAGTCTCTGCTTTGAGGCCGGTGCTTCCTTTTCCTCTGAGCACACAGCAGCTTGGATTTTTTGTTTTTGTTTTTTTTTAATAAATAAGGTATTAAGAGATCATAGCAGACTGAGCTGCAAGATCCTGCCTCGGAGCACGAGTTCTCTTTGAGGCTCATGCTTTTTTATCCTTTTCACCCCTCTGCCTCTAGGTATCAAAGCTTGAAAGAGAGAAGACTCAAGAAGCAAAGCGGATTCGTGAGTTGGAGCAGCGCAAACACACGGTCCTGGTGACAGAGCTCAAAGCCAAGCTCCATGAGGAGAAGATGAAGGAGCTGCAGGCGGTGAGAGAGAACCTCATCAAGCAGCATGAGCAGGAAATGTCAAGGACAGTGAAGGTGCGGGATGGGGAGATCCAGAGACTCAAGTCCGCTCTGTGCGCTCTCCGGGACGGCAGCAGTGACAAAGTAAGGACAGCACTCACCATTGAGGCCCGGGAGGAGGCCCGGAAACAGTTCGATGCAGAGCGCTTGAAGCTCTTGCAGGAAATCACAGACTTGAAAACGGCCAAGAAGCAGGTGGATGAGGCGCTGAGCAATATGATCCAAGCGGATAAAATCAAGGCTGGGGACCTTAGGAGTGAGCATCAGTCCCACCAGGAAGCCATCTCGAAGATCAAGTGGGAGTCGGAACGGGACATTCGGAGGCTGGTCAGTAATAAAGAGAGGCCGGCAGAAACCAGTCTCTTCCAGAGCTCAGTGGGATTTGCTTTGCTGGGTGTTCCCTGGAGAGTTACTATAATCAAACACCCTCGCTCAAAGTAGATTAATAGGTAGTTCAGTAGAAATTGGAATTGTAAAATGTAAGAGTTTTACAGCCCCCATTTTCATAGTAAGTGCCTTCTCCTGGGTGCATAGGTATCCATGCACAAACCTGTGTTCTTGGGTATTCCGTGAAAGATTGTAAAGTACAAGTCATTCCAACCTTAGCTTGCTTTGTGCCACAATTTGTCTGAAAATGGCCACTGAGAACATGAAGACATCCTAAACGATTCATCAGCACAAACATGGAGCTGTAAAATCCCTGATCATTTATAAAACGGGTTCCTTTCCCCCCAACAATTAAGGAATATTTATTACGAGCCATTCTGGTTTTTAGTTGGGTGTCGTTCACACATAGCTTACTTGCTGTTACAGTTTTCTTTAGTTCAGTCCACACAGAATTAGTTTTTGTTTGTTTGGTTTCTTTTGGTTTTTAATTTTCAAAGCCGACAACCATACAGATGTCTCATAATGCTAAAATGAATAAATTAATGCATGGTCTATGAGTTGTAATGTCCTAGGTTCCATGATCTTAGAAGGAAAATTTCTATTCATGTTTGTACAAAAGTTGAGGGTTAGCTTAAACCATTTAGAATGTATTTAATACTGTTTGTTTAAGCCAGTGGTTCTCAACCTTCCCAATGCTTCGACCCTTTAATACAGTTCCTCATGCTGTCATGATCTCCAAACAAAAAGTTATTCTGTTGCTACTTCAGAACTGTAATTTTGCTACTCTGATGAATCACAATGTAAATATCTGGTATGTAGGATATTTGATATGGGATCCCTGTGGAAGGGTTGGTTCACTCCTCCCCCCACCCCCGGGTCGTGACCCACAGGTTGAGAACCACTGCTCTAAGCTGTTCAGGAAAAACTATTCTTTCCCTCTGTGTCTGCCAACACTCACTAACCATTTCCAGGAATTCCACTTCAGGCTGTGGATGATGTATCCAGGATTTCTACTTTAAGTGGTTCCTATAGAACATTTTACAGGTTAAGCACGTGCCGTTTCCTTAGTAATGTGGTGTGATGTAACTGTAAGATGCTGCCTCTGTCATACTTCCTGGGGGATTTACTGCAGTTTGTTCTGTTTGACAATCAAGACCAAAGGCAGAGCAGAAATAGTGGTCTCTGTTCTGCTTTTGGTTTCTGAGATGACCGTGGTTGATGAAGAAGGATTCAAGACTGTGAAGTGTGGAGCAATCAGGTAGGTGTGTTAAAAAGAAAGCCTCGAAGTAAAAATTGTTGCTTGCCTTGCAGTGTAAACCTACCAATTGGTCATGATTTCCTCATTACTTCTTCCCAAGAACACCGCTAAAGTAGACAAAAGATTCTCCCAAACAACCACCTGAAATCTAAGCCATCTACAGAGGGGCTCAAACATTGGGTACAAGCAGACTCAGATGGGGCAGTGTTTATTTAATGTACGTCTCCCTGTCTCCACTTTCTCATTTCCCTTTCCCACCCCTACCCTCACCCTCATATGCACCCTCATAGGAAAAGAAATGTTCTTTCTAGAAATCATCAAAGAATTCTGCAATATATTTCTTCTCATCTATGAACTGGAGCACTGATTAATTTTGTAATATTCTGAGAATCAGGTTATGTGTTCACAACCACTGTATAACAGAGACCCCTTCATTGCTCAATATTCTACAGGAGCCCACTTTGGAAAGATCTGGGGGCAGCGGGATGCCAATAATTTTGGAGCCATTGTAACACAGTGCTCGATAAATGGGCTCAGAAGACAAAGTTAAAGTATCAAGACTTCATCGTTCACAAGGCAGGGAACAATGGCCAAATACGTAACCTTTCAGGGTCTCACCTGGTACCTGGTGATCATGGAACCTACTGAGCAGGACATTCTTAGAAAGTGAAATACCTATAGTGCTTCCAATACTGTAAGGATGAGAAGATTTCATTGATAATACTAGAGATGGTAAGGAGAACTCCATGAGGGTGTTAATCAGCTGATAGCCTAGCATCTGTCACTAACTAGTAGACATCACCAGCAACCAGGAAGGGGCAATTTATGAGCTGTATCAAGCTTCAGCAAACACTGTGTATATCAACTCTGAAAAATGAATGAGCACTCAGCTTAACATGCCTCAGCCATCTTCAAGAAGTAAGAAAATGCGCTGATATTCTCTTGCAAATCAACAGGACACTATCGCAACCCTCATCAGTTAGCAGGTGATGTTACAGGAACGTGCAGACATTAGTGCAGTGGTCTCCCAAGGCTGACCTAAAATTTAGTCATGTGACCTAGAGTCAGTAGCTAGGCATTAGCGTGTGTAAAGGAAGGGACTGCATGAACAGGTGATTCTATGATCTCCTCCTCATCTAAAATGCACAGCAAAGAAACAGGCTAATAGGATAAAGGAGAAAGAAAAATGACATTTGTGCTAAATGTCTTTTCTTATTTGCATTTTAAGTAACCACATAGAATGTATTGAAATGGGACAAAAGGTTCCACCTAGTGTCATGGTTACAGACATTCATTTCATGTATGGTATATTTCTCATCTAAGGACAGCAAACTGATTCCAGTCCAGTGGAACTCTAATCCTCTGATACCTGTGCCTTAAGTTGAAAATTAATATATTTGAGGCCACTTCTAAGCTTCACAGAAATGAGTGCTGAAATCAATAACTATATGCCACAGATTTACAAGGAAACATTTTGACTAAAATTAACAGGCATTTTTAATCCCTATTCTAGTCCCACTGATGCTTTTCCAACAGCAATGGTAGAATGATTGCTAAGGCTGGCTTCCTTGAAGTGTGGGAAGGAAAGGAAAGGAAACACAACAGGAATTATTGGAAGAACCCCCTCCAGATGCCACCAAAGTTGACACTTACTAGAAAATCAGTAGACCAGTACTAGGAAGCCTGCAGTTCCTCCAGTTGCAAATGATTGGCTAATAGTATCAATCAGTAATAATTTATTGGTCCCCTAGAAACAGTGGGATGTTCTGGGTTTATCTTTCTTAAAGCTAGTGATCCGTTTTAGATTTTACCTTTCCTGACTCACCCAGGCAATTTCAAGCCCTGTAGGGAAGGACAACACTGTCCATCATCACAAGATGAGGAGGACTTCCCCTAGGGAAAAGGGGATTTGTGTACAGCCTAGTGAAATGTCCTGGGTCTCATTTAATTCAGATGGATGAAATCAAAGCCAAGGACAGGATCATCTTTTCCCTGGAGAAGGAACTGGAGACTCAGACAGGCTATGTGCAGAAGCTCCAGCTGCAGAAGGAGGCTCTGGATGAGCAACTCTTCCTGGTCAAGGAGGCCGAGTGTAACATGAGCAGCCCCAAGAGGGAGATTCCAGGAAGGGCGGGAGATGGCTCCGAACACTGCAGCAGCCCGGTGAGTCCATTCGAGTCGAGTCGAGGCTTAACAACTCCGGAGTCATCTTTTACTTAGCGCTCAAGTTCTGCTTTCTCACTTAAGCTATTTTCCTATTTATAAGTACAGAGAAATTAATTCTTTCTCCGACGATAAAACCAGAGAATATCCTGGGAACAGGCTTTTCTAGACTGGCAGACAATAGAGTGGGCCGTGCTTCATTAGCAGGTCACGTGAGAGCTGCAGGTGTCTTTGAATCTTGCACAGATTTTTTTCAACCTAGTGATAGCTATCAAACTTGAATCTAATATAAGAATCATAAGTTAACACTGGGACTTGTTTTTATGGCATGTTCTGACTTTTTGGGACCCTAGTCTATATGGATGCACAGCTCCCTAGGCCTGCATGTAGTGGGGAGGGCCTTGGACTTTCCACAAGGCAGGGTTCCCTACCCTCTCTCAAGCAGGGTGGGAGAGGGAGGAAGGAGTATAGGGGATCGGGAGGGAATTGGGACGGGGAAGGAAGTGTAAATAATTGAATGGGTAAATAAATAAATAAATAAATAGAATCATCAGTTAAATGATAATATTTGCCTGTTGCCAAGATTGGTAATTTCCCTATCTGTGAACAATTGGATTGGAACTGACCAAAGACTGTTATCATGTACAGTGGTTGGGTGTGTGCCTATAAGAAAGACACAATCATCTATAGCCGTAGCACAAAGCCCCCTTTCTGCATGAACTTGCTACTTACTTTGCTAGATTGTCATCATCTTTTACATGAGAAGTTATTTTCTGAGGTACAATGAGAGACTTAAGTTGGCCTGTAGTGTGCTATCAAATGATTTATCTGCAAAAAAATGAAAATATATTAATTAGAAACAAAAAATGATTTCAAAAGTATTACTCAGAACAAAGTAGTGCATAGCTCATGAACTGATTTACAAGACACGGACACACCCTAGTAGGTGGTGGGAAATATATACTGATCTAAGATATAGCACATAAACATTTTAGTTCTTCTTTTAATACCTATGTACAATATAGCACAATTGCCAAAAAAAATGGACTTTAGAAGTTAGACCCCTTGGTTCAAGTTTATTAGCTGAGTGGCTTTATGCAAACCACTTTCCTGTTCAGTATCCTTATCTGTAAGGTGCAGGTCACGGTGGTTTCTGCAAGCTGTTCTCTGAATTAGATGACGCTATATAGAGAAGGTAGAGCTATTGTGTTTAGTACATGGCTAGCCTTCACAGATTTGATTGCTGCTATTACCATAAGACCTGGGTTAACATAGATTCGCCCCCAGTTTAGTTTGTCCTGATAGTTCCTCTAGGATATGGTGACTCCGGGGACTCAGGATGTGTGAAACTGTCCATCAATAGTGAACCTCTCTGAAAATGAAAAGAGTAACAGAATCGCAGGCATGTAATCAGAGTAGGTCTACAGCACAGGATTAAGCTGTAACTGCTGTGTGGATGGTGGTTCATAACAATTGTTATGCTATGCAAAATATCTTCTTCTAAATTATATTATACACCCCACTTTTCACACATCAACGTAATATATGTTCCCTCATAGTGACCTTTTTCTTCTAGAGTATAGAAAAATTCACCAAACCCTGTGTCTACTTCCTAAACTGTCCCCTCCGTGACTACGTATAATAACAGACAGTTGTCTGTGTCAGTGGAAGCAGTGGACATTTGTGACATAAGGATAGTCCCTGACTTCACACTCACCTTGGTCAGGGCAAACAGTTCTCCTAAAAACTGTTTCAGCCAACTGTCACACTTCATGCCACAAGTCTGGGCTCCAGGGTCTGCCTGCCACATGGAATTCATTTGTGATTTTAACCATGCATAGTATTCAACCCAGCAGTAAATGTTGGGAGTTAGAAAGGGTAACTCATCTTTTCTTAGTAAAAGAACATTTATCTGTTACTTCCTGGGGCAAATTGCAAGAAAGGACATTATTACTTTCATGAATATTATTCCAGTCTTTGAAAGGTATTATTTAAGAGATACTCATTTTAATTCTCATGTGTAGGATTTGCGAAGAAATCAAAAGAGAATAGCTGAATTGAATGCCACTATAAGAAAGTTAGAAGATAGGAACACCTTGCTTGGAGATGAACGGAACGAGTTGGTAAGTTGTACGCAAACTGTTTTGATCGTGTGTTTTGTTGGATGTTAGGCTATGAAAACATGTGTTATGTTTGTTTATCATGAGAGAAAAATGAGCAGGTAATAACAGTACATCATAATAAATCCTCACAAAGTGACTGTCCCACAGAACTACCTTCCAAATGACTTAAGTGGAAAATGACCAAGACCCCTCTCTCTAATCCAAGACCCAATTAACAATGGCACCACTCTGGTTTCTGTACAAGTATCTACCATAATAAGTTTAAAAACATAATTGCATATTATGCCTGCATTCCTGGCTGATTTGGCTCAGTACTTTGCCTGTGAGGATCTCCTTAGGGCTGTGAGGAATTGTTCTCTTTCCTTACTCTGCAGCATCCAGTTAACATTATTGCAACACATGCAGCCATTCTTCTGGAATGTTTTTAGAGCTTCTAAGCACATTTAGGCCATTTAGACTGGGACTGCTAGGTATCAGTGATGAAGAAAAGTGCCTCTTCCCCCTCCCTTGGGCATAGGAATTTGGATCCTGCAATGTGGTCAGTTGAAACCTGAGATTGCTCCAACACTGTAGGCTCTCGGTGCCAATGCATGAGGGCCTCTGTGTTTCCCTATCTTTGCCAACACGCAAATAATAATCATTCCCTTTCACGATTTGGTCATGAGGTGTATTCTTATTCTGACTTTTGTTTTGATCATTATCTTTTCTAAGGAGGAGCTGTCAAATATCTGCTGGCCTGCTGGTCTTCCGTTACAATCTGTCCTCAGCATTTTGTTCTTTCTCTATTCTGCTTTGTTTTCATAATAACTTTAGAACATTTTGAAATTAGATATTTAGACATACTGCTCTGTAGCTTATATTTTGATGCAGTTTATGTAAAAGTGATTTTAGCCTTTCCCTGAATTTGGGGCCATTGTTTCTCTCGAAATCTTATTTTTTGGACATTTCTCACAAGTTTGGAGTGTTATCATGTATTGCTATTTCATAAATAATAGGCAACTTGTTCCAGAAAGTATGTGACTCATTTTCCAAACTTATAACGATTTTAAAAAAAAAATTATCTTCTGTTATTAGTTACTCTGTAACATTTTCCATGCTTTGCAACATTTTGTTGCCTGGGTAGTATTACAATTTTCTTTCTGGCCACAGCACAGGGTCAGCATCTTCATTTGCTGTCTATTGCTACCTAAAGCACCATGACCAAAAGCCATTTGAGTAGGAAAGGGCTTATTTGGTTTACATGTTCTGTTCAGTCCACTGTGAAGGGAAGTCGGGGTAGGAAATCAAACAGGGACTGGGGAAGAATGGCGCTAACCTGCTTGCTCCCCATGTCTTGCTAAGTTTGCTCTCATATACACCCCTGGACCATTTACCAGGAGTCAGTACTGCTCACAGGGTGCTGGGTCCTCCTACTTGAACCATTAATCAAGAAAATGTCTCCCTAGCTTGTCTACGGGCCAATATCCGGGGAACATGTTCTCAACTGAGGTTCCCTCTTCTCAGGTGACCCTAGTTTGTGTTGAGCTGGCAAAAACTAACCAGTACAGTCACTTTAGAAATATGTCATATTCCCAAAAGAGGAAGAAGTGCTCTGCAACTGAAGACAGTTAAAGTTTTCATTCATTTGTTGCCTTGTTTTAAATTTTCTATATAGTACTAATATTTTTGTCTGCTTATTTTTCTCAACAAATATGCCTCTTCTTAGCTTTGTTCATTTTTCCTTATACATATTTGAAGTTATGTTACTTGATAGGCATAAGTTAATATTTGATATATTTGATAATGGTTTTAGCATATCGACCCTTTACAATTATAAAATTCTTTCTTTCCTTGACCTCAGGTCTATCTGTTATTAGTTAAACTATAGTGGGGCTTCTTAGAGTCTACACAAGCCTCTGTTTATTCATATATATGCATACATGTATTCATGGTGGACCATACATGTATAATTTCAGTCTTTTTCATCTATGGAGGCGTGTCCTTTTGAGGAAGCACTCTGTTGGGTGCTTTGGAACTGTTGCGATTGGATGCTGTGCTACAATTGGACAGTTCTTTCCCTTCATGTTTATGTGCATTTCCTATGAATTGTATACACTGAAGAGGCTTAACTACTGAAAACACAGCGCATTAACTTCTAGAAGAGATCAAGAATGCAATAATAAGTCCAGTGAATAATTTCTCTTTATATGTACTCAAAATTAAATATTCTTGATTCAGACACCAAAACTGAAAAGGTGTTGTGCCAGATAATTTATGAAAAGTAAATCCCATGTTTTTGACATCACCATAAAACTGTAGTTCTCAAACTGAGATTAGGATGGGACTGGGGAAGTGCAAGGGTTAACAAAGTCTTGTTTGTTGTTTTCAATCGTCGGTCGTTTGCTCCTTCCTCAGTATCTCCCCAATCGTAGGTTTCCATAGAAGGAGTGATGGTCTTTGAAATCTTCTGATAAAAAGAACAAGCTGATCATTAGAACTTCAACATAGAGATCTAATCTGTCTATATAGATCGACCTATAGTATATTAACTAAGCAGAAGTGTTTTGAAAATGAAAGGAAGGGCTGCTGATGATTACAAGACAACATTCGTACATTTAGCTTCTAAACAAAAGGCAACTTGGTCATCATATGTCATCATCTCAGCTGGCAGGGTGTTACTGTCACCAGCAGGACAAGGGCAGGGATGCTGCTCAGCATCCTGTGAAATATAGAACAGGTCTCGTGACAACAACAGAAAACACACACTGCCTTAGTGAGGAGATTTCAGTAAGACCTCTGAAGGAGGCAATGTAGCTGGAGTGGATGAGGCTTGGAACCAGGTTCTGGTGACCATGAGGTTCGATTGTGCTTCTGTCTGTTGCTGAGCCACTGAGAGGTCCTTGCAGATTCAGGGAGTGGGTTCAGACCTGCATGGGTGAGTGAGGTGAGGGAAGTCAATGGGAGCAAAGAGAAGTTTTAGCTTTTCCTGGCCACTTCCAGAAGCAGCAACAGCATCTGTGGCACCTCTGTTAAGGCAGCAGACAGGACAGTGTTGAAAAGGCTCTAGAGCCAGGCATCGTGGCTCACGGCATTTAATCACAGCACTGGGAAGACTGAAGCCAGAGGAGTGATGCCTGTTCCATGCTAGTTAAGTTCTACATAGTAAATTCTGAGTCTACTAGACCTATATAGCAATTACTTCTAAAAAGAAGGAAGTGGGGGAGGGAGGAGAAGAGGATATCCATTAAATGAAACTAAAAAGTATTGGTTGGCTAAATGGAGGGCAGGAATGTGGTGGTCAATCCCGGGACAGGTCAGGTAACTGAAGGGCGGGAATGTGGTGGTCAATCCTGGGACAGGTCGGATAACTGAAGAGGTGTTTTCCCTCTTTAACACTTGGCCCCTCCTGCCCCACTTTCCTCAGGACACCAAACATCCATTTTATCTTATTTATTTCCAGTTAAAACGTGTGCGGGAAACAGAAAAGCAATGCAAACCTCTCCTGGAAAGGAACAAGTGCCTTGCCAAGAGAAATGATGAGCTGATGGTGTCTTTGCAGCGCATGGAGGAGAAACTAAAAGCCGTAACCAAGGAGAACTCAGAAATGGTGTGTACCGCAGACGCTGCAGAAGCTGCTGCTTCCTCCTCTGGGGCCCTGTGACTTATTGGGTGATCCTGAGGTTGTTTCTCATTTTCTGCTTAGACTTCCCCTTGAGGAAGCAAGGAAACTTTAAGAGGAAAGCAAGAGAAGGGCCTGCCTCCGCATGGATGGGGTTTCTAAGCTTGCAGAAGTGGAGGAGCTCTTCCAGGGATACACACACTCCTCAAATACTTGCAAATGGAGAAGCAAAGCCCCAGTGTGGCTCCTAAGCCACGGAAATGTGGAGGGAGTTCATGCCTGCCTTCTAATTTGCTTGATAGTTGGAAAATCAACATCATGGCTTGTATTATATATGGATGACTGATATGATCATACATTCCTGAAAAGACTTCCAAGATAACTACAGAAATGTCCAAAACATTGCCAAGGACTTCAATGTGGTATAGCAGATAAAATGTACTTGAGGATTTTAGTTGGTATATATAAAAGTCTGTCACCAAGAGGGGACAAGATTCAAATTAGCTGGGACCCAATTTTTACAAATTTACCAATTGTTAAAATTGGGGGATCTTTGACGTTTCCACTTGTAATTTCTTCTTCTCCAATTTAGAGAGAAAAAATAACATCTCACCCACCCTTAAAGAAACTGAAGTCTCTGAATGACCTTGACCAAGCTAATGAAGAACAAGAGACAGAGTTTCTGAAACTGCAGGTCATAGAGCAGCAGAACATCATTGACGAGCTCACAAGGGTAGGTGAACCCATCTGCAAACCCTTATCTATTCTCAAGGATGGGGAACCAACAACCAACACACCAGGAAGCCCTTCATCATTTTGGATTAACTCCAAATGCCCATAGTCAGGTGTGCAGCATGTAATTATGGACAAGAAACTCTAGCCCAAGACATTTATATTATTAAACTGATTTATACCTTCCAGTTCTAACCATTTGCCAACTAGTCTAGAAGCATGAATATGAGCCCCTATTAAGGGACTTTTCACAGGTATTGTAGGTAAGTATACAGGTTGGATCTGGGTCTCTTATAGTTGCTTTCCATGGTCAGTCTCCTGAGCCTCGGCAATTGCATTTTTTGCCAACAAAAGCAGGAACATATACTTCTTGTTTCTACACCTAATCAGCACATAGTATATAGATACAATCTGTTACAGCTTTGTAAGTGATGAACAACATCATAATTCTGTAATAGAGCAGGGATTTCAGTCTACACTTCATGGATAGATACTTCCATTCCTGTTGACTAAGTCTCATTTGCATCTGGTCCAGATTCCCATTGACAGTATGGTAGACCTCTTGAGGCCTTCAGGCTTCCTTCTTCACCTCTCTGTCTTTATTCTGAGAATGGTATCTTTATTTCTTTTTATTTCAAGAATAAAAAGCCTGTAGATTTGAACTAATCATAGGGGTGGGAATGGGGGCTGTTACACAATAATCTCCAGAATAGGTGAACTTTGTTTCACTGCTATTGGGAGTGAAAGATTCTACTTCTGTCTGCAATTAATTGCTACTCTCCCTTTAAAAATTGTCCACTGTTGTTGGGGTGGTAGTGAGCATGCCTTTAATCCCAGCACTCAGGAGACAGAGGTAGGTGGATCTCTGTGAGTTCAAGGCCACCCTGGTCCACAAAGTGAGTTACAGGACAACCAGGACTCTTCCACAGAGAAACCCTGTCTTGAAAAAAAAGTTCATTGTTCATATATAATTTGCACCCCTTAGATTAAGAGAGTTTACAGTGTATAATTTTTTTAAAGTTTCAACTATATTGAGGATCCACAATCAAATGATTTTATATATAAAGGCAAAAAATGAAGTCTAGATGCCAATGTTTTGGATTATATTTAAACATAAGCTGAAGCCTGGGTCACCCACTCCTACCTTGATAACTCTTGTATCTCATGAAGTCACCAGACTAGGGAAATACCTGACTTTGAACACCCTCAAATTGAGCTGTAGATTTCCTATTGGTCCATCTAGCCCAAATTTGTAGTAAAAACACAGAATCCTTGATGATTAAATCCCAAGTTGTCCCAGTAGCTATGCTCACACCTCACAAGTCACGAAGCTGATCACAGTTCGTAGATATTCCCCAAACTTCTCAGAAATCCACAGCCATCTCTCCCCAGCTAAACCAGAAGCAAAACTAGATGACCCCAACAGAGTAGGTGCTTTGCTTCCTGCCCCATCCTCACCAGATGCAGACTCGAAACAAGGTCCCAAAACTAGTCAAGGGACACCTGCCTATGCTAAGAGATGACAAGATATAAAAAAATAAATGTGTGCTCTAACTAGAAACAATATTTTCTCACACAAATGCCAAGTAATTATGGGCATCAGAGAGCACAACTACTCATTGTGGGACCTTGTTTTCAGGTCTAAAATGAAGGGACCCATCATACTTCCTGCTTAAATGGCAAGAAAATTATAATATACATACTCCAAAAAATTGACGTGTCATGTCCAAACATTACCAAATTTGTAAAATAAAATCATACTTCAAATAAAAATATATAATCTCCCAGGGGAGAACAACCGTCTCTTTGAAAAACAAAACAAGGGGCCACAGATAGCTCAGCCAGTGAATTCTATTGCCTGGATCCATCCTCAGAGGCTCTCTTGGATCTGATGCCCTCTTCCGGCCTCTGTAGGCAGAAGGAAGAGATAACAAAGCTCTTGGGAGAGGTGTGATGACCTTCAATCTGAAAAGTCCTTCTCTGTTTTTCAGGATCGAGAAAAACTCATCCGTAGGCGAAAGCACAGGAGAAGCTCGAAGCCAATCAAGGTAATGAGGAAACTTTTATCGGACATGTGCCACCAAGAGCCAGGAAGGGGAGGTGTGCCAAGGAAACTTCCTGCAAAGACATGATAGAGCAGATGCTCTTGAACTGTGGCAAATCACGAGCACTACTTGTTTTGTCTAGAAATTGCTGCATTGTTGTGTCCTAACCTGAAAGGCTATGAATTCCTCTAATAGGAAAGCCAGTGGGTTTAATGTTAGAAGGTTTCTCTGACAAGTGCGTGGGTTACATCCTAAGAACATGTAAGAGATATACATGTTCAATATCTTCCACTGAATCATATTAGTTTATGATACCTGTCCTATAACTGGTTTATGTGTTTGCATTATTATCATCTGGGAAATATTGATGGTGACCTCCTCAGTCCACCATTATTTTTATAGCCCGTACAATGCACAGCTTGCTGTTTTAATTTCTGTGTTTGGTTTTTACCATGTCCGTCACTTGGGTTGGATATGGGATTGGAAAACTGGAGTGAAGACCCCATGACCTCCTTAACATGGATGCCTCCATTTTCTAAGCTCCTTAGGCCAATTGTAAATACTTAAAAGAGCACAATGCATTGACTTATCATGACAGAAGGTAATGTAACCAGATGATGATGGCTTTAGAAGACAGCCAAATAGTCACACACTTCCTTTAAGTGTGTCAGAACTGAAAAACATGGGCAAGAGATGGATTGGCATTGTCTTCCTGCTTAGTGTTTATACTTCACCAAAGAACTGCTCATCTGTATCTGCCATAGTGAATGGAGCTTGGATACGGCATCCTTCACTGATTTTAGTCATGTTAGTAAATTTATACTTTCTCTCCACTTAGAGGCCTGTTTTGGATCCATTCATTGGCTATGACGAGGACTCCATGGATTCAGAAACATCATCCATGGCCTCCTTTAGAACGGACAGGACACCTGCCACTCCTGATGATGACTTAGATGAAGTAAGCTTTTTCTTTCCTCTAGTCCTGTACGATATTGTTATCAAATCTTTCCTCTAAGGGGAAGGAAAAGCACAAGCTGATCTTGTGACCGTGACCAGTCTTTAGATCACGTTCCACTTTGATATCTCTTGAAAGTAAGCGTTATCTATGTCATGGAATCTCACCAGAGACGTCTCAAACTTCCTGTGTGGCTCTGTAATTTGCTTACTCACCTCACAGTAAAAGTGACTTCCCAAAGATCTTCATCTGTGGAAGGCTTGAAAGGGAAAGCAAGCCCAAGAAGCTTCTAGATTCAGTGGAAAGCAGTGTCTAAGTTAACTCCGTGTTCTGTGGTCCACCATCTTCAGAACTATCCAGGGCCTTCAGCTGCACTGAACACAACTACCAAGTCAGGATCAGGGGAATGAAACCACTCAGTCCACACTATTTTTTTAATAGAGTTATATGTAATGCTAGCTGTCCCCAGATCCCTTAGAGACCTAAAGATGAGCATAAACTTCTGATCCTCCTGCCTCTACCTTCTAAGTTCTGAGATTTCAGATGACACCGCAACTCCTCCATACGTGTGTTTGTGTGTGTGTACATGTATATATTTATGTATATGTATATCTAATGCTGCGAAGTGGAGCAGGCTTTTGTGCATGCCAGGCAAGCACTTTCTCAACTAAATTTCATTCCCACCTCCTTATTCCATATTTTTGACCAGATTCTCTGGTGATAATTGAATGATGCCCCAAATCTAAGTCCTAAGGCTGAGAAGGGGTGTCATGGTTTAGTAGAGATGAACTTTAACCACAAACTAATGATCTATTTATGTCTCTGAATGCATGAAAAGAAATGAGAGTAAAGATTTAAGGATCCTTGGCTGAAATTTAGATCTAAACTTTGGGTATGACTTCTTAGTTTGGGTATAAAATTGGGTATTATTCAAGGCCAAATGGGAAGTGATCATTATTGTAAAAATAAGTAAACATTTCTTTCATTAAAATAATGTCTTACATATTTTTCCAACATCTGCCTTGAATATATTGTGTATTCACATTTTTACTGATAATTCAGAATTAAAAATAAAATCAAATAAATCTTTTCTTTACAAAAGTAGGAAAAAGTCACTGCTGACACAGAACATAAGACACAGACATAACATAACTACTTTTGGACTTCTTGCATTTCAACCCTCCAGAGTCTAGCTGCTGAAGAATCTGAGCTACGATTTCGACAGTTAACAAAAGAATACCAAGCCCTCCAAAGAGCATATGCCCTCTTGCAGGAGCAGACTGGAGGCATCATAGATGCTGAAAGAGAAGCCAAGGTGAGTGTGGGCCTGCAAGAGGGACTGGAGTCAATTAGCAAGGGTCGCATCACTGAAGCACCAAGGACATTAAATCAGCCTTCTCTGAACCCTTTTGTCCTCTGAGGCTTTTGCTTTTTATTAAATTCTAACAAATTTCACATCCAAACACAGATCAATACTTTTGTTCCTTTAAAGACAGCTGAGTGTGTGTTTCTTATTTGCACTTCTTGAGAACTTAAATTTTCTAACCCATGTTGGATTTTCATGATCCGTTTTACGAAGTTCTTTGCTTAAAAATAATAGTTATTTTGTTTTTTCAAAAGTGCTGATTAAGCCACTTTCTGTTCTTAATTAAAAAGTGTCAAACACTGCATCTACATCTCACTAAGAATTTCACAGACGATGTTCGGATGAACCCTTGTGTCAGCTCCTAAGTCAGATGCTTCTGTAAGAGAATTTAAGACCAAAAATATTAATGGACCTGCCCGTTACAGGTCACACAGCTAGGTGTGGTAAAACTTGAATTACTGTTCCAATATTACTGGATCTACTTTCTAGAATGTCATGATTGTCATTTATAAGAATTTTTTCAAAAGAAGGAAAGACAAGGGAATAAAGGGAGGAAGGAAGGAAGAAAGAAAGAAAGTGATTTATTCATTCATTCACTCAAAGTTAAATTAGTTACCTGGGGTCCTGATGCTAGAACTTGAGCCCAGCCTTTAAGCTGCAGAGTTGGGGCCACCTAAGGAACCTGCCTTATGGACTTTGGCAAGAGACAAGAAGGAGCACATCTTTGCAGCGGTGTTGCCCCACAAATCACAGGATACTACAGCACCCACTCTTAGTCATTTAGAAGATAGATTGGTACTCTTCTTTTCTACAAGTACCTATTTTTAAGTGGTAGCGTGCTCACGCACGCACGCACACAGACACACACACACACACACACACACACACATACACACGGTGATAAATACTAAAGACTAAACTTTGATTTGAAGCAGACAGGCAAGCTATTATCATCAGAAAGAGCTGTTCATGTATTTTCTTCAATATTTCTCAAATATCATATTTGAGGTTTTCACTGTCAATATCTGTTAAGCATACTGCAGAGTATAGACAGACAGACAGACAGACAGATAGATAGTTTGACAGACAGACAGATAGATGGATAGATAGAGATCAACTTAGATTTAGGTACCAGAGCAAAAAGTTGGCTCTGAAAGAAACAGTCAAACTTGGAGAGAAAAATAAGACTTATTTCCCCCAGAAAAGGGGTTCATTTAAATAGATCAGTGGTGAGTTAACATAAAGGATTTAGAAAACAGGGATGTCACCGGGCCAGAGGTGAAGTCAAGGTGGAGTCTAGATTGTGATGGGTATCCTTTAGTGGCTAGCTAGAGAGCATGAATGTTCGTGGGATGACAAAGGGGACCATGAGACTCTAGATTTTCTTTGATTTTTAAGTTGTGAAGACAACTTAGAAGAATAACCCTCCCCTACAGAAAGGAGTCTGCTGAGCACTAGTGAAGGGCATGGTCCTGTCACTCACTGAACTCTGAACTTCTGATCTCCCCAGGCACAAGAGCAGCTCCAGGCAGAGGTACAAAGATACAAGGCCAAAATCGAAGATCTGGAGGCAACGCTAGCTCAGAAGGGGCAGGTAGGTGCTCGGTTGCTAGCTTTTCTGCAGACGCAGCTGGTTCAGGCTGCCTCTCCTCCGGCTCACCTCATGCATGGGCCACACCCAGGACATGGCTTGGCTCACCACAGTGACCTTTCTCAAACTGTGTCAGAATGTAAACTATTCCTGTCCCCATTGCTATTCTCCCAGAGTGCAAACTCAGCCACAGCGATCAGTGAAGCTGAGTAAGAGAGAGGCCAGAGGAAGGGGCGCCCGGGTCGACAAGGCCTAGAGCGGTCCCAAACTGCTAAGGCAGAGCTTCCCTCCCCGAGCTGTGTGCTTTGCCTCCGTGCTCCATATATGGTTCTGCATTTTAATGTTTTCCATTCATATGTATCGAGCCCGTGTGCATTCTGACCTGTTTCACTTTTTTTTTTGCCTGTGTGGTCACTTCTGAGTCCCCAGAAGGCTGGTCCTGGATTATTCAGACTGGAAAAGGTAGCGATAGTAAGTGACTATGGAACAAGGGCTAATTTGTCCTGGCAACTCTGGCCGCAGAATTGTTGAAAACGTAGCTGGCAAGGGTGGGCATCATTTACCAGAACCAGTTACTCTGTGCAGGCAAACTGGGTGGGAAGAACACGGCTCTGGACGGCTGGTTTGAGCACACAGACTCCTTCGTGGCACTCTGAAATGCTGACTGCGCGATATTCTTTGTCAAACAGGACTCACACTGGGTAGAAGATAAGCAGCTTTTCATTAAGAGAAACCAGGAGCTTTTAGAAAAGGTATGTTGGGCGCACCACCCTAGTGGGGCAGAGGAGAGAATGATGATCCAGGAGCAGCAGGGGGTGCTCTCAGGAGTGGCACAGGGGCCAGGGAAGGGGAGGCTTTCCCACCACTGCTCTGTCCTCTGCTGCGTGCTCGACCGCATCCCATCCCTCCCTGCCATCACCATCAGTGAAGTGGCACTCGTGCATGGCTGCAGTCAGGGCTTGATGTGTTAACCATATATATGTACTGTATATATGCTGTGTGCTGTGTGTGTGTAGATGATGTGTGTGTGCACACACGTGCCCATGAGCATCTCCTCTGTGGTTGTTCACCCACCTCCCCGCTAAAAAAAGAAATCTCACTGCCCATGTTGCTTCGTGTAAGAAAGTGACCGAATATGTCTGTGCTCTGACTCTCACAGACTATATTCTCACTTTTAGACATATTTGCTGGGCTTGGCTTTTTCTTTTCTTTTCTTTTACTTTTTTGGATTTTTTTTTATATTGTTGTTGTTGCTGCTGTTTTTTGTTTGTTTGTTTTTCAAGACAGGGTTTCTCTCTAGCTTTGGAGCCTGTCCTGGAACTAGATCTTGTAGAGCAGGCTGACCTAGAACTCACAGAGATCTGCCTGCCTCTGCTTCCCAAGTGCTGGGATTAAAGGCATGCACCATCACTGCCTAGCTTCTTTTCTTTTACTTATTAAAGGAAGGGGTTGACGTTTTAGAGGCATCCAAAACAAAACAAAAAAAAAATACCAAGTCTAGGAAACTGGTCAACAAGCTAAGATATGTTTCTAACCAATAGAGATAGTTAACCCCAAGCTTTTGATCTGAGGCAATGTAACGTCGTAGAACATTTCAAGGTTAAAGGTTCCTTCGGTGTATTCTCTCTGTAGTCTAATGAAAGATTTAAAACATAATCTTACCTTTGACAGAAACTGACTTTAAAGCTTTTGAACACAGAAAAATTTTTCTGCTGGTCAATTCAAAATTATTTCAGCATTATTATCTTTTCTCTCACTGATAGCTAGTGAAAATTTACCACTATGTCCTCGTCAGAGTGGGACAGAAAAGCTGTCCTCTTTCCTCTAGTTTGACAGGGCTAGTGCATCCTGTCTTTCTGAAGATGTAGCAGGACTGAGGTACGGAGGTGGCCAGAACCCAAAATTCAGACCTGAAAATTTCTATAAATAAATGTGGTTAGGTGGCCTAGTAGCTACCAAGTGGCTGACACAGGAAGGTGTCCCAAGACTACACACAGAGTTCAAGGCTAGCCTGGACAACTTAGTGAGATTGTTGTGGAAGGAAAAAAAAAAAACAAAGATTCAGTGGTAGAGATAGCACACCTAAAGCTCTATGTTCAATCCTGATACAAAACAAGTAAAAAGTAAAATAGAAACACAAGGAGAAACAAGAAAAAGTCACTCCGAGGAATAAATTGAAATTGGCAAACAACTGTTCTGATTGTATTAGTAGCCACTAGATCCGGTGGTCTCCTCCAATACCGGATCACAGATCCAGAGATAAGATTCTAAATAGGATAAGCCCCTTTATGATCTGAACCAATTCATTTTTTTTTAAAAAAGTGAAATTTCATTAGACTACAGATGTCCATGATAAGGTGCTGGAAAGCTGACTCAGCAGTTAGGAACACTTGCTGTTCGTCTAGAAGACCAGAGTTTAATTCTAGTACCTACAGTGCTTGTAACGCCAACTCCAAGGGATACAACAGCCTCTTCTGGTCTCTTGTGCTACTCACACCCATATTTGTGTGCACGTGTGCATGCGCACACACAGACACACACACACACACACACACACGAGTCGGGGAGGGTACAGAGACACAGTGAGAGACAGAGAGAAAGACAGAGAGGTGGATAGGGTGCATGGTGAAACAAAACTTTTGTTTATCACATCAGAAAATGTCATATGTCACATAGCTCCTCCCCATTGCTCTGCTGCTGTTGTCCTCCAGTCCCAGAGATGCCCAGGATGTGTTGTTACGGTCCTTTATCAGCAATTGATTCCAGTGTGCTTTCTGGTTTCCTTTACTCTCCTGATTATTATTTTTTTTGGCAAAAAGAAATTTTTGAGTTATGTCTTCTATATCAAAATCAGAAACATACACACACACACAGCAAAAGAAATCACACACACTAAATATTTTATTTTCAATTATATGTTTTGGAAAATAAGATCCACTCTAAAATGAAAGCTCCTGTGTTTGTATTGCTCCATTTAAGCTTTTAAACTGCCTCTGTGTGCAATGATTCCTTCATAGTTAGCGACAGAGAAGGCAGTGCATAAAGACCATTGGGTTCCCTCAAATGCACAGGGGTCTCAGCCATGATCCCTGCCTGAAGGGAAAGCACATTGGTGCACATCTGACTTCACCCCATGTCTCACGCTTCATCAGATTGTATGGGGTGCCCTTGAGAAGGTCATAAAGGACAATAGTGTGGCTCTGTGTACCTATAGTCCCTATAGAAACACTAAAGCAGGGGAGTTTGAAACCAGCCTGATCCACATAGAGAAACCCTGTCTTAGAAAACCAACCAATTGGTAGCAACTAAGAAAGAACAGAAAACAGCCCGACAGGACGACAGAGAAAGAGATGCCATTTCCAAGTGGTTACACTAAAAGAGGTTTACATGGAATTTAGAGCTTGGCGTTCGGGTAAGTGAATGATCTCCTCTGTAGTAAAAAAGATAGAGGAGTGTTTTCCAGGTGGGTGAGGACCAAGAAAGCTCCTGGATTCGTAGGGTAAATCAAAACTGCTACATTGCGTGTGTGTCCGCATGTTCACATATGCCTGTGTAGAGATGACACTGATACCATTTAAAGCCGATTGATCAAGTGCTGAGCGCTTTTCTAAGGTTGGAATTCCATATCATGGAGTCTCGTGTCACTTTGTTCAGCAATTATAATTCTCAGTTTTGTGTGTATCAGCTGTTTAAAGCAATTAGTTTGTATTTCAGAATTCCTACAAAAGTATATATCAAAAAGTATATATCTTGTCACCATACAAAAGGTTGTTAGAGGTGATGAGCATGACTTGGTTCGATTGTAGCCATAAATGTCTATAATTATAAGCTGTAAATTAGTGGTCAAATTATCCCTGGGACAACTGGTATTTTCAGAGAAAAGCATGTCAACTGCTCCCATAAACATCCTTCAATCTGTTCCAGCACACTGTGTCTGACCCATAGGGGTCATGTGAGTGTTTCAAATTCACTGACTACAGAAGCCCTAGCCTTTATACTCAGAGAAAGACTCTTCTTGCCTTTTGTCTCTGTGCCTCCCAAAATTAGCTGAAAGATGGCTACAAGAAAAGCCAACCCGGCCATAACCGCATCTCCTTAGGGATGGCTGTCATGGTCCAGAGCGAATCCAACTCGCCAAGTGCATGAAGGTTATCCATGCTTGCTTTACCAAGGTGCTCCTTGCTGTACTTGCCTAACTCCAGGGTTTGCTTTATCAGATAGAGAAACAGGAAGCAGAGAACCACCGGCTACAGCAGGAACTACAGGACGCCAGAGACCAGAATGAGCTGCTGGAGTTTCGCAACCTAGAGCTAGAAGTAAGGAAACACTGCCACTAACAATGCCGTGATCATGACATGCGCAGAGCGCGTTGGGGCCCGGGCCTGAATTAGGCATTTCAGAGTTACACTCTCATTCAGACCACAGAATTAGCTCAGGATTTTGTTGTTGTGACAATTGAGGCTAAATACCTTAGAACTGTTGCCCACGTCGTGTGACTGGTAATGATAAATCTTGAGGAAGCTTAGAAGTGTTCTGGTGGTAACTGTGCTCCTCCAACAGCTGGATGACTGACTTAGGAAGTACCTAGTTTCATAGGGACAAACTTGAGGTGGTGGTTTCAGAGGACTTGTTTCTTGAATAAAACACATCATGCCACACTTTCATTGCATTCTACAAAATCTGACAGAGGTTCTGGCTGATGGCAGACTTCTCTTTGGCTTTTCTGTTGCTACGCTAGTGATCTTTGTCTCAAGGTTGTTTCAGATTAGGTCTGGAGGTAAAGTCAGTAATCAGGTATGCTCCAGTGGAGACGAGGGAGTCATCCCCGCAGCCTTTATATCTCGCCCATAAAGAATGGGAGGATCAGATGTGCAGAGGCTGTTTGCCAACACAAACCTTCGGAGCCGGCCCACCCTACGATATCTGAGGGGAATACATATTCATAGTGTTGAAATTGCATCTCCGCTTTCCACATCTCCCTGAACAAGAATCTTCAAGGATGGATGACACCATCTATAAATTTTCTCCCGTGTTTGTAGTTGACTGACTGCTTAATTCTCTTCCATCCATTAGGCATGTACATCTTGAGTTTAATTTTTTTTTCTCTTTTGGCTAAATGACACATTGATAAACTGCTGAGACAGTATAAAGAGACGACTGGCTTAGTGTTTAATCCACTACCACTTCTCGTCTTTTCTTTTCTTTTTTTTTCTTTTCTTATATTTTCAAGGAGAGAGAAAGGAGATCCCCTCCATTTAATCTACAAATTCACCCCTTCTCAGACGGCGTGAGTGCCCTGCAGATCTACTGCATGAAAGAAGGTGTGAAGGTAGGCAGACAGACGCTGGGTCTTGTGTGTGTGCAGACGTTAGGAAAATGGAACTGGTCACTCTGTATGTCAGTCCCTAGGTACAGGGCGAAAATAGTCACACATCTCTTGGAAGTCAATAGGACATAAAATAAATGTTTGCCAGAGGTATAAAGGGTAATGGCAAGAACAGAGGTGGGGCATTTAGCTCAGAGTAACATAAGGGATGGCGTAGGATCAGATCATGTAGTACAATAAATGGTATTAGTTACCTCAGCAAAATATAAATAAACCATGTGCTTCAAGAAACACAATTCAAGTCATCCAGATGGAACAGGTCACCTGAGTCTCTTCCGGCTTTCCAGATGCTATGGAATTCAATGTCACGAGATTTTTTAGTGAGATGAGACTTATGATGTCCCGTTCTTTCTGCTTTTGATAGATTTAATTGAAGGAGGATCTTAGCTCTTTAGGAAGTGCTTCGGCCTTATAACGTGGTGCCTACAAGATCACATGTGGTTCTTTCTTTAGCACTTAGCAGAACACATTTTACATACTAAGGTTGAGATGGCGTGGCCCTGTTCCCCCACAGAATAGATTGCCTGGAGGGCCTCATAAAAGACATGAGGACTTTCTCCTGAGGGACACCTGGGGTGCCTCCTGCTGTGTCTGGTTGGCCCCTTTACCTTCTGCATGGCCCTTCCTGTGCTTCCACTCTGAGCTGCCCAGTGTATCTGCATCGGTGCCCTTGTCTCTGCCGCGTCTGTGCCTGACCCGAAGTCTCCTTGATTTTGCAGGATGTGAACATCCCTGATCTCATAAAGCAGCTTGACATCCTGGGCGATAATGGGGTAAGTAACACACCAATTACATGTGGACTCGCCTGAACAGAGTCAAGAAATACTTGGCTCTGTGCCAAGTGTAAGCCACTAGCGAGTCAGACAGCATGTCTGCCTAAGCATGTACCTCCTCACAGAGAATCCCACATGCCACAACAGCCATGGGTATGGCCGGAAGGTCACTGTAGAAAGGAGATGTGGCCGAAGGTTCAGGTTGGCATGCAGACCACATCTGCAGTGATTACACCTAATTACAGTCTGACTGCCGCTCACAGGCAGCCAGTGTAAATTTAATCAGCCAGGCGGTCAGAAAGACGGCTAAACACTGGGGTTGTTGGCAGGCCTATAAAATGAAGCAGGAGGCTATATTTTTTTTTCTTCTTCTTCTTAGCAGCTCCCTCTGAGCAGGGCCAAGGGTTGTTAATTCAGGGGCAGCACCACTTGTGGCGACATAAGGTGAATGGCACACGTAGTACATCGAGGAACATACAAGGAAAAATGGCGCACCATTTCCCCTTTGAAAATGAGAAGCAGTGAAATCTTGTCAGAACTGCTGTTGAGGGGACAGCTCCTCCTCAATGCTGGCTTCCTTAGCGCAACTGTAATGAGGAGGTGTGTGTACAGTCACACAAAGCACGAGACTTTGCACCTCATTCTTCGTGAGCAGCCAGAGTATGCAGAGGCTATTTGCACACACGCCATGTTCACGGCACACACATTTTCCATGGTGCAAATGTCACAAGCATTTTCACCTTATTGTTCTTCTTTTTTCTTTTACAGAACTTGAGGAACGAGGAACAGGTGGCCATAATTCAGGCCAGCACTGTGCTGTCACTGGCGGAGAAGGTAACGAACAAAACTGGCATTTCTAGTCACCCAGGGTTAGGCTTGGTGTCTGAGAGCATGAGAGTTAACCACCTGCTCCGAGCACCCGATTCGGCATTACTGAATATGTGATTGATGTTATTCGACCCAGGAGAGTGCAAACAGGCAGTGTGTATAGACCACTGTGGGATGGGGGTATATATATATATTTTTTTTACATTAAAGTCACTTGCAAAATACACCATTCATCAAAATGGAGACCCTTCTCAGTTACATCATTCAAGCAATCCCAGCCAGCTGGGAAGCCAGTAGGAAGGGTTTTGTTGAGAGCTGATGAAACTAGAGTTGCTCTAGTTACAGGCTGTTCCTTTAATGTGTGTGCGCATGCACCTATTGTTCCCCATAGATTCTGTGGCTCGACTGCAGCCCCAGCCTGAAAGCACAATACTGGTGTACTGCTGACCTCTTGTGTCTAAACCTGGTAAATGACATGGCAGGTGGAGGAGAAACAAAGCCGGGAAGCCAGATTCCTGGTTGTGTCCAAGTCTGTGAACCCATAGCCAGGTGTGGCAGTACACACTTTTAACCACAGCACTTGGAAAACAGAGAGGCAAGTTCAAGGCCAGCCTGGCTTACATAGCAAGAATATGTATCAAAAGATTTTAATTGAAGAGATTCTGCACATAGCAGGGAGTTGAATGCACATGCTTGAATAGCATGAAAGTTTTATTGTATATATCCATTAAGATGCTGCCTTAATTCTGACAGGCATAGACATAATGTTAAAAGTTATATGAAATCCTGAGCAACAATCAGCTCTTTTGAGTTTGAAATGATCAAACTCTACAGGTCTAATAGCAATGCTCTTATTCTCAAAATAATAACATAAAGGGAGAGAAAGAAAAGTTTATAGATTTAAAACTACAAAATATTGGTATGCTCCATTTACTGATATTAGTCTAAACAAACCATTTTTATGTGTTCTTACTAAAAGCATTTTGCTGATCACTTGGAATATTTTAATTTACTAGGTCAAGTATCAAATGATAAGAGAAATGACTGTCAGTTCCTCAAAATATGAAATAAATGGATGTTTTGTTTATTTTGAGATTTAGGAAGGCCTTACATCTCTGTCTGAAATACATATTGGCGTGCTTGCATTTGGAAGTTGCTCTTTTAGGACCTGTTTCCCTCAGCATTACTTTCAAGCCTGATCACCTGTTCTTTCCCCTCCCCAGCACGTGAATAACATCATAGCTCCCCTACAGAAGGGACAGATTCCAGAATTTACCAAAAGGGTCCTTGGTTTTCAAGGCCTGTGTAATTATTTCTCCATCAACATCTTCATACTCTGTCTTTATTGTCTTTTCCTCCTTCTTTCCTTTTCTTTATCACACCCCCTCCTCCTTCCCTCCATCTTTCCATGTCTTCTTCCACCTCTCCCTCTCTGTCTCTCTTCTCTTTCCCTCCTTCACTCTCTTTTTCTCTCTCTGCATTCTGCTCTCATCATGTAATCCTTCACCCTGAAGTCTTTACTGAGATGCTCATGTCTTTCCTTTCCACCTTTGCCTTGCTATAATAGCCACTCGGCTTTCTCGTATGCAGGCAAGTCTTCCTAGTCCATCAGGCCCAGTTAAGCTTTTGATGTTTTTACAGTGACTGTGTTTTGTTCCCTGGGTTTTGACAATTGCGTTTAAATTGTCAAACTTCTGTTTTTACCCTGCCCACCAATCCTAACTACTTACCATTCTATCACTGTGATGAAACACCGTGACCAAGGCAACTTACAAAAGAAAGTATTCAGTTGGGAGCTTGCTTACAGTTTGAGAGGGTCAGTTCATGACCATCATGGTGAGGAGTATAACGGCAGGCAGGCAGGCAGGCATAGCACCAGGGCAGTAGCTAAGAGCTTACATCCTGATCTGGGCCTGGCTTGGGCTTTTGAAACTTCCAAGCCACCCAGAGTGATACGCCTCCTTCAACAAGGCCACACCCTCTAATCCTTCCCATACAGTTCCACTAACTAAGGACCAAGCATTCAAACATAGGAGCCTCGGGCAGGGGAGGGTCATTGTCATTCAAACCAGCACACTTCCTCTAGACTCCAAGCCCCAAAGAAGTGGATGCGGTCTTTGTTCCTCCTCTCTTTATTTCCCCTATTTCCATCCCAGCATCTAGAGAAGAAATGATCAAGAACTGCTTTCTGAAGAAGTAAATGAATGAATCCATTGACAACCTAGGAAATAGCAAACTTCCTATCAGCCATTCTAGGTATTTGTTTTGTTTGGTGGCCATGATCAGAAAGTCTTATGCAGTTGAAGACATAAGGGGTGGCAGTCCTTTAATGCAGTGTGAAATTGCCTTGATTTGGGACTGCAAAGAAAATGTAGGCTGATTCTATGAAAGGCATGGGGTGGGAAGGTAAAGCAGTAAGAACTAGGCTTGTGTGTCTTATTTGGTCCATCAGTCCCACCCTGGTCCCTGTCTGAGTGTGCTGCAGTCTGTTAAAGCTCAGGGAACACTTATGGACTGCTTCTTTTGAACTGGCCTCTCCTGACCACTGGATCTAGGTACCATTATCACAGTTTTCACAAGGAATCAGAAGCACAGAGAAGGTGGCTTCTCTGCCCAAGGTTGCACAGAGAGAGGTTGACTGAGTTGGTTAGGACCCAGAGTCCATATCTGTCATCTTTCACCAGATGCTTGTGTAGCTCGAGAAATCCTGAGCAGGCTGTGCAGAGCGGCCAGGAGCTAGGCCATCAGGTCTGTGGTGCTCTAATACGTGCCTTCCTTCATGTCTTTCTTGCATGACAGAGTCCGGCTGAGCAAGCACTGGGTAATAGCTGTTAACACCATCCTAGAAAGTCAGCGGCTGGAGGAATAAGAGACAGTTTGCTCTAGAAGTTTAAGAAATATATAACTGATTTTTTTTTTCCCAACGGTGAGACCTTTGCAAATCAGCTTAGAGTCATCTCCTCCACTAAGGACTCTTCTTTGGTTCCATCCCCAGGTTATTCTAAATGTCCTCTTTGATCTTAAGACTATGAATCTAGACAACAGTTGCTAATTGGGAGTAGAATCTTCAGCCTAAGTATATACCTAGACAAAATTCCAACAGAGAAGTCCTGTATGTCTTTATATAAAAAGGTAACTGCAATGGCTTTAAGTGAGGAAGCATAATGGGATCAGCACTTCATCACACACTGTAGATATCATGATTGTTTCTCCCATTTAGCTTACAGGTGCCCCAATTTCCTTCTGCAAAGGTAACTGGCCTTAGCCACACAGATAGGAGCAGGAGCCCACATACAAGGTCTGAAGCTCACAATGGAATAGTTGAGGTTTGCAGTACCTGAAAATGCACAATTGGAAACAGAATCTGTTTCTCAATGAAAAGGGGGCAAAAAGAAGAGGTAGCAGAAGCAATAACGCATACAAAGCCATAGCTGTTGACTGAAATGTCCTTGAAGGAGTTGCCGTATATATGGGTGAGACGTGAGAGATTCACAGCTCTGCCGCCCTAGTGTGGTCTTGGGAGCTGAGGTGGAAGAGGGGTGCTGGTCATGCTGTCTCTCCAAAGGCTCTAGAATGTAGGATTGTTCGATGTGCCATGCCATATGTCCGCACTGAAGAGAAACAAAACCTCAAAGTGGGACACTTTAGTGACTGTCACCTCACACAAATTTTTGAAAATTTTTTTCATTGTTATTGATACCACTTGACATGTACAAATTTGTGATTCAAGGGACATCAGGCTACCTTTCAAAGCCACATAGCAAAAAAAAGCTAAAGCTGAACAGGAGGCGAGGGGGCTCCCCCACCACTTGCACAGCTATGCCCAATTACTGCCATACGGTCTATGCCGCCATCCACCCTGATAGACACCCATTCGGATAATTGGTTCCATTAATCCATGTATGCGCGATGCTCATATAATAGGACCCAAAGACAGTAGGGGTTATTAATACCCACATCAAAATGGTGCATTCTGAGTATTAAGAAATAAGTTCTTTTTGTGTGCTTTTTAAAATGTCTTCAGTTAAACGTCATTCTTTACCACATTACAGAAATAATTTTCATATATTCAGATTTTACCTTTACTCATAACTTTGAGCTATTGGGCATGGTGTTTCTTCAAATTCCCTTCCCTCACTCTTCCTTTAGACTTCAGTTTCCAAGAAATCCTCCCATGCGTGTAAAACCTTTTCTCCTCTTAAGTCACCACTGAAGCCTTTAGTAGCTGACATGTAATACACATCAGAGGATATTTGTTGGATGAATGATGTGTGGGAGATGGTAGCATTAAGTCTTCACATGAGGTTTCAACCAACATCCAGAGACATCAGGGGGAAACCCAGGCACTCCAGGGATTGACCCACAGAATTCATGCCATGTGCAGCATTCACGCCCAATGTTTCTGTCTTCTTAACCCTTTAGTGGATCCAGCAGATTGAAGGAGCAGAGGCTGCCCTGCACCAGAAGATGATGGAATTGGAAAGTGATATGGTAAGCGTAAAGAGGAAAACTTTATACCAGAGTGGAAAGGGAACATCACTACCGCCATTTTTATCTGGCGCCAGTGGAAGTTTGTAACTGCCCTAATGATCTGTGTCCAGACTTGGGGCATATTTCTCAGAAATAGCTGATAACTTCAAGCTCTCTCCCCCAAAGCATGTCGTACATTGGCAACATTTATAAAACTGATGTTGAAAGACATTAAATGAGGTATTTTCTCTCAGGCTGAATAATTTTTTTCTGCTTTGAGTAATTAACAAGGAAAAAAATTACAGGCGTGATAGGTATGTCTGGTTTTAAGAATCCGTAAGCTATTTCAAACCCATTAGGATATCTGCTATCAGAAAAACATAGAAGTGACAGTTATTGGCAAAGAAGTATAGAAGTTAGAACCCAGGGTACTGCCGAGGTATAAAATAATACAAATATAGAAAACAGCATGGGGATTGCTTTAAAAGTCCAACAGAATTATCACATGACCCAGCAATACCAAAAAGAATAGAAATTGGGATGTGGCAGGTCACTGTACACGTACTCTCACAGCGATGTTATTCACAGTTGCTAAAAGGTGAATGTAGCCAAAATACCTATGGATGATTAGATGGTTGAACAAAGTATAGCGTGCATATGTGTGAGTTTAGTCTAAGCAAACAAGCATCCATAGTGTCTAGTACAGCATGGATGAACAGGCATGAAACCAACTATCACAAAACGACAAACACTATCATTCCATGTGTATGAGCAACTAGCTCATAAAATTCATACAGAAGGGAGGCACAGTATGGTTGTCAAGGGTTGAGAGAAACAAAAAAACATAGGATTGTTAAAGGGGTGTAGTTTCTCTTTTGCAAAATTAAAAAGTTATGGACATTGATTTCGTAACAGTATGGGTGTATTTCACATACATCCATATACATGAAGTACATAAATATGCTCTTTAATGATTAAAGTATTAATTTTATTTCATGTGCATTTTAACACAATTTAAAATAGCATAGCTCCAAATGTAGGAATCAGTAGGTTGTTAACTTGCAGCATTATCTTTAATCTTATAACAAGATGTCATTTAAAAGATTGTTGTTAAAACAAGGGTAGTTGGTACCTATCAAGTCATGAACTTCTATAATAACAATAATTTGTATTTTTAGAGAACTTAACAGTTTTGGAGATCATAATGTCTTGTACATAGTTCCTATTTTACCAATAAATTAAGATCTATAGTGAAAGCACATAAGAACTGCTTGTGATCAAAGTGACCATCGGAAGCCCCTATAGTACTCAACTACTAATGCAGCAGTCAGCCACTACAGGGTAATTTGGGCACTGGGACCCAGCCGTGGTCAGGGAACCCCATGTAGCATTGCTGCACACTCTCAGAACTGAGCACAGATGTGTTTTCAGCCTCCAATTAGCTGGAAGAGTTCTTTTCTCTAAGCACCCACAGAAATTATTGACTTACGTGTGGGAATATCTTGTACTCCAAAACAAAGCTTTAACTAATAATGGTAAGATGGTCACACAGTGAGAGATGGACATGAACTGAGGATGTGCAAAGAAACTGCAGATTTATGTCTCTTGGCTTACACAGGCTTTGCACAGGGGCCAATAAGTACAAAGGGCAGTGTTGTGGAAGCACACTAGCTCTTTAAAATGTCCTTCATCTTTGTGTTTATTGATTTGAATAAGTTAAGTTTCTTTATTCTATAAGATCCCTGTATTAAACTTTATGACATTCTTAGAAAAACATACTGTAACAATACACAACTCTTCTCTGTGTCCTCAGGGAACTGGTTCCAGGACCCTCGGGAAATACCAAAGTCCACAGATGCTCAAGTTCTTTCTATAAAATGCCACAGCTTTGCATATAACCTATACATAACTCTCATGAACCTTAAATCATTGCTACATTGTGATTATGGATCATTCCCATTTATAATGTATCTGCTTTATAAATACTATATTCCATGTTTCTAAGGGATGATCAAATCAAATGCCACTGTCAACAGATGTTTCTTTCAAATACTTTCATCCCCAAAATACCAGTCTATCTCGGTATAAAACTGTAAGAAACAGAAAGCCAAGTGTACTACACAGATAGACTTATTACTTAACAACCATGTAGACAACTGTCCTTAATTACCCACTCTAAGTCTTTAGGAGCTTCTCACGTGGTTCCTTATTATGCCCTTTCTGCTTCTCGCTATTGATTTTCACATTCTCTGTGTGAGGCTGTGAAAGCAAAACTAATTTCTTAGACAAGAACTACAGTTCTCTGAATACTAGTGATTTGTCTTGGGTGCTAGAGAAAACATTCATCTGTGTTGCTTTCATGTATCACTTTCTAATTAGCCAAGCATGCTCTCTTAATTTGTCAACGTGACCCTTTTTTATAGGAACAATTCTGCAAAATAAAAGGCTACCTGGAGGAAGAACTGGACTACAGAAAACAAGCTCTTGACCAGGCGTATATGGTAGGTACCGTAAGTGGCCACACACTGCTTGCTCATCACTCTACACAACAGACCTAAGATGTCCTATTTAATCCATCATTTCATGTAGTTGGGTACACACAGCATGCATGCAGTTATTAATGGCTGCATCGATTTTGGAACAGAAACCCTGAGATTTTGGCAGCTATAATATTCTTGTATTTTACACATAGTTTTAATTCATTCTTAAACCAAATATAAACTGTTAAGTATTATTAGATTAAAGACATACTGAAAGCTAGTGTGGATCCAAGGGGATTTTACTGAATCAAGTATCATCATCTGGCACTCTAATGTACAGAATGATAGTGGATTTCATGTGTGTTATGCATATTTTAATTGATTTATTTTTTTTTAAAGTAAGCATACAAATCACAGATAATCCTATTAGTCCTAACTTACATATGAGGAAAAACAAGGTTTATAGAATAAAACCTTTGCTCAAGTTTGTAGAAGGGTAAGCTGTAACATAGCCCTTCCTCCAGTAACTGTGGACTAATTTAGGCCCATACAGCAGCCACAGCAAGCGAGGCCATGGTGGTGAGCAAACTGTGCCCTTTTCTTCCCATAGATGGTTGTACTTATAGAGGCTCACGACAGATTCCTTGCCTTCTACAAAATGCATACTGCAAAGTGCCTGACATTGGACTCCAGCTCTTCTTCTCTCCTTATGCCCCACCCTCATTGGTTCTTAGTAATGAACCAGAAGACAAACCAGTAGAGCATTTCAAAACTTGCTAATAGAGGTTTTTATGATGTTCTGAAAGACTATAACTCTGAATCCCTGTTTATGTTGAAGACGGCTTAGTCCACCCTCTCCCAAATAAGTAAGAGACCCTGGTATCGTTGAATGGGAAAGCAAGAGAATGAGAATGGGCACTAATTAGAAAATAAACCAGCAATTTCTCCCTCCCCCCACACTCCTTATTGTTTTCTCCTTGTCTCTCCTGCCTTGAGAAAACAAATCAAGCTAAGCTCCTGAGATAAACTGTTGAGACTTCATTCAGAATGCCGTATTTAAATTTCAAAAGATGAAATATGCTTGGTCCAGGAGCAGTAGTAGAAAATCATCCCCTGTCAGGACTTGGAAATTCACTTCTGTCAGAATTATGGGTAAAATAAGATGTAGGCAACTGTATTTGACATAGGTAACACAGACACAAAGATTTTATATATATATATATATATATATATATATATATATATGTGTGTGTGTGTGTGTGTGTGTGTGTGTGTGTGTGTGTGTGTGTATACATATATATATATATATATATATATATATATATATATATCAAATGGGGAACTGAGAAGGACATTTGAGTAGCTATAAACCTCATTCTAGCAAAAAGAAGGGGACCATATGCTGGGAAAGTGGATCAGTGGTCAAATGCTTATCACCCAAGCGTGAAGACCTGATCCCAGCTCTGTTGTAAGAACCAGGCACTATTATGGGTGCTACAGTTCCACTACTAGGGAAGCCAAAGCAAGATTAATTAGTGAGCTGCAGGGTCACTGAGAGATCCCCATGTCGGTACCTATGGTGACAGTTGTTGAAGGTACTAATGCCAACCTCTGACCTACACACACACACACACACACACACACACACACGTACCTACACACACATTTGCACATATATACACCACACCAGGAAAACTCCAAGATTCTAGGCCATTCTTGAATCATATTTCCCATTTCTTTCAAGGAAAAAGCTTAGAGACCACAAGACATCTTCAAGTACAGAGTACTGTCATGTGACTAAGAGATGATGTTTTGTGCTTGAAACATCTCTTCAATTTCAAGTACTTGTTTCTGTTTCCTTCTTATACTTAGTCCTGATACTACAGCCACGGTGCCATAGGATTCCAACAAGCTTCAGGGTTTGTCAAGCAGGAAGGGGACTAAGCCCATTCCAGGCTACACTGGAAAAGGGAAGAAGATATGGAGGTGCAATCATTATTACAAAGAGACTCCTAAAAACAGGATCTAAACAAACAGAATCCCAAGAAAGAAAATGAACTTACTTACGGAGCAGCCTATGCATTGTGTGGGTGACGTTTGTGGTGTTTCATAAAGGGGATGTCCAGAAGGAAGCCAGGCAGGAGACACTCAGAAGCTTTAAAATGTTCTGAGTCTGAGGTACCATGTTCCTGTCTCACCCATCCATGCACACTCTCCCTGCATCACACCCACATGCTCAGTCCCAGAGTCAGACTTCTCTGATTCTATTCGGCAGAGAATCCAGGAGCTAGAGGCTACCTTGTATAATGCACTGCAGCAAGAGACTGTGATCAAGTTCGGTGAACTGTTAAGTGACAAGCAGCAGGAGGAGCTGCGGACGGCTGTTGAAAAGTTACGGCGGCAGATGCTGAGGAAGAGCAGGGAGTATGACTGTCAGATCCTCCAGGAGAGGATGGAGCTCTTACAGCAAGCACACCAGGTGAGGATCAAGTCCTGCATCTCTGTAGTCAATCCGGAGCAGGTGGGACTTAGGAACAAGCACTCGATGTCAGAACGGGATAGCTCCAACGATTGTCAGCAAGCCAGATGAGTGACTCGTTCTCACTATCACTCAATACAGGGGGACAGGTTGCTAATAAAACTGGGTCTTGAGGAAAATGACATTTCAGAGGGACTGCGTGTGGCTATCAGTCTTTAGAATGACTTTGCCTCGAGTCTCCTAATCTGTCGGAGCCTGATTTCATACCTGTGTGAGGAAACAGGGTAGTGTCTCTTCTGTACTTGTTCCTGTCAGTCACTGAGCCTGAGGCAAACATCTGGAAAGAGTGAAGAGTAGAGCCTGCCTCTTCATTCTCAGAACAAGCAGCAAGAGTAACAAAGCCTAGAGGCTGCTCTCTGCAGCCTGGCATTAGTTCATTCGGGATCCGAAGGTTGTCTTTGTTACTAGAGAGAGGCTCTAGAGAGAGGCTCAGTGGTTAAAAGCACTGACTACTTTCCAAAGGACAGAGGTTCAATTTCTAGCACTCACACGATGGCCCATACCTGTCTGTAACTCCAGCTCAAAGGGCTCTAATGCCCCCTCTGACATCCTCAGACATCAGGTATGCACATGCTGAATAGACATACATGCAGGCAAAACCCCCTATACATCAAAATACACTGCGAAGAAAGTGCAGGCTGTACCTGCGTCATTTCTGCTCATCTTCACAAAAGCTCTAAGAGGTAAGATTTGACCAATTGGAAAATTTCCAAAACTTCTGGCAATAGGTTATTTCGTGAGAATTTTTGTTTGTCTCTTTGTTTCTCGCTTCTACTGGGGGATAAGGAATCTTCTTCTCATATTCCTTATGCTGCAAAAGTGTTTAATCAGGCTTAGCATATTGAGAGCTGTGTCTTGTAAGTACACATGTGTTTGTTTTAGCACGGACTAATAGTTGTCTAAATTTGCTTATAAAATCCTGGTGTACCAGTTTGAGTCCCTCTTTAATCTGTAAGCTAAGGTACCGCTCTTGAAAGAATTCCATTCTTTATGTGAATTAAACTGAGTTGAGAGAGTTCCCTGACATTTCCCCCTCTCTAACAAATGTTCACATTAAATGTACCTTTTCTAATTATTTCTTACTCTCGTCTCCCCTTTTAATCAATAGCTTAATAGCAGAGTTATTCCAGGAGGCACTGGCCAGGATATATCAAAGACACTATGATGTAATTATGATGTGTAAATTCTAGAGGCCATTGCTAGCCATTTATTAAACATTTGTCCTTAGATGTCCCCATATGAAAACAATATGCATTCTTGTCCTTATCTCATTTCTCCTCTCCATCTGCTGGGTCAGAATGGCCTTATCCAAAGTCACTCAGGGTGCAACACCTAAGCCTTCTCTGTCCTCTCCCTCAGGGAATTTAGGTAGCACCACATCCAACGGACATCGGTCTATTTTGCTCATACTGTTACAGATATTGGCAAAATCTTTCATGATCAGAGTGGCTTCCAGGTGCCCCGGTACTAACCTGACTCTGTCATCTATGCATGTGTTCAGACATTTCAATGTATCTCCTAGTGGAAGATTCAATGTGCTGGATATCTAGAGCACTCACCGTGGACACTGCCCTCCTGAGTATTTGAAGACAGAGGTCGTTAGCATAAAGAAAATAATTCTGGTGTATTTTGATAAATGGCATTTACAAAGGCCTATGGGCCACCAGGAGCCATGGAAATCACACTGTAGGAACTTCCTACCTTTCTCCCTTCCATTTTGTAAGCCCTGTTTTTTTCACCTTTCCTTATGATAATTTCTGGCCCAAGGGCATCTGTGATTTCCCTTTTGAAGTGGCTTAAGCCCTGTGTAGGTCTCCTGAGGTCCTTCATTACCTGCTCATCCCTCCTTTAAGATGTGACTTGAGACATAGGAGTTCTCTCCAGTGCAAAGCCTAGTGTCACTTGTCCTTGGCTTCCTATTACTGAGCCTTTATTTGCCTAATTTTCCACCAAAAATGGCATTCAAACATTCTCATTTTTTTTCCTGTCCCTACTGAAGGGCTGCCACTTCCAGAATCCTCTTCTGGATGAACAAAGTGAACAAAATGTTCTTAAGCCAATACATTTAAAACCTTGTTTTGTAATCAGTAAGAGTCATGTACTAAGGGCCAGCTGTGCACCAGATGCTGTGAATACGGCAGTTACTGAAGACATCAGCTCTGCCATACAGATAGAAAGGACAAAGCCACAGCACAAATGAACCATACATGAACCATCTCTAAGGAAACCACTAAGTGCTGGGAATAAGCTTCGGCAGTGTATATGAGTGTGCATGTGAGTCAGAAAGGATTAAACATGTTAGGCCAGGTAGTCAGAGGACACCTCTGAAGATCCATGAAAACCAGGGAACCCACCACTCAAAGGTCCCAGTGTAGACGGATACTGCACTTTCGTTCCCGGCTGCCCAGACCCAAATAATCACACAGAAGCTATATTAAATACAACACTGCTCGGCTTATTAACTCGGGCTTCTTATTAAGTAACTCTTACATCTTAAATTAAGCAATTTCAATTCATCTATGCCTTACCATGAGGCTGTGGCCTACCAGTAAGTTTCCAGCATCTATCTCCTTCGGCAGCTACATGGTGTCTCTTCAACTCCGCCTAATCTTTCTCTATATCTCTGATTGGATTTCCTGCCTGGTTTTGTTCCGCCTTGCCATAGGCTGAAGCAGTTTCTTTATTGTTCTGCCCTGCCATAGGCTGAAGCACCTACTTTATTAACCAGTAGTAATAAAACATATTCACAGCATACAAAGGGGAATCCCACATCATCTCAGTAAAAGGAGCAAGTACTAAGCCCGGTGTATACTCTAGTGCCACAGAAGAAGTTGGTATGCCTGATGTGCACAGAGTTGAGCTAAGAGGTAAAGCTGGAGACATGAAGGGTAAAGATCAGTGTGATCTCGCACGAATCCAGGCCTTAGTTTTATACTCAGCTAACTTTTCCTTTCTCCACCTCTTAGACACAGGAGTGCTGTCATATTTCTAACCTTATGGAGCTAAGCATAGTACTTGGGGTCTTATGCATGCTAGGCAGGTGCTATGCCACACCCCAACCTGAGTAGTTCACATTTCATGTTCACGTTAGTTATGTTTTCTTGATGTGGGAAAGACAGATTTTGACACAATGTAGCATGGACCAAATAAGAGATAAGAACTAATAATAAGCTGTCTAACCAGCCCCAATAAAGGATGAATGTGAGTTCATGTACTTAAGAGATAGAGAGAGATAAGGAGGGAGAAAGGAGCAGGGAGAGAGGGGGGGGGATATGAGAATATGTCTCACAATATTTCCTCTTGATTGGCTGACAAATAGCTGGGAAAGAATAAAAAGGAAACAAGCTTACAACATATAATGAAGAATAGTGGATTCATCTACAGTGTGGAGCTGTCTGCCTACAGACTAACACAGTCCCAGAAATTGGGGGTGGGTGACAGTGTTTTACATCTTTGCCACTTTTCACCTTTGTTTCTTAATTATGTTACTCCCCGTTTTACATCCCATCTTGTCAAAGAACATCGTAGCTCTTTGGGAACAGGACTTAGTTGATGCCTTAGCTGTATTCTTCAGTACACGTGGTACAGTCATAGACAGAAAGCGGTCAGCAAGCACAGAGCTGAAGACTGAAGAAGCGCTTCAGCACTCTCATGGATGTATGGTTTCCTGAATTGATATTTATATCTGCATACAGACCCAGGCCAAGCAATTCCGTGCATAAAGAAGAGAGAAATGCCTGGCACATTTATTGTTCGGTTGTGTAGCTTTAGAGTATATGCTGTCCCACTGAAGTACACGCCAGCACACATCACACACCCACATATGTCGGTGCGACCGTATTCCAGGCTCACCTGCATCTCCATCATTCATCAACATGCCGAGATGAGATGAGATGGTAACTCGAGCACAAGCCTCACCTCCTTTCTTTGACAGCAGGGTTTCTCCCTCTTGGCAGTACTAACACAGATCATCTAGATCAAGCTGAATTCTTTGGGGTGGGAGCATGTCTCCTGCATTGCGGGATATGTCCCAATGGCTTCCACTGAGACTAAGTCAGAAGAGCTGTTAAATATCTTACAACGCAGTTGTGACAACGAGGAATATTCACACAATTATTCACTGGTGATAGGTACACACATTTGCTACTATACTAAAATATGAAATAGTCATGCCTTATGCAATAAGCATACCAACAAACTTGAAAAGTTACCAGACATTGCCAGATGCCATCCTCCAGGAGAGTGTGAAAATTACCTATGGTTGACACTTTTGAGAGAGGAGACTTGATTTCCATGTTAAAATATGTTTTCTTCTAGCTTCCATTTTTTTCTCCTCACGTAGCATTATAAAAAACCTCTCTCTATATTATCACCCTAGTAGGCTTCCAGCTGAAGGGCCAGATCACTGTTTTAGCTCCTACAAATAGCAACCATTAAATAGCAAGGTTGCTATGCTTCGTAACACACACAGGTACCAGAAACTTTAGATTGTCAAGAGAAACTGTGAAGACTCCCTTTGCTCCCAAACAGTTATCTATGTAATGCCATTATCCAATCTGGGTGGCCTCCCTGTGTGGAATGTGGTTATATAGGCTTTTCTGCATTCCTGAGTGCTATGCTGTTTTGTTAGAATTGCTTCATCCCAGGCTTATCAGCTTACTTCTGAGAAGTTACATTAATGCTTACTCTCCACTGACTTTTGAGATTGACCAATCATGTTTTGTGAGGGTAATTCCATCCCCAAACAGGGTTGAAGCAGGGAGACAAAAATGGCCAGCAGCTTTCTGCTATTGCACAGTCGGCTCCAGGCATTTTTACTGTACAAATAAGCAACCAGAATATCAATCCAAAGGGTTGACAAGGACATTCACTTCATGCTCACTAGTTCTGGGACGTACTGCTCTCTTTCAAGGACGTGTCATTCCCACACTTCCTATGAGCTCACATTCCCCAGGGCAAAAGTAATCTGGCTAAATCCAGAGGCAGTGTGGTGGAAGGCACCCCTCACCTGGGCTAGGCCTCTGCAGGGGGTAAGAAAGGGTAGGTTGTCAATAGCCTGTTACTGTGACAAAATTCCCAAAAGCCAATTAAATCAAAGGTAAGGTTCATCTGTGCTCATGCTTTCAGAAGGTCCTGTCCGTGATCACAGTAGGCTCCTTACTTGGGGCAGTTCATTATGGAAGAAGCAGGAGTGAAGAAATTGCTCATCCTGAAGCAGTCATAAAGCAAAGAGGGGATTGGGATCAAGTCCCCAATATCCTCATCAAGGGAATGCCCGATGACCTAATGTCCTCCTAAAAGCCCTACCTCCCGTCAGCCACACGGGCTAATGACCATGCCTGTAGCATGTGGGGTTTTTTTTTTTTTTTTTTTTGGTGGGGGGAGGTGTTTAAGATACAAAATAAAGCAGATAGAAAATACTCTGCTCAAAAATGTTAACAGTGACAATATTTTCCCAACACAAGTCTGGATAAGCATCGGGACATGCATTTCCCTGTGGGTAGGGAAAAGTGTATTTGTACTATTTCCATCCTCTGGCACTAATCTCAGTGTTTTCACAGAAAGCGTTATGTTTTGTTTGGTGAACAATTTCCTCAACAGCCTAGCACCTGATAGTAGTGTTTTCCCTATTTTATTCAGAGAATCCGTGACCTAGAGGATAAGACAGACATTCAAAAACGGCAGATAAAGGACTTGGAGGAAAAGGTGTGTATTAAACTCCTTTGTTAATCATAAAGTGCTACTTGTTTGGCTTCGCTGCTATCTCTTTCTTCTGGGTTATTGGGTCTGGCGCAGGCAGACATAGGTACGGGGAACATGGTGCCCACCTTCAGTAGGACGCCAGGATGTATGTGTGTGTGTGGGGGGGTGCTGTCCTATTAGCAGTCTTGATATTTCCACCATGTGTAGTTTTGATTCCCTTTACTCTGCCTTCCTCATCTTAATTTCCAATACTTTTTTTCCATTACTCTGATTTGCTTTTTTCTTTCAAACATATTTTAGTACATTAAAAAAATCAAACACACAAACATTTCCCGTTATTTATAAAAAAAATTCCCTTTCATCCCTGGGCTTCAGTTTTGCTTTCACACTTAGTTCAGAAACCTTCTATAGAGCGAGTTCCAGGACAGCCAGGAATACATAGAGAAATCCTTGTCTTGAACCCACTTCCCCACAAAAAAAAAAAAAAAAATTTAAATTTAAAAAAAGAGAGAGAGAAATTTCTTTCAAGAGGTCCTGTGTTTCGTGAAACTAAAGAATAGTGTTGTAAAGAGGCACGTGGAAGCCACTGAGTTGTTAACAGAAGAGAAATGACTCCATCTGGTGCAAAGGCCTGTCCTACCTGACAGGCCAGGGGCATTCTGCAAAAAGAGAGCAGAGTTCTGTCCCTCCCGTGTCCCTGCAGCCCTGACTGGAAGTAGCTCCCCAAACCCTGGGGTTGAAATAGGTTGTATGGCTGTAACTTCCATGGGATTCAGGAAGACCACAGCAAAACATCTGGCATTCCTGAGACTATGGCTAGAACTGAGCTCCTCCAAAAATGCATGTGTCCTAGTCCGTATATGTGAGGTCCAAAGTTAGTACAGTCTGGAAGCCATATCCCTGGGTGTTCACATTCATAGACAGTGAGCTTCTGCTTCTGATGTCACCTTGGGTAAGTGACTACAAACACGCCTTTTGTGTCCATAAAATGTCATTGGCAACACCCAAACTGACTTCCCCTTATGGGTTCCATGAGGAATGAAGTCACATATGAAACTTGAAAAACATTTAAAAGTCTTGTGAAATTTTCCCATCCTTGAAGTACACATCCTCCTTAGAATTTTATATCTGAATATTCACTCATTTCAAACCATTCAGTTCTTCAGGACTGAGTGAGGCCACGGTGAATGACAGTGACCCGAGCACTGCATGCAATTTCCTTGCACTTGGTGGAAAGATCCATGGAAGACAGGGGCTGCTCCCTGCATTCCTGCTTGTTGGAGAGCACACCTTGTGTCGTCTATTTCCGACATTTTGGAATGGCCCAGTCTGGTCTGGCTTGGCGTTAATCCCCTTGCTCTGACTCAAACAAGAAGTTACAGCTGAGGCAATTCTGTGAAGAAACTTTGGGATGCTATTTGGTCCCCTTCAAAGGAGGCTTCCAAAAGCGGAGAAGATTGGGTTGCCACTCCAGCACCTACCTGAATAAATCCTGGGAAAATTGGGGGAGAAGAAAAATTAAGACTGTATCAGCTGTCAGAATTTAATGAGGATGTTTCACTACCATTTTGTCCCATAATATTTATAGACCTGAACTTCCTAGTTGTCTATGATAATGAAGTAATGCAGCAATTAGTGCTGAATATCGTCTTAAGGTAGAGAACCGGGCTACTTAAATAGCAAGCTGGTTGACTCTTGAGAGGGTAGAATGGGAGATGAGGTTCACACTGGGTGTCCTGCTCACGTGACCTCACTCCCTCCTGCCTTCCAGCCTACTAAAACAGCTAAGGGTCAGCACTCTTCATTTTCTTCCTCGCAATCCTTGAAAGCCTACTCACAGCTCACACCTGCTAGGACTAGGGCAGCTCATTTCCATGCACACAGTTGGTGTAAATCAGGGGATATCAACAAATCAAGCAAAACAGCCTCCCCCCCCCCCCCCCCCGCACACAGCACTTCACGTGACCAAAGCACGTCTGATGTTGTGGTTTCCTGTTCTTTTTGTAAGTATCCATGAGGGAGACACAACAGATGTTATGGTCCTTTTAATAAGCACATATCTCTGATTACAGATCTGAAATACCCTCACATGCCTGAAAGAGAGAGACCATGCGCACAGTAAAGTACAAAGCTCTCATTGCATTCCTAGACGGTATGGAGTTAGACTAATCCTTTGCTAACTCTATGCTTAGTTTTTCTCACGTGTGAAATTTGGAGCCTAAAGCCTAAAACAATTGTCGGTGAGAATCCCCTGACATTAACTCTAAAATGTAGAGCAATAGGTGAATGCAGGGTGGTTTGGGTTTGTTTTTATGAGGGAATATGGAAAGCTGAGGTTTTGTGCTACCTGAATGCTGATGGAAGCTCAGATTTACATAATCTCCTTCTTTTTCTTCTGCAGTTTCTGTTTCTATTCTTGTTCTTCTCTCTTGCCTTCATTCTATGGCCTTGATGTCAAGGTGCCTCTTAAAGGTAAGACACCTTTTAACTCAACACTGTGGCTCTAAGAGGTAACAGATAAGAAGGAGGTTACATGTTGTTATTGGACCACATGTCCTTTCCAAACCAAACAGTTTATTAGTTAGCCACAAAATGGGGAATGGGTCCAATCCAGTTTGACTGTTTTTAAAACTTGAAGTTGTATGCTGTAAAACTGATGTTTTCAGTTTAGTTATAGTACCTTAAGAAGTCACAAAGTCTGTGAATCTTAGTGTTCTCATTGTGACTGTCTATCACCCAGAAGGAGTTGTGTGTCTGTATCTACCACATGAGAAAACATCACTGTGCCTTTAATATTCCCCCATGCCAATTCCAAGACTCAGAGAAACCAATTACGAACACTATTGCAACTCTGTCCCAATCTTTCAACATCAGAAGTCAGGAACGCATGGTAGTAAGTTAACAGGAATCCTGTTTTAAAACAAGATACTTTTCAGCATTAATTTAAGAAAAAAATAATGCAGTCATGTTATGGTCATTATCAAACCGGCATCTGATGAGCACGCACCTCAGTCATTCTAGCTTGTGGTTCTCGGTGCTGAAAATAACAGGCACAGAAGCCTTATCATGCACTTCCTGAGCCAGACCACTTGAGCTGAGAGAGTTGATGGGAGGTGGGAATGATAGAGAGCAGAAACTGGTCTGCGTCTGCATCTCACCACATAGCAGGTGGTTCTGATGTCCAGTCAGCAATGGAAACCACAAATCTCAATACTACTACTGTTTATAAAGGACCGTTCTAAATATACTTCCATGAACCACTTCGACTTTGATTATTCTACGAAATTACATTATACAGAGTTTCCCTCTAGGCTTCATATTAGTTATTATTTTTATAGCAAGCAGAAAGGTAGAAGAGAGACTCTTTCCCTCTCCATGAATGTCAACCTCAGTGCCTCCCTGTAAAACAAGCAAGTAAGAAGGCTTTAGCATGACCTGAAGTGGAGAGAGTGAAACAAAGGGGTTTAGGAAGTTCATGTCCTTTGATTATCCATCCTCCAGCTGTATTTCTTCTTCCAAAAGGTTTTCTTTATAGTCTGAAAACTATTTCTTTCTCTGTGGTTTATGCTAAGTGTTTGGGGGTTCTTGGGGACACTCAAGACTGGCTATGTGCTTCAAAGTAGCACATAATTGATACTTAGTCATCCTCTCTAGAATGAAGGTCTAGTGTGGAAATACAATAACAAGTGAGTGTGATAACGACTCTGGTCAGTATAAAATGTATGCAGGCAAAATGGCAGTGGTTGAGAATTACAGGAGCCGATTATAGTGTGACTTCTGCCAGTGAGAAGTATGACAGTCGGCAACTTATTTAACCTATGTGACCCTTGAAGTATTTACCCATAGCATGCAGATGTGTTGAGAGAATTGAATGTTGTCACCCATGAAAAATACTTGCCAAATTGCCTGCAAAATAATTAAATAATTGAAATTCTTAGCTAGCTACTATTATTTTTCAAGTTAGTTATCACATTCATTAATTTTTGTAATATGAATATGAAAGTGTAACTTTCAGTTATTTCCAACCAAACATAACATAAATCCAAACAAGAAGTTGCCTCTTCAGAAAGTAATCTTATCTCAATTAACTTTTGGAAAGCCAACACTACTCAAAACTGAATGATGTCATTTGTGTCTGCAAAGCAACTTAGATAAGGATAGAGAGAAGACAAGTGGTCATACTGTTCTCAGATAGTAAAAGCATACTACAGATAATTTGTATATACTAAATCAATAATTCTGGTCATAAGCCTAAACCTAACTTACATATAAAGACTTACATTATTTAGAGAGAGTGATTTATGGTCATACATATTTTCTTTGAGCTGTAAGTGATCCTGGGTAGTTTCTAAAAATACATTATCCTAGCATTTACATCACGCTGATTTCAATCTTTAGTCTCAGCCAAAAGGGGGGGCTATTGGGGAGTCATAACCATATTTTTATCTAGCACTAATAAAAGTCCTGTAAAATGAATGCTATTCTCTTATTACACCTTATTCCTTTATAGATCTTTACTTCCATAAAAACCTACCCAGACTGGGTGATTTACAAAGATTAGAGTTATTTTTCACAGTTTGGAGGTTAAGGAGTCTACAGCCAGTCATTGCCAGGGTCTACATCTAGTGAAGACCCAGTCTCTGCTTCCCAGATGACACATTGATATGTGTTCTGGAAGAGACACTATGTCCTCATGTAAGAGAAGGAACAGAAAGACACAAAGAACTTGCTCAGTTCCCTCAGGCCTTTTCTGGGATAAAAATCCAGTCCATGATGGGGTCACCTCCCATGTCAGTAGAGAAAACCTCTACCCTCTGGCTTCAATTAGGACTCATTCAATATATGTTCTCATATTCATACTCCCATGAATCAGTTATTTAACAATTCCCAGTGCCGTTTTCTTTATCAGTAAAACAGAGATAGCAATGGATATCTTCTATTGAATTCCACATGAATTTATTGAATGATAAATTGCATTGAAGTTCTGAAGGAATGGAAAGTGCGGGGGCTGTCCCTGCATTTCCCAATGGGGTGGCTGGTCAAATGGACGTGCTTTAAGATATTAATTACAGTCTTTGACAAATGAGAGCTGCTGAAAGAGGGGCAGTTTTCTTTAAGGGTGTGATCCAGGGTAGGTCAACCGCACTCCCCTGGAGAGTCGCCATCCAAGAGCAGGGCAAATTGGGCTCTGTGGGTTTATAAAAGTATGTGAGAACAAAAGTGAGGGAGGTAGGCAACGGAGTTGGCATGGAAGAATGGAGTTGGCATGGAGCTGGAGGATTAAAAGTGAATATTATCAAAATATATTGCATGAAAATCTTAAATAATCAATAAAAATGTTGCTTGAAGATATTAAAGTCACAAATCAGGGGGGGGACATGCTCTTGGTTGGGAGCCTGGTGGCATGGAGGGTTTCAGAACGATAGCGGCAAGCAGTGTGTGTCAGAGAAGGAAGGAAAAAGTCAGCCTCTGTAAGTACTTGCTTAAAAGAATCTCTGACCCACAGCGTGATTCTGGATAATTGAAGCTGCTCAGGTTGAATGGCACTGACCTCACTATAGCAATAATAATTTCCTTTAAAGATACTCCTTAATTTATAGAATGTAAAATGCTAGGAAACTGATTACAAACGAGTTCCTTAAAAAAAAACTAACACGTTCTAACTACAAGCGTTATCTAGCTAACTCTAATAGGCAGAAACGGATAGCCTATTGTGGTGGCAGATAGCTACAGTCCCAACACTGGAACAGTAAGGGCAGAAAGATTATGAATACAAGGCCAGCCATGATCAAAATTAAACAGAAAAGAAATGAGAATGATGCATGGCTATCATCCAGAATATATGATGAAATTTCTTGTAGAATATAAACTGAAAGTCTGCAAGTAAATGCCTTTGAAAGGGAATATATTTATTTTATGTATACAGATACATAAACATCTCTCTAAAACATTGTTGTATAGGTTTGGATGAGATCTTTTTGTCAGGGAGTGAAAATGTTATTCTTTTTTAAAAAAATATTATTGTATCTATCTGATATGTATGAGTATTTTGCCTGCATGCGTATCTGCACTATATGTGTGCAGTGTTCACAGAAGCCAGAAGAGGGCATTGGGTCTCCTGAAACTGTTACAGGCAGTTGTGAGCCACCACCACAGGAGTGCTGGGAAGAAATCTGGGTCTTCTGCAAAAGCAACCAGAGAGATGTCTGGCCCCAAGGATGCAGCTAAGCTCTTGTGGTGGTGGTCGTGGTGGTGGTAGTGTGTAAATGTAAATTGAGTCTCATCTTTTCAGTTCAGTCTCATTTCCTTTCCTCATCGTTCAAATAATTTTCAATATAGTCCCCCACTTCCTGTTCACTTCTAGTGTCCGAAACTCTTGCCCAGTTTAGAACTTCAATCTCATATTTGATTTAATCTCATGTCTTTTCTTATCCTATCTTAGCAAGGTAAGATACTCCAAAGAGGAAATGGTCCATGATTTAGCTGTAAATCTCATGCCTTCCTCATCCATGAGGCTCAGAGTTTATTGAAGGAGAAAGGAGCATAAGAAGAGGGAAACTGCTTCTGAATGGTTGTCACAGTTTCCCTGACTGTGATTGACTACTAGGTCTTTGAAGTCTTTTCTTGGCAAAATGATCAAAGACTGGCCATCCTGAGAGTATGCATGATCTCTTCAGAGAGCCATTCCAAGAATGTCCAGTGTATTAGTCTCAGCCTATCTGAGGCCCAACCTTCTCCAGTGTTTTTCTAGTTCTCATCAGTGGCTCTAGCCCACAGCTTCTTGCTGGGGAGGTCACCTTTGGTTGAAGCATAAGCAAAGATAATAACACTTCTGCCCCCATCTCTCCTCTGTCATCCCACTCCAATTCTCTCCTCTAAGAAACAAAAGAAGAGAAAGAAGTCTGTGTACAGAAGACAGGTCTCTGCCTGTGCACACATCACCAAGCTTTTAATGCCTCTTGGCAATGCCCCATCCCCCCAGTGTATTCTCTTTTATTATTATTTGATTTAGTTATTCATTTGTCTATTTCATATGTATGTAGAGGCCGCATTGATGAGGCAAAGTCTCTCTTCTGCCGCTGTACTATGTACTCCAGCCTAGGTGATCTATAGGATTCCAGATAATTCTCCTGTATCCTCCTCCCATATCATTACAGAAGTGCTGGATTTACATTTATATATACAATAACATCTAGCTTTTTTGTGGGTTCTGGGGATCCAAACTTGGGTCATCAGGCTTATGCAGCAAGTACTTTTACCTACCTGCCCATCTTCTGTGTCCTCTCCCATCATAACCTCATCCCCTCATTCACTGTACGCCTTTGTCATAGCCTACTCTGTGAATACACTCAGCATCCTAATCTAAACCTTTAGAGTGAAACGTTTACACCAACATATATTACAGATACATCTAACTTATACCTGCAGCAGGAGTCTGTCTGTTTAATGTGCCTCCACGTGGTGATTTGAAAATGTGATTGAGAAACAAACACCTCCTGATCTGTCAGTTTGGACCTTGCTCAACATTTCTGGGGCAGTAGCATAATCTTTCTACACAGTCAATATTTTTTATTATTTATTTAGATTAATAATGCTGCTTGGGCAAGCTGAATAGCTTGTTGCAACAACAAAGAATTTTTTCCCCTATCCATGTCATTCAGAGTGAAGGCCTGTCCTTAAGCAAGGCACGGTAGCATGTCCTCTTCTGACATCTCTGGATGTCGTTGGAAGAGAGGACATTATAAAGGAGAGTTCTGTTTAAGTGAAAACCCACACAGTAATACTAAGAGCAGGGAGAGAGCCCCGTAGCCACAGCTCACTTTCAGGGACAATTCAGAGTCAACTACAAAGTCTGTACTGCAGAGTCCTCAGGAAGTTCTTCCACAATCTCTGGGGTGAGAAATCATGCCAGCGGTTGTAGTTGTACAACAGCAAGCGTGACATAAAAGTAAATCATAGAAAGTTGTAGATAGCATAACTGGATCTGGCAATAATAGTAATAGCTAACATATCCAGGAGGCACTAACTATAAAAACTGTTATTACTTTGTATGTAACTTATCTCAATAAATCATGGAATAAATCATTCTTTTCGCTCTTAAAGCAGCTAAGCCTAGAAATATTATATGATTTCCCAAAAGACATTCAGCTCAAAACATAGACAAGAATAATAATGTTTTTATACTTATTTTTAAAAGTATGGTTTGGTTCTGGTGCCAGAAATTGACCAAAACTTGTCTTGTGTAAGAGTTTGCTTTTTTTTTCTTACTTAGCTGTTAACACAGATGATGGTTGGTAAATTATTTCCCTCTGTCTTACAGAAAATTCAAGAACACAGATCATACCCCCAGAAGGCATATGCTTTTAAACCTTCAAAGATGGCAAAATTGTTTACACCAATGTAAGGGAAATCAAAAGCTAAGAACTACCCTGTAGCCAAGACTGTGTGCTTTAAAGCCATTATTCAAGGTTTCTTACTTGACAGTTTATAATGACCCTGTTGAAAAATCTACATTATATGCTGCATTTAATGAAATGTGTGTATGTTGAACCAGAAGAAGAGAACTATAAACATATATTGTGTGAAGGAAAAATTCAGCAGTGGAACCAGTTTCAGCAGATCAAGAGAAGACGCGTCTTGGGCATGGAACCAAAGTTACAATGAAACATTCAACTCCTGCTGTGCAGGGGGGGTCATTTTAATGTAACACCACACCCCATGGATTCACTATTCCTGAAAATAAACATCATTTTAAAAAAAGAAAACAAACATAAGAAAAAAATCGAGGGTGGGTGGGGAATGAAGCACGAGGAATACCTATGAGGAGCTATTTACAATAAAAGGTTTCATTTGAAAAGTCTGGTTTGTTACTCCAGGGATTTGCTTTTCTGTCCTTATGATTGTTTTAAACTCAGGAACAGAGACATCTGTGATACGGATGGAAGAAAAAACACTCTCCATTTTGTTTCTCCTAAAAGTAGAATTGGGGATCAGAAGCGGATCCTAGTTACGCTACAAGCGACCAAGTCAAATGACTCTGGGGTGTGTAACATGGGATGCAAACGGAAATCTGATGCTTCCTGGCATCACACACCTGCGTTTCTCCACTGTGGATGGACTGGTCTCATCCATATTGAAAATGATGAAGATTATACCCGCAAGTCACAAACTCCCCGACTTAGCTCTCTTTAGAGCATCAAGAGCTATAGGGAACTAGGGTCAGAGAGCACGTCTGCATCCTCCAGTTTCAAGTTCAAATTGCCTGCAGATAAATACGCTCTCCGACTTGGGTGACATCGTAGAGGTGATAAGTCAAATACCAACAGTCGCATTTGACAGAGAGCTGTGGATATTGAGTATCCTGCTATACCCAGAGCAATCTGAACTCTTTTCATTTAGAACAATAACATTATTTTCTGAGATAGCTATCAGTGACACCATGGGTCTACTTTTCTCAAGAGAGGGAACGCGTTACTGACACTGCGTTTCTCTACCACAGGCAGATAGAAGACTCATACTTCTCCTAAGTTATGTATTACTGAGTCTTGGATTCAGCACTGACAGCAAATATATGTTCCTGAAAGGCTAATTTTACACCTCATTTACTATAGATAACAAGACAACCTCAAGTTTTCAAATAGTCAGAGTTTTCTTTCTGGGGCTAGGATTTTCACACAGAGAATGTGTGTAGGGAGCCAGAAACTCTTTCTATGAAATGCTACACAAATACTTTCATATGTGAATTGAGCATATTCTCCTTCAGTTGTAGCGCTGGCATTTTCAAAGCCAGAACAACTGAAAAATCTACAAGACAAACAGAATGCTGGGGTCCCATATTTCTGTTCTTGTTTTTAATGCTTACCCAAGAATTTGGCCCAGTCACTGAACCTCTCTGTGCCTCAGTTTCCTCATTTGCAAAATGAGGGTTAAATGCTTTTTTTTCCCATAATGTTTTATTTGAATTCTGGAACAAGAGGTGCTTAAAGTAGCACGAAGTGCTTTGTAACTGTTATAAATGCTACAGTGTTTGATTTCCCTGTATAATGAAATAGTTATTGAATTTGGTTCAAACAGTATAGCATTACTGAAGCTTTCCCATCAAGCTACCTAAGACATTTCTAGCAATAAATTGTAAGATTCAAAACCATGGTGAATCATCTATAGCAAATAGATTGACTCATACTATGTCATTTCAATGCTAAGCAACTCCTATGCTCTCCTGGCTGCATAAACACGCATCAAACAAGACCCCGTCACCATCACAGGAGATCACAATCAAGGGTTGGCAAGAACAATCGAGAAATCTGAATATTTCTTTCAAGGAATGCCAGATGCTGTGTCCTGATGCAAACACAAAATCATAACTATCCCATGGACTCTTTTTGCCACTAAGGTAAGTTCCAGATCAAATGCAATTAGCAGGTTCATTGTGCAGTTGACGTGAAACAGGGTACTTCTACTGTGCCTGCCACCCAGCTAACTCTCGGTCATGTATACAAATATACAAATGGCTTTTTTTTTTTACCTCTTTAATGATATTTCATCTACCATTATGGGGCCCACTTGAGAAAATCCATACTTAGTCTGCTCCAAACACATCCTCCTTCTCTCCTATTGGCTTTCCCTAGCAAGAGCCTGATGGTAAATTTTAATACCAGAGAAACTACATCTAAATTACTATGAATGTTAACAAGAGTCCATACCTGCTTCCCTGATGGTATTTGAATTGTGTCAATCACATACTGAACTGTCTGAGAGCAGCAGCTGATTGTCTCTAAAATGCACGTGTGTGTGTGTGTGTGTGTGTGTGTGTGTGTGTGTGTGTGTGTGTGTGTGTTGGGTGAGTTTTTTTTCTGTTTAATATCCAGAATACCAAGGAAATTTCTCTAGGCTGTAAGCTAAATAGTGATATCTTTATTAGGTTTGGGTTATGTCTTCAAAATGAATGTTCTACTATTTAGACTAGGGAAGTTTAAATGCTTTGACAGATCCCATCCACATCTACAATTACAGCGGTGTCGAGTAAACTGTGGATGTGTGTTCTGCTCATTCACAGGTCACTGAAAATGGAATGCTTCCTTGCCTATGATGTTCAGAACAGACAAACATGTAACTTGAGCAATAGGGAGCTCTGCTACGACTCTCTTATTTTCTTCCAAAAATATAATTCCCACTCAACTCTTTTAATTTCTGTATCTGTACCATCCAGATACACTTGCCCAGAGATTTCGGGGGAATTAGCACAATGAGAGTTCATTTACCTATGTTCTCTTAGCCGAGTATGCATCTCTTGAAACTGACTGAGGAGTTCAAGAGAAGCAAAAGCTCCCGTTTAGCACCATCAGGGTAGTGAAATGCCCTTGAGTGAGAAGAAATGCACAGATTCGCTCTGAGAAGCGTTCTACAAAACAGTCATCAGCCTCACCTTCTCCTTTTCAACGCCATCTAACTTCTATTCCAGGTGAAGAATTAGACTAGTGATAATCCTATTTGACTTAGGTCATATCACTTAAATTGTGGCTAAAAGTAAAACTTTAAGAATGAAAAAAAATACACTTCACTTTGATTCTCTTTCTTCAATCTAGAAGTAACTTCTTATGTATGGATATGGTTCTTCAGGAGGTATGGTCATCACTGGGGTCAGGAAGGGTCTTCACTTGCCATAGAAGAAATAAATTTGCCAAATCGTTTGTGCTGCAGTATTTTATTTCAACCTGTCTATTTTTTATTATTTACTTTAAATAAAACTTGACCAATTTTTCTTCTGCCTATGTATTTGTTAACCTTTTCTCTAAACACACTGTAAAATGTGTATGCTCAGATCTTCAATGTTATTGATAAGCACCTTATTTGAAAATGCTTACTGTTTTAACCTGCCTGGGTTTTCACAGAAACTGTAAAAAGAATATCTGTTGGTTATGTGTTGATATTTAAATAACTGGACCATCTCTGCAATGTTACATCAAGGTAGATGATCAATGTACTCTATATTAAACGTATAGTTGTGTTCTTTTTATCTATCAAAGAGTGGAGTTGAACACACAGACACACACACACACACACACACTCACACACACCACGTGTGTGTACTGGAATAAGGATTGTAGGAATCGATGATGTCATTGGGAATTGCATTGCTTTTGTGATAATTTAGCTGCCCTCTTTCCCCAACCCTTTCCTCACCTCCATCCTTTTATTTTATTTTTTTTTACGGTGGTGCTAGAAGTTGAGCCCAGGAGCCTGAGTGTTCTAGACAGCACAGAGCCATATCTCACTGGATCCTTGCCCTGGTAGCATAACAGGCTTTAGGGATTCAATTTGATCTACTATGTGGAAAAAATAACTTTTGAATTACTTCAGTAATGAAAGTAGATCTTTTTGTTTGTTTTTTGTTTTGCTTTGTTTTCTGAGACAGGGTTTCTCTGTGTAGCCTTGGTAGTCTTGGAACTTGATTTGTAGACCAGGCTGACCTCGAACTCACAGAGATCCACCTGCCTCTGCCTCCCAAGTGCTGGGATTAAAGGTATACTCCACCACCCAGTGTGGAAGTAGATCTTAGATGACTGTTTATGGAATGAGCTACTGCTTCCATTATGGAGCCACACCTGTCTTCCCATGGAGTTCTGGTCTATATGGAAAAAGAGGCATAGGAAAAAGATCTCCTTTTTCTTGTCTACCTTATAATTTTCATATAGAAAACTGCCTAGAGAGTGGATTCCAGACATATCTACAAAAAGACTCAGCATGATGGAAGAATGGGGTTGATCTTCAGGATGCCTCTTCAAGGACCAAATTCTATTATACCATTTCAGAGCTGAGCATGGCAGGTTCCAGTGCATCCCTGACTTTAATAGTTGAGTTCTTCCTGCATAAAATCTTCTATTGCTTGAAGAGCCTGAGTCCAGTTCTTCACTAGATTCTTAAAAGATGTATGTAAAGGGGCAGTACAGGAAAATGAATTATAATTTACTACATTCAGTCTAATGTGTCAAACCCAGATGTACAAATGATTGACTTAATGAGGGGTTCTGGTTCTATTTTGCTTTTTTTGGACCAAAATCTTTACACCATCATATTTCCATTTTTGCTATATTCAGACCTACAGGGTGGCAGTGGAGCAGGCAAACAATGTGGAGTCTGGAGTCCTCTTTGCCCACAATGAAGACTCTGGATACTTACTAAGGAATGAATGATCTAATTTTCTAATCAGAAGCAAATCCAGAACCTGTAAGAAACTGTAACCACTTAAGTTTAACAGACACCTCACAAAAATGTGCCTATTTACCCTACTAACTGTACCATCTCCCCACGGTAAGGCAGATCAACATCCAAACACTTATAAATATGAGATGTACATATTCACACATATGTATTCCATACCCAGTATGATGGTGCGGGCATTACCAGATATGTACTTCAGACTTGGACAGAGGCTCTAAAGAAGATGCTTTCCTGATGTTGCTAGGCAGCTTGGTTTTGTTTAGCATATGGTGTCTATACTCACCCTTCCTTGGTTGCCTCTCTTGGCTCGGCTGATCCACCTTTCCCCCATTACCACTATTTCCTGTTGCCTGTGAATTTTCAATGACCCAGCCCCCAAGTCAGAAATTTTTGTTCCTAGAATCTCAAGAAAAACAACCCCAGAGCAGTTTACAGTATTAATATCAGTCAAAGGTCCTATGTTTTTATCAACTGAACTTACATCTCAAGAAGCTTTTGTGCATGATCTAACCTGCAGTGTCTAAATCTTGAGTCTAGAGTGAAGAGGTTTGACCCCACAGTTCCTCATGTGTCTACTGAGTTAGTGTAGCCAGGGAGCCTGTTTCCAAAGCATTCCCACCGTCACCTGCATTAATTAATTAGTCAGGGTGTTTCTTGTCTCATCGCATGACTCTGTGGGCTGCTTCACTGCTGACTGATGAGAGACAGAACTTGACTGGTTGCAGTAGAATGATTATCTGAAGTTCACAGGATGTGTCCATGTACTGTATGTATCACCATAGAGACAGGAATCCATTTATTGTATGTAAAGTTTTATGAATGGTAATTTTAAAATTTATGTATTTAATATAGCAATCAATGAACTCTGTTGTTTTAGTTTCTATGAAAAAATAAAACAAACTGCATTTTTAAGAAAAAAATTTAGTTTGTATTCTGCCTAATTTTTTTTCTAAAAATTATAACTCAACTCTTAACCGTTTTATAAAAGCAGGGTGCGATAAATTAAGATTAACACTATAAGTCTGTGAAATAAGTTCAACATCAAGAATAAGAAGGACATATCTTCACTTGTCACTCTTCTGAAACCTCCAATTTATGCTGTCTTTGCCACAGGCACACTTAAGAGGAAACCAAGGCAGGATTTACAGACGTCTGAAAAGAGCTAAGGTTCTTAGCATCCCCTTTCAGATGACTGTACCAGGCGCTTGCTATCCTCATCCTAATCTTGCTTTCTTGTTCCTAGCCCCTATATCCCTACTTTCTGCTTTGGAGAGCTACCAGATGACACAGTACCTGGAGCAGGTATGTTCTACATGAGCTTCTACATGGGTCAAAGTCTATGTCCTACAAGCTCTTGGGTGAAATTTCATGGAACTTGCAAGCTGATGCGGTGAAAAGCCATGGCAGGTCAGAGGGTCTGGTAACTGCACAGGCTTTGAGTCAAATTCCTGCTCTAGACTTTACTTATGCTTGTCCTCTCCAGGATTCTCTCTCATTTCCCCCTTACCTACATAAGTCTTACAATTCAAGATGTACCTTAGCCTTCACCTTCTTTAAGAACTGAATGAATATGTTTTCTAACATTCGTTGAGGCCAGATTCCTTATAGCTACATAAAAACGCATATAGATACATTAAAAACAGTGTAAAGGAGACTAGAGAAGGAAGGGGTGGCAGTAAGAGAAGGAATGAGGGGAGAGAAAGGACGGGAAAAGATGTGAATATGGTTAAAATTGTCTTTATGAAACTCAGCACTGTGTTCAACGAGTATGAATCAGTAAGAAAGCTTGAAAACACAAATTCAGATAAAATAGTCTTTACGTTTTCCCAGTGCCGACTATTGCAGTTTCCCACAGAAAGTCACTGGGTTTGTGTTTTTTCACTCAATTCTCTAATTAAGCCTAGGGTGGTTTGTTGTTGTTGCTGTTTTTTCAAGCTGCCACCTTTGCAACCAGGACAGGCCCTTGTCCTGAACAGGATCTCACTAAATTACTCTTGTTCTGTTGTTTTCTGTATTGGACTGTCTAGGGAGGATTAACATACCATTTGGGTAACTGGAGAAAGGCTTTCTGAAGGAGGAGAGAGCTAAACCGGGATATTTTATGGAAATAAACAGGCTTTGGTTTGTTTTGCTAGTCCCTTCTTTCCTCTAGTGCTTTCTCTCTTTCCTTCCTTCTTCTTTTCTGTCCTTTTTCTTTTTCTTCTCCCTTTCTTGCTTTGCCATCTTGTGTTTCAAAAGAGTTTTGGTTTTTCTATGAACCAGAAGATATTCCCCAAACATGTGCAAATAAACTACCATTCTGTATCATGAGTCTGTTCTGTCTGGGTTCTATAGTGTGCCCTATGCCTATTCCTTCTGGGTACTATACTGTACCCCATGCCTGCTTCTTCTTGGTACTATACTCTACCCTATGCCTGCTCTTTCTGGGTACTATACTGTGCTGCATGCCTGCTCCTTCTGGGTACTTTACTGTGCTGAATGCCTGTTCCTTCTGGGTACTATACTTACCCCATGCCTGCTCCTTCCGAATGGCTGTCCTCCCAGTTAGTTTCTATTCTTTTGTATTCTACGCTCTGGCCACCAGAGGGAGCATTTGTCCAGGAAAAACATGCACCCAAAGAACTAAAGTTGACCTTTTGTGGTATTTTGTGGGGTTTGTTTTGTATTTTTTTCTTTCCCTCATCCATCCGAAGTGACAGCCTAACATCAGGTGTTGAGTGCCCACTCTTCTACAATGGTTGCACCATCCCAATTTGCAACCGTGAAGGAGGAGTTCAGTTGCCGTCTTCACTTGGGCAACACAAAGACCTGAGGAACTTGGTGACAGAGTGAACACCCTACAAATACCCCAGACTTGCCCCAGACACAGACAAAGGGGGTCAAGGCAGTTCACCAGAGTCACTCCCTAAGTTCCTGCCTCTGAAATAAGCTCCCCTAGGGAACAGACAGGGACGGCATGTTATTGTGTCTAGGATTCTCATACTATGGGAGAATCTTTGATTGTTTCTCTTTCTCTGAAAATTACAGTATTATGTTTTAAATGTTATTGCCAAGACATACTGTTTCTCCAAAGGAATTTTCAAAGAAAATAATTAGGGATGGGTCCTTAAGGCATTCGTTACCTCCCAAGAAGCACGGGAATGAAAAGCAGCAATAACTTACTTGTACAAACGTTGACATTATACACTTTAATTCCACAAGTCCACTCTTCCTAACTCTCCACAGTACTGTAGCAGACACAGTACCCCGGCTTCTGCAACTACCACTGCCCCAGTTACACAGGTGCTGCTTCGGGAAAGCACGTCGTCAAGTATGCCAGGAGCTCCAGCTTCTTTTTCATTTCAAATGGAAGACAAATCGTGATCTAATGTCAACCACTTCTAGCTATGCCATCAGCTATGAGTAAGTGAGCCATTCTACACCTTCGTTTCCTTACACGTAATGCCACTTGCTTCATTGGGCCACAGTGAGAATTAGTAACAGCAGAGTCAGAACAAAAGAATAATGTGTGGCTCCAGCGGGCTAAGGCATGCCTGTGCATAAAGTGAATGGTTTATGCAAGTGACCAGCTGAAAGGGCGCTAGGAAGCAACAGAGCCAAACCTGCATCAGACCCTCTGACTCTAAAGTAGGAGAACTTTTCCCTGAAAACAATAATGAAATCAAATCATTCATATCTTTTTTATAATAAACTGTAGAATCGTAGATGTGTGATATGTACCTGTACTAATATACTTATAAATACAATTAACATGTATGATCATCTATCACTCATTACATACACAGCAGTGCTAGAATGGTAGAGTCCCTGATGGACGCAGGAAGTCACCTTCCATGCATTTCTTTTTGACATCCCTATGCAGCCACTGTCAGGATCTCAGATCACAGGCTCCCCCTTGAAACCCAGTGTCATTCCCCCATATACCTCCAAAACCTTGACCTATGTCTTGAATATCTCCAAGGCTCAAATTCTTTACAATTTGAGCAATCATTCTCATTGGAGTTATGCTGAAGATTCAACATTAACTGACTGCACTGAAGCTATACAGAAAATGCTTCATACAAACTCCACCATGGGTCATGCAGGTCTTAACTCTCGCACTTACATTTTATATTGTGAAGGATTTGTTCAAATTTTCTTAGCTAGTATGTGGCTAAGTCAGAATGTGAACTCTGACCCAACCCTCAAGCTTGCATTCTTCACATGATTGTATGGCGACTGTCACTGGGCCTCCAGTTAATTAGGTCTTTAATTTAGGTGCAAACTACCAAAAACACTAGGAATAGACCATACAGATACCTTTGATTATTCATTGAATGATCACTGGATTTTGTTTGTTTTACTTACATTTGTAATCTGCTGAGTTCAGTATGGTAGTGGAAGCACTATAAATATTCCACACATATATAGTCAATGAGTACGGACAGTGGGATTGTACAAATAGAAAGGCATTGTTTTGCTTTATTCTTCTGTCTATAACTAATATGCTCAAGGTTAAGAGGAAATAGCTGTTTCCTACCATATCTAAAGGATAATGGGATATAGTGCTTCACTACCTAGAAGCTTGGAGACCCACTCTGCTATTTTAAAAAGCTCATGTGGTTTTTGCCTCTGTGTTGGTTGGTTTTATGTCAACTTTTGACACAATCTAGGGTCATCAGACAGGATGGAACCTCAATTGAGAAAAATGCCTCCATAAGGCAAGTCTGTAGGGCATTTTCTTAAATAGTGATTGATATGGAAGGGGGCAATTATAGGTGGTGCCATCCCTGGGCTGGTGGTCCTGGGTTCTATAAGCAAGGAAGCCGATCAACTCATGGTAAGCAAGCCAGAAAACAACAGTTTTCGATGGCCTCTGCATCAGCTCCTGCATCCAGGTCATTAGCCTGTTTGGGTTCCTGTGCTGACTTCCCTGAATGATGTGTGGAAGTGTAAGCCGAACAAACCCTTTCCTCTACAACTTGCTTTCTGACATGGTAAATCATTACAGGAATAGTAATTCTAACTAAGCCCAAAATTGGTACCAGGAGTGGGATATAACTGTGGCAGACCTGACCATGTTATTTGAGAAAGGATTGTGAAAGTGCTTTAGAACTTCGAGCTAGAAAAATCATTGAATGTTGAGAGCTCAGGGGGCTTTTCTGTAGGAGCCTGGAAGATAAGAGCATTGGGAGCACTGTAGAGAGAGGAGGCCTGGCTTGGAAAGTTTCAGAAGGAAGAAAAAACTCTACTTGCCCATTTATGTGAGAATCTGTGGCATCTGGTCAGCTGAAGCTGAAGAATAATCTGTAATTAAAAGGAGACCTGCATCATTGAGGTGAAATCTTCTGGGAACTGTTTCCTCAGAAATCAGCACACAGCTGTGTTCCAGAGGTAGCCAAGGCTGTACCGTCATTGTTGATAGCATAAGAGTAACCCAGGCCATCCAAGCTTTGAACTCAGAAAGAGATTATGGAGAGCAGCTGAGGCTTGGTTCTATGAGAGACCAGGAGAGGCCACTGGTGAAGGTGCAGCCTCAGTGGGCAGTTGAAAATCCAGAACTGAATGGGTCATGCAGAGAAGTTGAGGCCTGGCACCATGAAGAGAGCCAAAGGAGGCTATTGCTGAACGGGCAGCCCACTTGCAACAAATAAACCTGAGAATTCTGGAGATGCAAGTACTATGGGATGGCCACTAAGAACAATAGCGGCAGTGGTGTGAAGTCGTCTGGAGCCTAGAAGACAAGAGATGTGAAGCTGCAGAAGGTGGAGCCTGATTCTTGGCACAAGCTAGAGTCATCAGAGAGGAGAGAACCTCAGCTGAGAAACTGTCCTCATAAGATCCACCTGTAAGACATGTTCTTAATTAGTAATTGATTGGGAGGCAGCCCATTGTGTGTGGTGCCACTCCTGGGCTGGTGGTCCTGGTTTTATTTTCTTAAGAAAGCAGGCTGAGCAAGTCAGAGGGAGCAAGCCAATAAGCAGAATTTCTGTTGTGATCTAGCTGCCTTCACTCCCCGTGACTGACAACAGAACGTCCTTGTGGTCTGTAATTGACAAGGATGTTTGTGTTCTTTCTGGCCAGTGGTTTTCCACAGAAGCAGTAGAGGTATAAAAGGCTCGGGGCAAAATAAAGGTTGCTGTTCTTCCACCTGAAAACAAGCCTTGGCATCTCAATCCCAGCAACTCCTCCTCAACCCCCATCCCCCGCCAGTCTCGGCTATCCAGGCTGCACTGGCTGTGGCAAATTTCTCCATGGCCTCTGCCTCAGCTCCTGCCTCCAAGTTCCTGTCCTGACTCCCTTCAATAGCAAACACATTATTGAATCAGAGCAATGTGATTCAATAATTGGAACAGACTCCTTCTCAGGTTCAAACCAAGGCTCTCTTTTCATATTCCACCTCATAGAAAGGGTGAGTGGGTGCTAGAAGTTTCAAGAGAAAGGGATGGATCTGGGAGGGCGAGACCTTATATGGGCAAGAGATCAACATCTGCCCACTTGGTGAAAACTAAGGATTAAGATATTTCCATCCAACCCCACACGTGTGAACATGTGCACGCATGCACACACAGAGAGATACACAGAAATATGCAGATAGACAGACAGACAAACACACACACACACACACACAAACACACACAGACACATGTTCTCTCAGAATTCAATATATATCCATATTCCAGAAAGTCCCTGGGGTAAATAGAAATGAATTACTTCTAGGAAGGTCATTTAAGAAGATATTAACATCCATTAACAGAGAGCCTTGCTTTTTCAAAATTAGGTTATGTAGCTGCCCTGTTTCATAAGCATACAGGAAATGAAGTATGATGACTGATAAGCGCATGCATGTTCCAGTAGATAATGAGGATTTACTGACAGACTCAGAGGAAAAGCAGTAGAGGGAGTCAGGATTAATCAAGACAAACGGCAAATGTTCTCCCATCTGCAGCAGGCCGCCGAGCAGGCTCTGGGATAGAAGGCGAACTTGGATTTATGTTTTGCAGATTGCTCCACCCTGGCTGATTCAAACGACCAATAATGGGATTCCCGAATACCTCCCAGCTGGTTACTGTTATGCCCAAATCCGTGAGTCCCCACAAAAGCCAACAAAGGAGACCGAGTCCCATATGTAAAAGTAAAGAGCCTTTATTTTAATCAAGTTTGCAAACTCTGTCTCTCTGCTTGTCCAACGTATTAGAATATTTGAGAGCCCTGAGCTCAATTAGAATTGGGTTTTTATAGTAGTAAAGGTGGGGGTGAGGGGTTTCTGAGGTTAGGACCTCTGATTGGCTGACATCTGTCTAGGGGTGTCCTGTTGAAGTGTGCTGGCCGCTGCCAGGCATTTGGTCTACTCCTGGGTGGGGCTCAGGTAATCTCAGCCCGTGGTTCCTCTGGCAGCCAGGCATTGTCTCAGGGTAAACTATTGAGACTCCAGACTCCATTTAAATTCATGGATGGCCAGAGTCCCAGGTGATAATGGTTGGAAGTAAAGAGCTTCCTTTGGGTGGCCTGCCCAGACTTAGATTATCGCGGTTAATTATCGAGGTTAAACCCCACCGTTACCAGAGCCAGGACGAACCAGCCCCAGCACATCTCAAGGTGATGGTTTGGTGAGAAAGTTGGAGAAGGGCGTGGTTACGGACTGTTTGGTACCAGATGAGAAATCCATAGTAGGCATTTTTGCCCGGAAAGCTTGTTCAGTATGCTTCCACCATTCCTCCCCACAACGCTGATGGGGAGTTAGGGAGGATGGGATCCTGCCAGAGGTGAGTGAGTGTGAAGGCTGGCGAAAGGGCGTGAATGAAGTGGCGCCTGCGTCTGCTTCGTGGTTTCCCACTGTACTACAGTCTTTAGCTATAGGAGGACGGAAGTGCAAGGTGCATAAGACGCTGTCCACTACTCCCCCTCGCTATGGGGCTTAGAAAATTCTTAAAATAAATAGTTCAAATCGAATAATAGTTAATTTAAAAAATAAAGTGGGTCTGGAGAGATGGCTTGGTTAAGAGCACTGGCTGCTCTTCCAGAGGACCCTGATTCAATTCTCAGCTCCCTCAGAGCAACTCACGACCATCTATAATTCCAGTTCCAGAGGATCTAATTGCCTCTTCTGGAACCTCCACAAACACTAGGCACACCTGTGGCACAAGCATACATTCAGGAAAACTACTCGGACACATATAACTAAAATATAAATACACATTTTTTTAAAAAAAATATTGTGAACAGTAAAGAGGAAGGTGAAGGGAGAATATCAAAGAAGGCAGGCAACAAATTCCAGAACAGCAGTGAAATATAAAAATAAATGAAAATTTTCCTCAAAACCACACAATCTTGATTACATCATTGTGGGTATCTCTTCTGGTTAAGTACACAGATAGAGGGGGAAATCAGGGTTACTTTTAGAGAAATAGTTCTATAATAGATTATAATTCAAAATATCTACAAGTAAAATTATACATAAATAATGTAAATGTACTTGAATTTAACATAACTTTAAAAATAACTAAATTTCACTGAAGTTTGTTGGCATACACAAATACAGCACACACAGCATGACATGGAGTAAACACTTTCTGGCGTACCCAAATCCAGCCTGTGGGACCACTTCTCTACTCTTAAAATTAAAGCTTTTCAAATTATAAGTTGGGTTCATATGTTTTTGTTCTCAGAGGCTATGCCATTCAAAAAGATACAGAGAATCAGGCCATGGAAGTTTCAGGAAAGGATGTCAAACACACTGAGCACTGACTCTTCAACCTGCCTTACAACCCTCATCCAAAACTAAGATTTTTATGTGTAACCTCCTGTTCAATTTCATGGTGGAGTTTTAAAACACTTTCTACTGTTTTCAGTTTTATTTTGAGGCCATCAATACAGTGTTAATGAACTCTAAGACCAAAATTAACACTGACATTTTAATCACTACTTATACTTGTAATTATTTCAAGGAAATAATGAAAACTGTTTTCAGATATAACAAATTTAAAGGTTTTAAAAGCTCAATAGTTGCTCTTTTTTATTTGTTTTTTCTTGTTTTTTACTTGATTTTTAAAAAATATTTTTAATTAAAAATATAATTTTACCAATCTCTTTCCTTTTTCTTCCTTCACATCTGTCCCCTCTCAAAAAAGTATGTTAACATACTTGAGGAATGATATCTTTAAAGATTTACTTTGGTTGTTTTTAATTCCATGTGTATATTGTGTATGCCAGGTAGGGTACATGTGAGTGAAGGTGCCCACGGAGGTCAGATCTCTCTGTAGAAGGATTTATAGACAACCATGACTCAACATGAGTTCAGGGAATCAAACTCTGGATGCTGCAACAGCGATACATATGCTACCCATCACGGAACCATCTCTCCAGAGTCAACATGAAGAACTCTTAACACAAAACTAAAAGTGAACAATCCAATTGAAAAAAATGACAAATGATCTCAATAGTCTACTAAAAGAAAATATACAAATGACCTATATAATATGCAAATAGCCTATAAAGAGCACACATGACCAAAATGACATGAAAAGATGATCATATTATTAGACGGGATTAAACCAGAATAGGAATCACAATGACACCAACTCACACTCTTCAGGAGGTCACTAATCTGGAAGAAAAACAGCTGTTAACAAGACATGAAGAACTGGCAAAACACTTGGTTGGTGAGAATGTAAAAGGTGCAGTCATTTCAGAAACTAACCTAGCAGTGCATCAAATAAAGTTATCCTAAGGCTTAGCAATTTCATCTGCATGTCTAGATCCAGAGGGACTGAAAACCACATTGACACAAAAATGCATATTCACTTCTTCAAAGATGGCGGAAACACCATCAGTCATCAGAACCTAAAAATGGAAACCCTTCACTATTGGTCAACTGACTGATGGATAAACTGGATGTTTTATGTCCACGAGTTAGAGTACTATCTGATAATAAAAAGAGATTCAGATATAGTTGCTGTGACAGAGATGAGCCTTGAGAATGCTATGCTAAGTGACAGAAGCCAGTCCCAAAAACCATAGTTTGAGTGATACAATTTATATTTAAAGTCCATAATAGATGCATATTTAGAATGGTGAATGAGCTCACTAGGGCTGTGGTAGGATGGTTTTCTTTGGGGTCTTTTTGAGGGAATGAAAATATTCTGATGTGTTACTAATTTGACTATACCATATAGCCAGCCAATTAATCCTGTTTTAAAGGTAGGCTTGTATTGGGTTTTATCTCAATGAGGCTGTTAACATGTGGCAATCCAGCTGGCAGAAACATACTATAAGACTGTCACTGAGGGCCAGCTTAAAGGTTTAGCAAGTAAAGGCTCTGCAAACCTAACAGTCTGAGTTTGATCTCTGGATCTCAGGGTGCAAGGAGAGAACTACTTCCAAAAGTTATTCTCTGAACATGCATACATATATGCACATGCTTATACATGTTACACACACATATATGTGTGTGTGTGTGTGTGTGTATATATATATATATATATATATATATATATATATATACCACATGCACATTTTTAAGGAGTATAATTGTGTTATCCCTGCATACATATTAGAACTGGGAGAACAAAATATTCTTAAGTATGTGGACAATTAGAATCTATAACAGATCTTGACTGGAATTCTCAATCACACTTTGGTACTTATGTGTGTGTGTGTGTGTGCGCGCACACACACGTGCTCACACGCATGCACGTGTGTGTTTATAAATTGAATCACATTACTAATTGTCATGCTTTCTTAAGTAAAAAAATCCATGTACCTAACAGCCAAGCAGCTACATTCTTGGACATTTATCCCAGGTAACTGACATACACATGCATTTTGTACATGAATTCTCCAAGAAGGGTTATTTGTGATTTCCATAATGAAAACAACCAAAATTCAAGAGACAAATGCTTAAACCCATCCCAGTATAGCCATGCTATCAAGTATTTCTCAGCAATAGAAAGGTACTGTGCTACCACGTCAAGCAATTTAGTTAGACTGCTATGCTGTCACACGGAGTGAATAGAACCTCTCTCTAAAGATTCTCTACAATATGATTCTATAGGTAATGGAAAATGGTAAGATCAAAGCCAGTTAGTTGTTGAGAGTCAAATAGAGTGGAGGAGAGAGATGGGTGACAATAAGAGGATAACAGTAAAATCTCTGGGGTAATGGAACATTTCTGAATCTTGTTTGAAGTGACAGTAAACCGCTACATGGATTAAGTACCATCTTTCGTTCTGTAGTTCTGATCATGTAAAAAAAAAAACCTACTGAAGGAGCAATTGTTTTTTTTAAAAACTGATGAGGTATGCAATGGAATCTTTGTATTCATAAAGAAAGATCCGTGCAGCTGGTTATGAACTCAATAACTGTTACCTAGGCTACAAACACAGGGAACATGTATAAATGTAAACACACACACACCCACACAAACACACACACACACACACACACACACACATAGAAAATTTAGGACAATTAACCTCAGTGTTCCTCACATCTCCTAGACGACACATGCAAGATAAAGCCCAAGAGAGATGAATCATCTTCTGGGAAAGTTACAGCTCCCCCATGCCTTGTCTATACTGAAAAATGGATGCACATAAATATTAAATAAGCACAACACACCCTTAAATGTTGCCAGCTTCTAAATATTCATTGAATTAGGAAATGTCTAATCTCTGAGATTCCCCAATCAGGAGGAAATGTTACACTGCAGAGCTATGACTTCACTTCCTTACACAGCTATTTCCCCTTCGGGTCTGTACACTCCACAGGGCAGCTGCTTCCCGCCTTGGAGTCAGTTCAAACCTCGTGGTCCAGAACATGCCAACAGCTGCAGAAGCATCCTAACCTTTCAGTTCCTGGACTCATGTGAAGAAGGGATTTTGGCCAAGGTAATCAAAACTGATTCCATGTCTCAACTTGAGCCAGAAAGCAGGGTGGAGGGCTTCCCTTCCAAGTCAAACTCAGTTTCTCATCCCAGAACACTCCTCTCATGGGGCCTCGGTTGCATGGGCCTCGTTTTTCTCTTGTCCATGTACTGCCAAGCAAGACTGGGAAAGTTTAGCTTACTTTGTAGTCAACAGACTAGAACCCTATATCTCCACGTCTGTGTGTGTCCCCCAAGTAAAACAGACCGAGCAAGGAGGTCCTTACCACCTTGGAAGCCAGACACTTTTACAGCTCTCATTGCAACCCATCAAGCCTCTGGATGCTGCACTTACATCCCTTACTTCACTAGCATCCTGTGTTAACTCCTATTTCTTACAAAGTACCAGGCAGCTGGAACACAATCCAATTGCTGCTTTCTATGTTATTACCAACGGTCACCATTTCGCAAAAATGTATTATGTTCTGATGCTCTGTGTACACAACTTAAGCGTGACAATGACCATGAAGGTTATGCAGTTTTTCAGTTTTTATCTTGATTTAAAACAAAACAAAACATAAACGTCATTGACAACAGCTAAGATATATGTGGTATATGTGTGTATATGTAAATACATATGTGTGTGATATTCAAATGTACAAGTCTATGAAGGTTTTTATTCAAACTTATAGGGATACTACATTTTTTATTTTAGTAAATAAAGCTTGCCTCAAGATCAGAGTATAAAACATCCCCACTGGTCAGCCTTACAGACCAGGTAGTGGTGACACACAACTTTAATCCCAGTAGCCACACTAGTTGGCCATAGAAACTGGGCAGTAGTAGTGCACACCTTTAATCCCAGCCCTAGAGAGGAATATAAGACGGGAGGAGACATCTCTCACACACCTCTCATTCTGAGATTCATGGAGGCAGGATCGCTATTTCAAACTGAGGTAGAGGCAAGAGCCAGTGGTTGGTTGTTTTGCTTTTCTGACATTCAGGTTGAACTCCAGTATCTGTCTCTGGGTTTTTATCAGTCATAATATACAAATCACCTCATGGAGGGAGAGAGGAAGGAGATACGGAAATTGTCACACTTTGACCAACAGGAGAGATATCATATTTGGCTTTGTCATGTGGACAGAGACAGACCAAATCTGTGGCTTCTGAATTTATTGTCTGTTGCCATGTGCAGAATTGTCCTACTAAGACTACAATTGTGAGTTTCAGGGCCTTGTAACAACCCAATTCGCCCTAATCTACCAGCACCAATGGTATCTTTAAACAGTCACTCAGAAACACCTGGAGAGGAATTAGCCACCAATTAGCCATGTCTGAAGAAGGATTCCCTCTTCCACTTTTCTTCTGTCTGGGCAAACAATTGAAAACTAACAGGCAGCTAGCATCAAAGGAGGAAATTCTCCATCCACAAAACTGAATTCCCAGAAACATTTGCTCATAGCTCTGCCGGTTAGAGTTTCTACATCATCAGCTTATCTAGAATGTAGGGATTTCTCTCACTTGTAAAAATACTAGGTGGGGAAATGAAGTGAAATCTTGCAAAACTTTTTAACCTAAAAATGAATCTTTTCAAAGTTTAAAGTCACAGGTTAAATATCTTCATTTTTATCATGTAAAGTCTATTAATCCTCACCTCACTGATTTTAGTTTTCTTAATTTCCCATAGATCCATTAAGAGTTTGTTATGGATCTAGTCCATATATGGAGAAGTATTTGAGAATAGTAGTAGTATTTGTTCCACAAAGTGTTGTGGGAATTTGATCCCATAGTCAATTGTATTGGGGTGACTTGGCCCAAAGGGCATGGTCTTCTCTGGGGATACGTGAACCAAAAAGAACTGGGGCAATGGGTTGGGCTCTCTTGGACTGTCTAGGAACTGGCAGAACCACTGCTTGGAACTTCCCCATCATGATTTGGGAACCAAGGTAGGACCACAGCAGCAGAGAGTTGGTCCCAGGAGGAACAGAGGAGAAGCTGGTAACACAACCCATATTCCTCATTCTATCTTATAATCATTGTGTACAAATTCTGATATTAATAAAAGGTAGCACAATCCTCAGATTTCCCTCTTTACAAAGAGCAGAAATATAGAATGTTCTGAGTTTCCAAAGGAAGAAACTAAGAAATACTATGTTAAAAAAAATGATAGTATAGACCTGGGATTTATCATCATGGTAGAACACTTAGGTAGCATGTATGAGACGAGAGAGAGAGAGAGAGAGAGAGAGAGAGAGAGAGAGAGAGAGAGAGAGAGAGAGAGAGAGAGAGAGACAGAGACAGAGAGACAGAGACAGAGAGACAGACAGAGAGAAGAGATTCTAAGGATACACTATCATGAATGAAGTAGATAAACTCAAATAAAGTTGAGCACTATAAGTCTCACAAGGCAGTAACAGTGATGAATGCCATGCTGAGCAGTTTGTGAAAACCTAGAAAGAAGCAGATTCTAGGCTACTGTTATTTTGGTTAGAATTAATTAAAAGAAAATTGAAAATATTACCAATTTTAAGGAATTCTAACTCCAAATAGATCAAGATATGTAGGTACGTAGGTAGAGAGATAGGTGATAGATGGATGAATGAATAGATAGATAGATAGATGATAGATAGATAATTATACAGACGAGAAGGTTTATAGAATAGGAATTTATATGTATATAAAACATGACAATAGTTTATTGTGACTATTATGTTTTAATCTATACAATGCATACTAGCGAAGACCACAGTACCACCATCCCCTTCTCTTTCTTCCTCCCTCCTCCACTCCTTTCTAATGTCTATCCTGTATTCTCTGTCAGTTCGACACCATTCCTTTTCACAAGCTTGGTGAAATTTGAAAGTTAAGAGAGTTGAGTGAGTTACACTTTCATATACATTCTCAGGAAGAAATAGGTAACAAAAATAAAAATTCAGCTCATTAAAAAAGAAAAGAAAAGAAAAACACTAAAAATCTGCTTCAAGGTCCAGATACCATGACAACATATTTTGTGCTCCTCTAGCATCTCTCACGTGTGGAGCAGCTCATACAGGCACAAGATACACACAGCCTTTGTTTGGGAAGGGGCATCCCATCTGCCCACTCTGTCCCTCTGCAGACACCTTGACCTTTCTAAATATATATATTGTCTCAGTTCAAAAAATACATGTTAGCCTAGCTGTATCAGGTAAGATTTCTTGTCTCCAAGTCTGGGATTATTGGTTTTTTAAAGCTGGCTACCACTGTAATTGTAAAAACTATTCTTTGATGAACTAGACACCCTACATGCAAATGTAGCTCTGACCACAATGTGAATCCGGCACACACCAGTCTGTTCTTGAGGGCCATCAGAGTATCGCATACAGCTAGCTCTATCTTTCAGGCTGTCACTCTGTGCCCTTTTCTAGAAACAGTAGCAAAGTAACAGTCAAAAGAACCTGGGATAGCATCCATATTCAAATGCATTTGATTGACACTGGCTTACCTTGGTTTTGTATAAGCCTGCTGAGAATCTCTGTCCTAATGGCCATTATGAATTTTCAAATATTCTATGTTTTTACAATATATTTGGCAAAATTACAGAGTTGGAAGAGGCAACTTCAAAATGAGATTCCTAGACCATTAGTCTGTAGACTGTGGTTTGAGAAATCATCCAGTATAATTTACTCAAGACTTTCAGATGCATAAAGGCTTTTTCACTAATCTTGTACCCTCCAGAGAAGATATAAATGGTTAATTTGTTATTTGTTCCCCCCAAATGAGGACTCTATGGACCTAACAAAAAAAACATTCTTGCATTTTTCTCCTTCAGCACTTAAGCCTACTTCCCTTCAAAACTCCCTCCTCCACTATAAAAATATAAAACAAAAAGCTCATAACCGGCCAATAAGCACAAAGAATATTATCTTTCATGTAACTGTCTAGTCAGTGCTGACACAGCTGTAATTATTCTCCTCATTTGTAGATAAAGGTTCTAATTCTTGCTGCATTAAGGCTTGTGTTCACGACTGAGTGGACAGCTGTTGGAATCCAAGTCCATAGTGTGAAAGCTAGCATCTCTCAATTGTTAATGCTTCCCAGCAGCCAGTACCGAGCCCTTCTATTGCTAGTGACCATGAGAAAGTCCTAGACAGGACCTTTCCATCTCTCCACTTTCATGTCTCTGGACCTTACTATTTCTCTCACCTCTGTGTCATAGGTGCATGTTAGATATTTCATCAGTATTTTTTGATTTGAGACAATATATACATTTAGAAAGATCAAGATGTCTGCAGAGGGACAGAGGGGGCAGATGGGATGCCCCTTCCCAAACAAAGGCTGTGTGCATCTTGTGCCTGTATGAGCTGCTCACACTTGAGAGATGCTAGAGGAACAAAAACGACTTACAAAAGAGGGAAGAGCAACCCAGCCAAAGGATAAAAGCCTTCTTGTGTCCTCTGCGTCCAACTTGGACCCCACTGAATGCCATTTGTTTAAATAATGATCGGAACATAATAGATACGATGGGGTTGCCAAGCGCCCAGTCATTCAGTTCCGCTCAGCTAAGGAGGGAGAAGAGAAAGACAGAGAAAGAAAAAAAAATCTGGTGGCTGTGACATGGCTCACTGAGCTCAGGTTTCTATACACTGATGTTTGTAGTGGAATCTCCAGATCTCTCAGTTATAGGAAATAAAGGAGTTGGCAAACAGACAGGACCTCCCTCCTTCTCAGTTCTGCTCAGCTAAGGAGGGAGAAGAGAAAGACAGAGAAAGAAAGAAAAATCTGGTGGCTGTGACATGACTCACTGAGCTTAGATTTCCTTACACTGATGTTTGCAGTGGAATCTCCAGATCTCTCAGTTATAGGAAATAAAGGAGTTGGCAAACAGACAGGACCTCCCTCCTTCTCAGATAAAGAAGGAAATGAGCAAAGCGGAACAGAGGGGACTCCTAACTACTCAGCAATCATCAAAACTGTGCCCATATGACCCTCTTTTTCTGCTATTCACAGGGTAGGGGGTGGGGAAGGTATTCAGAATTGCAGAGCTAGGTAAGAGCTGGGAATAGGATCTTTGGCACTGCTAATTGAGGTTGTGGGTCTAACTCTTCCTTGCTCAGAGGTTGTGGGTCTAACTCTTCCTTGCTCAGAGGTTGTGGGTCTAACTCTTCCTTGCTCAGATTGTCTGACTGTGTTAAAGCTGGGCATTAGTGTCCTTAGCTGTCTCAGTGGAGAGAACAGCTGCAGGCATTATAAAGATTAGATTATTTACTGCCCCAGCTGAGAACTCTTCTCCTTTCTGCTTTAGCCATATGTCCCACTAAAAACTAAAACCAAGGATAGGGGATACAGATGAGTGGCACAGTACTATCATGGCATGTACAAGACCCAAATTTTATCCCTGACCCCACAGAAAAACAAAAAAACAAAACCAAAAACATGCCATAGTTAAATCAAATATAGTCCTTGCTGTTGACCAAGTATTAAATCCACTGCTGTCCATGGAGCATCTTGAAGCCTGGCATGCTAACCTATACAGGGGGAAATACATGGTCTTAACCTCTAGCAGAGGAAATTAAATTAGAAGAATTCAGAAGTTCCCATTAAGGAATAGTCCCATATCAACCCTTTCCATAGAATTATCAAATAAAACCAGAAACTAGAGAAAAAAGTGATTCTCAGATAGTAAGGAAACTACCCTCTTTCCCACCCCACTGTGGTGGGAATCCCCTACTCTCACTAGAGACCTGAAGACTGCCATGGTCCATGGGAATAAATGGGGATTGCATTATTCCTACCTCTTAAAAATTTCAAAGAAGGGACAATATTTATTCACTAAGTATCAGTGCATACTAGCCTCAGAAATTTGATTTTGGTCTGATTTGACTAATTAACTAAACTATTTTATTTCCTTTTTTTCTTGTCTAGCTAAAACTATTCCCGGGCAGAGTCCATGGGTGCTGATCTTCAAAAGCATGTAAGTGAGGAATTTTGTTCTCAATGTGAGGCCTTCAAAACTTAATCACAGGGGCACAGACTCAAGAGGTCCTTAAAGTCAGTTCTTTTATTTTTCATACAAAGAACTTCCTGAGACATAGGAAGGCATCAATCAGACTCAGTGTTGAATATCTCCAGTGCAGAACTAGACAAACTTTCTTTGTCCTAAAAATCTCCCCATGCAGAGAGGCAAGGCTCTTCCCACAGACCGGCATGGCTCCTCTTGCTCCTTTTTCTGTAAAGAGGCAAGCTGAGTGGTTAATGGTCTATTCTTCCTGTGTTTAAAACAAGAGTGTTATCAGCATGAAAAATGAAATGACTGGAAATTCCTTAGTTGAAAAGAGAAAATCATGGGGCTTATTTTAAGGCCTGCTTTTGGGAAAAGAGAGAAAGAATAAGAGGAAGGGAGGGAGATAGGGAGGGAGAGAGAGGTGGGAGGGGAAGGAAAAAAGGAAGAAGAAAGGAGGAAGGAAGAAAGAAGGAGGAGGGAAGGAAGGAAAAAAGAAGGAAAGACGAAAGTGGAAGGAAGAAAAGAGAAAGAGGGAAGGAAGGAAGGAAAGAAGAAAGGAAGGAAGGAAGGAAGGAAGGAAGGGGAAGGAAGAAAAGAGAGAAAGAAGGAAAGAAAGAGGAAGGAAAGAAAAAGAGAGAAAGACAGACACAGACAGACAGACAGACAGACAGAAAGAAAGAAAGAAAGAAAGAAAGAAAGAAAGAAAGAAAGAAAAATAATGATCATTGTTATTCCTATTATTCTCTTCCAATTCCTGGAAGAGGGCCTCTGTGTTGCAGGGAGACACACATGAACACACAAAACCTGGATAGGCCAAGAACATTGTTGGACAGGAGCTATGGAGATATTCAGTGGGGAAATATCTTGAAGGAAAACTGAGTGAAGGAGCAAGATGAGGAGGCCATGCATCAGACAGTTGTCACAGGAGACATTTTTGGCGTGTAAACAGAAAAGAAGAAACAGAACAGAACTAAGAAAAGTGACTCTCCTGTTACAGAATTGCCAAGGAACAAATAAGCCTTCAAGCCGCCCTACCATACACAAGGAATCCTGGGACTTTGGGCTATAGTTCCTTTTTTATTGTAGGGCAAAAATGGATCCATTTACCATTCCAAATTCTGTGCCTGTGGGCTTCTGCAGCACAAGAGGCCGTTTCATAGACATACCCGCCTTGATGGTAGACTTCATTCTTCCGGTGGAGTGAAAGGAGACAGAGGATATGAGGTCTGAAGATTCTTCTATTGCGACTCTATTTCACTTCAGCCATACTTTTTAAATAGATGTGTATTTTGTGCTAAAAGTTTGCAGATTGTTTTTATAACCCTTGCCCGCTACATGAGAGAACTGATCTCCAGAAATTCACCCTAAACCCACATGGCCAAAATTTCAGCTCTGTTGACGTTTTCATGCACCTGTCACCTGGGGACTCCACAAAGTCCGGGCCATGGGCCAGCAACATCTGAGACCCTGGTGAGCAGCGAGGACCACAGCTCTCAGGTCCTGCACCAGGCCTCCTGCAGTACAGCATAAATATTAACAGGACACCCCCTCCCCGTCCTCAGGTGATTCGCAGACGTATTCTAGCTTGCTAAGCTGGCGTTTCCCACCACCGCTTCTGCCATCTGGACAGTTGTCCTCTCCAGCTAACAGCTTCCTTTGCCTAAAGAAGCAGCTGAGAAGAGTTTTGTAGGAAATCTGAGAAGTCTATGCTTTTAGACACACTAAAGATAAAAGACAAGCGACAGAGCAGGGTCTGCAAATGCTTAGAGGAGATTTTATATGGGCTCGTCCTAAGTATTCAAGCACAAAACAAAGCCTAGGTGGACTTAACTGGAAGTGGCCTCTTTGGTGACAGAATTTCCCGAAGAAATAATTTATTTTTAAGTTCTTTTTAAAAAACAGTCTGGCCTGTGAGAAGCAAGCAAAGTGATGTGCAGGGAAGCGGCAGGTTGGCGTAAAGGAGCCCAATAGAATATCTCCACTGAGATTTCTTCTTTCTTCTATGCCAATGGGAAGCACGGGGCTCATGGATATTTTAATGCTGTCAGCCTCCTGCAAGCCCTCCTTTCATTGCCAGGAAGGGCTCCCAGGGGAGGCCTCTGCAAGCTTCTAAGAGGCTGCTCCTCTCTGTCACAGGGTGAATAGTATTGGCAGTATCTCTCCATGCTGAAGGCCTGAGAGATTTGGGGCACTTTAACACCAAAACAAAACAAAACAAAAGCAAAAACAAAAACCATGACAGACAAGGATATATGTTTTATAATCTGAGTCAAAATCTCCAGATAAACACAGAACACAGAAGAAACTAAATAAAACACCTATAAATTTGAGTCATAACACCAAAGACTCTCTAGGAGCAATGATGTCCTCTGTTTGGGGACAGAGTGAGGAATCATAGCCACAAGACAAGCAAGGCTTAGACTACGTAAGGAAAGTACACAGCTCCCACTGGCTGTGTGACCTTGGGAAACTTGTGTGACAGCTCTTCTTCCATATTTTATAGGGTTGGTTCACTTTAATCCTCATTATTGAAGGTGGAAAGTCAAACTCACAAATGTTAAGAGTTGCCCATTTGTGTTGGTCATTCCGCGTACACAGTTCAAGATATTGTCTGTCCTTCTCTGATCTAGTCTATCCCTCAGACTTTGATGTATTGGGGTCATCTAGGCTCCCTTGGTTGTCTGTAGGATGTCACTGGTGTCTGTAGGGTTTGGCTAATGGCAGATTAGCTCCTAGGAGGAAACCCAGGTAAAGGTAAAGGTTGTATAAAGTAAGGACATGGCTGTCCCATGGTGTCAGATCCAAAAGAAACTTGGGACGAGTGGCTATTAGCATACCAAAGCACATGTGACCTCAAGACTCTCTCAGTATCAAGTAGGTGCCCACTACAGAGTCCTTGTTGGCACTGGCACTCTGGCTCTTCTGGGCTCTTCATACCCTACCCCCTACCCTAAACTTCCCAGTTCATGGCTTTACTTCCCTCAGCTTCTCATTCCTATATAGCCCGACAGTTTCGACCTTGCTCTCTCTCTTTGCTCTCTTAGCTCCTGGTTCTCTTGGCTCTTGGTTCTCTATCTATCATCTATCTATCTATCTATCTATCTATCTATCTATCTATCTATCTATCATCTATCTCTGTTACCTTTCTCCTCTCTTATCTCTTCCTCTTGTGCTCTCCCTCTCTCTCCTCTAAATCAGGGAGAGAAGGTAGTAGACTAAACATGGCCAGAAGACTGAACCAGGCCATGAGAGGGGATACATAGGGTGTGAGAAAGAGAGAGATGGGGGAAGTGAGAGAGAAAGAGAAAGAGAATGAGAGAGAAAGAGAAAGAGGAAGAAAGAGAAAGAGAAAGAAAGAAACACAAAAGAGGTAAGGAACCAAGATAGAGGATGAAGAGGGAGCCCAAAGATAGGGGACCAAAGAAGGTACATGGGCAAAATGGCAGGGTTATATATAAATGAGAAGCTGGGGGAAGGGAAGCCCATGAACTGGAGAAGTTTAGTGGCGGTGCTGGCTGAAAGGAGCTAAGAGGAGCCAGAGCTATTGAGTGAGCCTTGGGGCCGTCTTCTGCTTTGGTATCCTAATAGTCAGGACAGTTTCTCTTTTGTCCCGAGTTTCTTTTCGCCCTGACAAAGGGGATGGGGTTTCTTTTGGCACTTCCACTTCTTCCCAGTCAGGGAGCATAGGACTACCATTGTACCATATAATGATGGTTGCGGCCCCTTTAAAATTGAAAGACAGGGGTCACATATCAGATATTTAGCATATCAGATATTTACATTATAATCTTTAACAGTAGCAAAATTGCAGTTATGAAGTAGTAACAAAAATAATCTTATGGTTGATGGTCACCACAGCATGGGGCACTGTATTACAGGGTCACAGCATGAGGGAGGCTGAGAACCACGGAGAAAGAATAAACTTTAGAGCTAAGGAATGGGAGGGATTTGGGGTGTCATTTAACTTGATAGTCCCCAGACTGATGGTGACAATGCCCTGGAACCAGAAACCATCAAATGTATGTACTTGCACCGGGCACATGTGAAATACACCCTGGGTCAAGACACAAGAACCACTTGGAATCACCAAGAGATACATAACCTTGTAGAAGCATAAGTGAATTCACAGGCCTTTGTAAATTTGGCTACTTCCTCCTGAGGCTGATCATCAAGGTCCAACTCTCAAAGTATTGAAGTCCAGTAATCAAAACCCACTATTGGATTCCCTAATTAATATACCCAATCAAAACAATCCAATTCATCCTAACAAGAGGTTTCCCTTTGTCCTTTATAAATGGCTATTTGGCTATGGGCCATCTCTGTCTGCTCCGTATCCAGAGGCAGACCTTTGTACCTCTGGGACAAATATCTCTTCTCCATCTCCTTTGTCCCTTTTCTCCCCTCTCTCTTCTCTCTTGTTCCTTGCCCTTTGTCTCTCCAGGGCAAATAAATCTCCGTGCTGAGAGGTTGGTCATGATGTGCCTGTGCCGACTCCAGACGTTTCACAGAACCTATCAAAAGATGGAAAAGAGACACCTTTGTTGTTGCTGGAAACATAAATCTCCTTTAGAGGTTCATGTTTTGAACGTCTGGCTTCAAGTTTTGGCACTATATTGAAGGCTCTGGACCCATTAAGAAATGAAGCCTGGCTATTTTTAACAATTCCATCCTTCTCTGGCTTGGGACTGGTAGTCTCGGCTTCTTGCCTGCTGCCATGTGAATAGTGTAACCGCCCAGTGCCATGGCTGAGCTGCTCTCACCACCCTGCCTTTCTGACTGTGATAGGCTGAAATATCTTTGAAATAAGGAGCCAAAATTAACTGGTGCCCTATTAAGCTTCTTTTGACAGATATTTTGACCATAAAAGTAAAAATAACTAAGACACTGTCTTATGGCTCTCATGTTCTCGGTACAAAGGCATTTGTTAGACAGGTTATTACATAAACGTTTGTTTATATCTAGAGCAAACTCGAGGGATGAGAGTTATAGAGTGAGAAAGGACATGCCTGGAAAATCTTCCCTAATAAAGAGAAGGTTAATACTAGAGAGATGGCCTAATAGCGAAGAACGGTACACTGCTTCTGCAAAGGACCCCAGTTCAATCTCAGCACTCACATGGGGGCTCACATGTATCTGTAACTCCAGTTTCATCTTCTTCTGACTTTCATAGGCTCCAGGACCTAGGTGGTAGTACACATACACACATGTAGGCCAAACACTCATACACGTAAAATGAGAATTAATAAATATTTTAAAGCCTATAGAAAGAAGGCTTAAATGTTAATATTTCTTTTTCAAGTTTACAATTATTCTATGTGTGTGTAATGTATGTGTGTCTGAGAGTGAGGTTCATATGCCACAACTTGTGTGTGTTCAGTTGTGTGTGTGTGTGTGTGTGTGTGTGTAAGTCAGAAAATAACATTAAGGAGTAAGTTTTCTCCTTACACCTTTGTTTGTGTGTGTGTGTGTGTGTGTGTGTGTGTGTGTGTGTGTGTGTGTATGTGTGTGTAAGGCAGAGGATAACGTTAAAGAGTGAGTTTTCTCCTTATACCTTTCTGGGGGTTCTAGGGATTGAACTCAAGTTACAGTAGCAAATACTTTACCACCTGACAAATCTCTCTGGCCCTGAGATCCACTCTGCCCTAATTTGCCTATCATAAAACCACCTGGATTAATTATGTTTCTTTGATAAACATGGGGACAACAAGCCCCTCAGAAAGGAAAAGCTTCATTTTGCTTCTTCATACTGTTTATATGGTCTAGCAACGAGAGAGAGAGAGAGAGAGAGAGAGAGAGAGAGAGAGAGAGAGAGAGAGAGAGAGAGAGAGAAGCCAGGGAAAGAGCCCCAAGGCAGGGACTGAAGCAGGGGCCATGGAGGAACACAGCTCACTGGTTTCTTCCCGGTGGCCTGTTCAGTTTTCTTAGACAACCAAGGACCATTTGACTAGGGTGGCACACCAGTCATTAAGCAAAGAAACGCACCACGGGGTTGCCCACAGGCCAATCTGATGAGGCATGTGCTCAATTAAGATTCTCTCTCCCCAGCTGAGTCCAGGCTGTGTCAAGTTGACAAACTGACCCGCTCACCAGCAGACACTACCCAGGACTTCCCAGCAAGTGTATCTTGAACCTGTTATTATGCAAAAGTTCAACAACTCCTCCAGGCCTTTCTCTAGGACTTAGGCAAAAAAGAACTTTAAAATCATCCACACATTCATTTTCACTCTGTGAATAATGTAATCTTGTGAGGTCATGGTCTGCTGGGACTGTTGTGAGCTCTTACTCTGCTAAGCAGAGTTATCAAAGCTATGAAGTTGAATTTAACTCACTTTGCAAGATCCTTGGAATCCGCTAATGTTTAGGGGAAAGAAAATATGTGCATATTGAATAAAGAAAATCAGCATTGGCTAAAAAAAAAATCATCGTAGTAACACCCTAATGAACCTTAGGTGAACACAATGATCCAAGCAGAGAGGAACTGATGGATAAGTCTCTATTAGTGAAGAATCCTGTTTGCAGAGAATGCTGTAACAACAGAAGTAGATGTAGAGAGTCCATAATAGGACATTGACAGGCCTGTTTGATTTTCCCAACAGATGGTTCTTAGTTATCTGCTTATGGATGGTGATTTCTTTTCCATAATATTGGACAGTGAACAGGAACCTTCCATATAACCAGCAGCCAACCTTCTACCACTGAAGGTAATTTTATTTGTTTGGGGGCACTGAAGGTCAAACTCGGGGACTTTTACATGCTAGGGACGTTCTCCATCACTGAGCCTCCACCCCAGATTTTCTTTTCAGTCTCATGTAGATCAGGCTATCCTGAAATCAATAACCCCCCTGCCTCTCCCTCTCAATTACTGGGGCTATACATATGTGCCACCACACTTGGTGTCCCATAAAAATTATTTGAAAGAGATATCTGTTTGGTGGCCTGAAGGCATATCAGTAGCTTCATTCCAAACACTGTTAAGTCTAAGACACAAACTGTTATTTCAGAATGCCAGTGCTGTTCCTTATTAGTGCTCAACCTACGCTGCCCAGTACTGGATGCTGATGCCTCAGTTTCCTCATCCTTAAAGTAAGGATAACTAGCAGTTGCTCTGATTTCGGGAGATCAAAGTGGGGCAGGTATGTAACAGTTCCCTATAGGGGCTTTCCCACGGCAGAGCCTGAACATTACTGGTCACCACTGTTAGTACCACCATTATCATCATCAGTATCACTGTGCAGTGCTATTTTGTTTGTGACCTAACAAAATAAAGCTTTCCTGAAGATCAGAGTGCAGAGCTAAGCCACTAGTTCGCCGTAGAGGCCCGGCAGGGGTGGCACACACCTTTAATCTCATCACTTGGGAGACAGAGGCAGATGGAGTTCTGTGAGTTCAAGGCCACCCTCGGCTACACAAGATTGAATCCGTCTAAAAGAGAAACAGAGTGAGGCTGCGGTGGCTCACAGCTTCAGTCTCAGTACTTGGGAGTCACACGCCTTTAATTCCAGCAGTAGAGAGGTGGGGACAGGAAGGGATATGGCCGGGTGAAGAGAAAACTATAAGGCGGGAGGAGACAGGAGACCATTCAGTCTGAAGATTCATAGGGATAGGATATCCCTTTGGGCTAAGGATTTCGTAGAGGTAAGAACTAGTGGTTGACTGCTCTGCTTCTCTGGTTTTTCAGCTTTCGTCCCCTAATATCTGATTCTGGGTTTTTATTAGATTTCTGCTATAGTACTGTATTGTGGCAGTTAAGGAAGAGGCTACAAGCACTTATTATAGTGTCTACCACATAGAAGATGCTTAAGATTTATAGGAGTGAGCAAAGATGTTGGAAAAAACTAAGGGTGTCCACAGTTTGAAAGGTTTAGAATTCAGATTGACCACACCTGACCTGGACTCAGGAGGTGATGACCACTCTCCTTCCTGTCTGCCACTTTGATCTCTCCCATCTTCTCTCCAGCCCTCTAGTAGATGGCTCGCAGAGGCCTCTCTTCCCTCCCTAACTTCCATTCCCTGGGGATACTGCCAAACCTTTTACTGGAGCCAGCTTTCCTCCCTCCCCTTGCCTCTGCCACCTGTACCTAGAATCTCTCTCTGTCTCTCTCTCTCTCTGTCTCTCTCTCTCTCTCTTTCTCTCTCTCTCTCTCTCTCTCTCTCTCTCTCTCTCTCTCTCTCTCTCTCTCTCTCTCTCTCTCTCTGATTCCCCAGTGGCCACACCTGACAGCAACTCTGGTGAATCATACTGTCCTTCTATCTCCTTTTATGATCTCTCCATTCTCACCTTCAGCCTGAAAGCAACCTTCTTACAGGTACCCCCTCCCCAAACTTCACCTCCATTCACTGGAGACTCCAGTTCTTTGTTCCAGCCCAGGGTCCCCCTAGCCTTTACACTCCTGTCTCTCAAGACAATGCAGGGCCTTACAATGACCCTCTTTAAGACCCCCTTCCCACTACACCCCCAATTCCCTGGGGACACTACCACTAGATGTGAATAGGACACCCTTAGCTCTGTCTTGAAGTCCCTCACAGCCTTTCCCCCTGATGTAATATAGGAAAAGTTGCATGAGAAAGGAAGATGCCATGCGGCAGAGCTCATATGGAGGGGTTTTTATTATGGAAAAGGGAACCCAAAAGGAAAGAAGGGAAGAGGGAGGGCAGCCTCTGGGGAAAGGAAAAGAAGAAGAGAAGAGAAGAGAAGAGAAGAGAAGAGAAGAGAAGAGAAGAGAAGAGAAGAGAAGAGAAGAGAAGAGAAGAGAAGGAGAGGAGAAAGAGGAGGAGGAGGAAGAGGAGAAGGAGGAAGAGGAGGAGGAGGAGGAGGAGGAGGAGGAGGAGGAGGAAGAAGGGGGAGACAGAGAAAGGGGGTGAGATGGGCATGGCCCCTTTAAAAAGGAATATAGTGGATAGGTGGTACTCTTAGTGGCTACAGGCTATCCAAGGTCAGGCCAGTAAAGATGCCTGAATACTAACACCCCTAGCCCACCTTTATACCTTGTCTATTCTGCCCACCAACAACTGACCTCCAGAAGCACTCCCTACCAGGCAAACTTCAGCCTGAGATCCAGAGAGGGCAACAGAAACAGATGAACAGAACACCCACCCAACAAAAGCAAGGCCAGGTATCATCATTCCAAATCACCTCAGTGATCCCAACTCCAAATACCTAGATGTCATAATCAAGAATAGCTAGAACATGTTGTATGTTTCCAACAGAACCCAGTAATCCTAATATAGTAGGAAATGAGAAATGTAATATATGAGAAGTAGAAGACAAGGACTTCAAAATAGCAATTACATCTATGTTCAAATTCCTTAAAAAGTTTCTGAATGAATAAATCCTTTATTGAACTCTATAAAAACACAAAAGATAGAATAAAATAATGAAAACATTTCAAGACATGAAAGTAGAAATACAATCATTCAAGTAAACCCAAACTGGGATAAAATTGTAAATGCAATTTTTAGGAAGTCAAACAAAACCTTCTGAGATAAGTCTCACCAAAGAGTTTAAGACATGAAAGAGAGAAACTCAGGTACTGAAGGTGAAGAAATGGATACCTCATCCAAAGGAAATGTTAAATATATAAATACCCAGAAAATCTTAGACACCATGAAAAAACCAAACTTATGAATAACAAGAATAGAGGGAGGAGGAGAAACCCAGGTTAGAAGCATAAAAAAAATTTTTTAAAAAATCATGTAACAAAATTACCCTAACCAAAAAATGAAGGTATGTATCAAAACATAAGAAGTATACAGAAGAGCAAATAGACTGAACCTGAAAAGAAAAATTCCCATGACACATAATAATCCAAACACTAAATGTACAGTACAAAAAAAAACAATATAAAAAAGACCAAGTAAAGGCAGACCTATTAGAATTATACCAGATTTCTCAATGGAGTCTCTAAAAGCCAGAAGGACCTGGATTGATGCTCTACAAATGCTAAAAACCACAAATGGTGGGAATGCAAGCTGGTACAACCCCTTTGGATATCAGTGTGGCAATTTCTCAGAAAATTAGAAAACGACCTTCCTCAAGTCCCAGCAATACCACTTTGGGGTATATATCCAAAGGATGCTCAATCGTGCCACAAGGACATATGCTCAGCTATGTTCATAGAAGCATTGTTTGTCATAACCAGCACCTGGAAACAACCTTAATGCTCCTCGACCGAAGAATGGATAAGGAAAATATGGTACATTTACACAATGGAGTTCTACACAGAAGAAAAAAAAATAACGACATCTTGAAATTTGCAGGGAAATGGATGGAGCTAGAAAACATTATTTTGAGTGAGGTCACCCCGACCTAGAAAGGCAATTATCACATGTACTCACTCATAAGTGGTTTGTAAATATAAAGCAAAGAAAACCAGCCTACAAATCACAATCCCAGAGAACCTAGACAACAATGAGGATCCTAAGAGAGACATACATGGATTTAATCTCCATGGGAAGTAGAAAAAGACAAGATCTCCTGAGTAAATTGGGAGCATGGGGACCATGGGAAAGAGTTGAGGGTGAGGGGAGAAAAAGAAGGGGAGCAGAGAAAAATGTAGAACTCAATAAAAATTAATAAAAAAGATGACAAATGCCAGGGCAGACTGCTATGCCCAGCAAAACTATCAATCACAAAACACTGTAAAAGAAAAGTATTCTATGATTAAAAAAACTAAATTTAATCAGTATCTATATACCAATCCATCTCTATTAGAAAAAAAAATTCAGTCTTAAGAGATTGACCATAACCAAGAAAAGAATAAATAATCTAGGACCAGTAAATCAATAGGGGAAAATTCACACCATAACACCAAAATAACAGGAATCAATAAACAACGTTTGTTGATAAATCACAATATTAATGGCTTTAATCCTGTGGTAAAAAGATACAAACTAACAGATTGAATTAGAAAACAGGATCCTCTTTCTGCTCCATCCAAGAAACACACTTTACCAACAAGGATCTACCTCATCTCAAGATAGAAGGATGGAAGAAGATATTGCAGGAAAAATGGACCAATGAAGCAGACAAATATTGCCAGTTTTAAAACCCGACAACATATATTTTAAACCCAAACTCCTCAAAGAGATAAGAAACTCCATACTCATAAAGGAAGAATCCAACTGTATATCACAATTCTAAATATTCATGCACCAAACAACCCAAGGGAACCCAAACTCATAAAAGAAACACTAGTCCAAGAAATCACATATTGACCCTCACATAATAACAGTACAGTGGGTGATGCCAATATCCCACTCTGGCCAATAAATGGATTATCCAGAAAAAACTATATGGAGAAACGCTGGCATTAAATGGTTCATAAATCAAATGTGCCAAGAAGATATTTACAGAATATTTCACCCAAACACAAAAGAATTTATCATCTTTTCAGCACCTCATGAAATCCTCTTAAAAATTGACCACATACTTGGACACAAAGCAAGTCTCAGCAGAAAGAAAATTGAAATAGTACCATACATCCTATCTGAACATCATGAATTTAAGCTGGATACCAAAAACAACACAAAGTACACAAACGCATGGAAAATGAACAACTCACTACTGAATAAAAAACAGATAAAGACGGAAATTACAAGGAAAATTGAACCTTTTCAGAATCAGGTGAGAATGTAGACACCCGCAGTAAAGGCAGTTCTAAGAGGTGACAAGTGCAGACACTAAGATCAAGAATAAATAGGATCTCATGAACCTCAAAAGCTTCTACATGGCAAAGACACCAGACCATCATATGGACAAATATAATCAGTAGGCTACAGAATGGAAAAGGATCCTTACCAATTACACATCTGATAGAGGGTTAATATCTTAGCTATATAAATAACCAAAAATGGACATCCAAAAAAGCAAACTAATTTAAAATGCGGTACAAAATAAACTTAGAGTTCTCAAAACATGAAACACAGATGACCGAGAAACACTTAAAGAAATGTCCAACATCTTTAGTCATCAGGCAAATGTATATCAAAACTGCTATGAGATTTCATCTTACGCCAGAAAGAATGGCCAAGATCAATAAAACAAATGACAGTCATGTGAGCAAGGGTGTTGGGCAAGGGGAACACTCATGCATTGCTAGTGGGAGAGCAGATTTGTACAGCCACTGTGGAAATCATTGTGGGGGTTTCCTCAAGAATCTGAGAGCAAATCTACCACATGACCCAGCTGTATCACTCTTGGACATATACTGAAAAGAATCTACACAGAGTGAACACAAAAGTATCTTGGGAGTTTTTGTTTGTTTGTTTAACCTTACTGGTCTTTTGCTTGTTTAGTATGGTTTCCAAATCTCTCTCTCTCTCTCTCTCTCTCTCTCTCTCTCTCTCTCTCTCCCTCCCTCCCTCCCTCCCTCCCTCCCTCCCCCTCCCTCCCTCCCCCTCTCTGTCTCTCTCTCTCTCTCTCTCTCTCTGTCTCTGTATGTGTGTGTGTGGTTTAATGGTGTGTATGTGTGAGTGTTTCTTGTGCTCCTCATTACTTTCTTTGTTCATTTTCTTTTATCCTTGTTTGTTTCTTTTTGAGTTGTGCTTGTTTTCTTAAGAGAGAGAGAAGGAAGGCACAGAGTTAGAAGGATGAGAGTGTGGAAGGAATCTTGGGGGAAATGAAGGAGGGGAAACTGTGATCAGAATGTATTACATGAAAATAATTATATTTTCAAGAAAATGGACTAATCATTCAAAAGAAAAAAAGGGGGATTTAGAATTCAGAGAGATGAAAGGTTTCTGTTTGTTTACTACTAATCCTTATGTCAAAAATCCAGTTAGAAGCCAAAAAGAAAAGAGAAGAAAAAAATCGTAACATTGAAAAAAAACGAGGAATTCATTGGCATTACTCTAAACAATAGCAGAAGGAATGTGTTTGTAATTGGAGAAAATACCTTGACCCCACCCCCACTCCTCAGCCCTGGAACATGAGCTCACTGAGAGAGAGTGGAAAGTCCCAGCTTAAATAAAAACCCACATCTTCTCCAGGATGGATGCTCCAGGCCATGTCCAATGGAGTCCAGGAGCAAATATTTTCCATCAGGCAAAGAATAAAAGCCCTTTTCAACCCCATATTTATAGACAAAATCCCCTGTTTGGTTTCCCTTGTGTTTTGCTTTACTTTATGGGCTGTTTGCGATGTTCTGGTTTGAAGCAGCAAAGGGGAGAGGGAGAGAAAGAGTGCCGAATGAGTTCCTCCAAGTGCCAAGCTGGGGAGTGCCAGGACAGCCGGGCCTGAAAGCTTGTGCCCAAGGAGGGGACTGGTGTGGCTGGCAGCTGGGACCTCTGCCTCATCTGTCTGGTTTCTTTTAAAGTTCCCAGCCATGGTCTGAGTTTTGGCATGCCTAACTGATGTATTACATAAAATCAGATTATTAAGTGCAGAGACAGTCAACTGTTCTCTATCCTCCTAGATGGTTTTTAGCATCACCATAGCAACACCAATAAACAGAAAAGTAAATTAGCCTCTGAGGAACAAGCCTGCTAGCTTTACTGTCCAAATTCTTCTTTCTTTCCCTGCTTAAACTCACATGTGCATTGACACATACATTCATAATCATGCATATGTGCATATACACATGTGCATGGACACATACATTCATAATCATGCATATGTGCATATACACATGTGCATTGACACATACATTCATAGTCATGCATATGTGCATATACACATGTGCATGGACATATGCACACAGCTGTAGTTGTGGTTGTTGGATTTTGCTGTTCATCTTTGAGTCATTTGACCTTGTGGTGGTGCTCAGACCTTGAAGCACAGCTTGATCCTTGTCACATTTTGTTTTAAAAGTGTCTTTAATTTTTCATTATCACCAACAGAAATTAGTCCAATTACTTGTCGTGGCTTCAAAACTTTCCCACAACATTTTCAGAGTCCATTATCCATTACTACTTTATAAGCAGATTTATAAGTATAAATCTACCGTTAAGCTTGTTGAAGAAGAAGTTAAATTGCCTTTGAAGACTCATTCCTGTTTGACCTTGGCCCAGCTGTCAATGCCATATAACCAAAGCAAACTCTCAACTGCCTCCAGTATGGAATGCCAACCTTCTCTCCATCTCTGCTGGATCCACAACATCTCCAAGTAAGCCTAGAAGACATCTTCACAAGCCTTAGGTCTGTGCACACATTTTCACACCTGTCCTATATGGTCAGATCCTTACACATTTAAGACTCATTAAGTCACTATTCTGCATAAAATCCCTCAGTGCACTTTCCTGGCACTAATTAAATGAAGGATTAATTACAAAGATATTACATACAATGCCTGCTGAATCTTGAATGATCTGGCCTACATCTACTTTATCTGACTATTCCATTTTCCTTCTCCTAGCTTTGGCTCTTCCTCTCCAGAATCCTAACCCTTTCCAATCTCTGAAATAAAAACAGACATCCCTTGCTTCTGATCTTTGGATTTTCAAGTTTTCCACAACTTTATGGGATTGGCCTTTGGTCCTTGTCATTCAGGTTTCAGCATAAATATTTTCTCTTTAGAGAATTTCTTGTTTGTTCTGTTAACCATGTTCCACCTCAGATGCTACCAAATTCTCTCATATTCTTCTTTAATAAAACATCTATCAACACTTAACATTATCTTCTTCATTCATCTGATGATCCATTGTGAGATTCTTTCCACAAAAGGTTAGCAACCATTTCTGATTTGCTCAACACAGAACCCTTAGTACCAGAACTAGCATACAAAAAGGCAATAGGTGAAAACTATTTTACATGAATAAATGCACGCACTCTCTGATTTTTTCGTAATCCTGTCTTAGTCACTGTTCTAGTGCTATGAAGCAACACCATGACCAAGGCAACACTTTTAAATTAAATCATTTAATTGGGGCTTGCTTATAGTTTCTGAAGTTATTTCATTATCATCATGACAGAAGCATGGAAGCAGGCAAGTATGGTGCTTGAGAAATAGCTGAGAGCTCTACCAGTTCCACAGGCAACAGAGAGAGAGAGAGAGAGAGAGAGAGAGAGAGAGAGAGAGAGAGAGAGAGAGAGAGAGAGGGAGAGGGAGAGAGAGAGAGAGAGAGAGAGAGAGAGAGAGAGAGAGAGAGAGAGACAGAGACAGACAGAGAGAGAGAGAGCCTGGCATGAGATTTTGAAACCACCCCCAGTAACACACTTCCTCTAAAAAGGGCACGCCTCCTAATCCTTCTAATTCTATCAGAGTTCTACTCCCTGATGATTAAGCATTCAACTATATTAGACTATGGGGGTGGTCATTCTTATTCAAAACACCACACACTTATTACTATGAAATGCCTCTCCTTTTGTCTTTTCCTATATGGTCCCAATCTCTCTCTTACCTCCCAGGAGCCCTTCCCAAATAAACAACATGTACGTAAGTTCTTGCCACAGACTGCTTCATGCGTGGTAGCCAAATCACCTATCATTGAACTACTTCCCTGTAGGAGGAGGGCTGCTTGTTGGTTCCCAGCCGCTTATCCCCAAAATAATCACACAGAAACTGTATTATTTAAATCACTGCTTGGCCCATTAGCTCTAGCTTCTTATTGGCTAATTCTTCCATATTAATTTAACCCATTTCTATTAACCTGTGTATAGCCATGTGGCTGTGGCTTACCGGCTAAAGTTCCAACATCTGTCTCCAGCAGGACTACATGTCAACTCTTTGACTCTGCCCTTCTTTCTCCCAGCATTCAGTTTAGATTTCCCCACCTACCTCTATTCTACCCTATCAGGCCAAGCCAACTAGTTTTCTTTATTCATTAATGGTAATCACAGCATATAGGGGGAATCCTCCCTCATATCCCTCTCCTACTTCTCTTTTTTAATGGGCAATTTTTATGATTTCTTTTATTGATTTTATTGACATACACATTTTTCTCTGCTCTCCTTCCTTCCTCTCCCCTCCCTTTCAACCCTCTCCTATGGTCCCCATGTTCCCAATTTACTCAGGAGATCTCATCTTTTTCAACGTTCCATGAAGATTATATCCATGCATGTCTCTCTTAGGGTCTTCAATGCTGTCTGCATTCTCTAGGATTGTGAATTATAGGCTGGATTTTCTTTGCTTTATGACTAAAAGTCACTTATGAGTGAGTACATGTGATACTTGTCTTTCTGGGTCTTACCTCACTCAATATGATATTTTCTAGCTCCATCCATTTGCCTTCAAATTTCAAGATGTTGTTATTTTTTCTGCTGTGTAGTACTCCACTGTGTAAATATGTCACATTTTCCTTATCTATTATTTTGTCGAGAGACATTTAGGTTGTTTCCAGATTCTGGCAATGACAAATAATGCTGCTGTGAACATAGTTGAGCACATTTCCTTGTAGTACTACTGAGCATCCTTTGGGTATATATCCAAAATTGGTATTGCTGGGTGTTGAGGAAGGTTGTTTCCGAATTTTCTGAGAAATCACTGTACTGATATTCAAAGCAGTGCCAATTTGCAATCCCACCAGCAATGCAGGAGTGTTTCCTTTATCCCATATCCCCTCCAGCATAAGTTGTCATTAATATTTTTGTTCTTGGCCATTCTTACAGGTATAAGATGGAATCTCAGAGTTGTTTTAATTTGCATTTCTCTGACAGCTAAGGAAGTTGAGCATTTTGTTAAGTGTCTTTCAGCCATTTTAGATTCCTCTGTTGAGAGTTCTCTGTTTAGATATGTACTCCATTTTTTATTGGATTATTTGTTCTTTTGATGGCCAGTTTCTTGAGTTATTTGTGTATTTTGGAGATTAGTTCTCTGTTTGATGTGGATTGTTGAAGATCTTTTCCCATTCTGGAGGCTGCTGTTTTGTCTTGTTGACCATGTCCTTTGCTTTACAGAAGCTTCTCAGTTTCAGGGGGTCCCATTTATTAATTGTTTCTCTCAGTGTCTATACTATTCAGGTTATATTTAGAAAGTGGTCTCCTGTGCCAATACATTCAAGCGTATTTCCCACTTTCTTTTCTATGAGGTTCAGTGTGGTTAGCTTTATGTTGAGGTCTTTGATCCATTTGGAAAACTTAAAGGAAATGGAAAACTTTATGGATAAAAGCACTTAAAAAATTACATCATGACCAGGTAAACAAGTTAAATAGACCTAAAACTGCTAAAGAAATGGAAACAGTCATCAAAAGTCTATCAACCAAAAAAAGTCTAGGACCAGGTGGTTTCAGCTCAGAATTCTACAGGATTTTCAAAGAACAACTAATACCAATACTCCTTAAATTGTTCTACACAATAGAAACACAAGGAACATTGCCATTTTTTATGAGGCTACAATTACCCTGATACCACATAAAGACATTACTAAAAAAAAAAGAATTACACACCAATCTCACTCATGAATATTGATGCAAAACACTCAAAACTGGCAAATTGAATCCAAGAACACATCAGAAAAATCATTCAACATGATCAAGTCAACTTCATCCCAGAGATGCAGAGATGGTTCAACATACGAAAATAGGTCAATAGAATTCACCATATAAACAAACTGAAAAATAAAACCACATGATCATCTCATTAGATGCTGAAAAAGCCTTTAATAAAATACAACATCTCTTTATTGGTGTGGGACAATGGTCTGTATTCTGTCCTCAAGACCCAGTAATACCACTTTTGGGTATATATCCAAAGGATGCTCAATCGAGCCACAAGGACATGTGCTCAACTATGTTCATAGCAGCTTTGTTTCTCATAACCAGAACCTTGAAACAACCTAAATGCCCCTCGACCGAAGAATGGATACGGAAAATGTGGTACATTTACACAATGGAGTACTACACAGCAGAAAAAAATGACATCTTGAATTTTGCAGAAGAATGGATGGAGCTAAAAACTTTATTTTGAGTGAGGTAACCCAGACAAAGAAAGACAATTATCACATGTATTCACTCATAGGTGGTTTTTAAACATAAAGCAAAGAAAACCAGCCTACAAACCACAATCCCAGAGAACTTAGACAACAATGAGGACCCTAATAGAGACTTACATAGATCTAATCTCCATGGGAAGTAGAAAAAGTCAAGATCTCCTGAGTAAATTGGGAGCAGGGGGACCTTGAGGGAGGGCTGAAAGGGGTAGGAGAGAGGCAAGGAGGAGAGCAGAGAAAAATGTAGAGCTCAATAAAAATCAATAAAAAAGTATTCGTGTTTCGTATATATTACCAATAAAATGTCACTGACTCAGACGCAGCTCCCCAGAACACCCCTCTTGCCTGATTCGAGTCTTGAATTTAGCTGTTTCTATTCAATTAAAGGTGTTGACATTTGCTCCACGCTATGCTCTGGGTTAAGCACCTGGACAAAGGCGATGTAGCTCACAGTTTAGGGCCAGGTTCCCCAGCATGTGCTCACTTGGCCTCTCTAGCAGGGTCATTTGGGCTGCTCTAGTCCGGGTGCAGATTGTCAGTCCTATTCTGACCTAAGGAGAAGCTACTCTGTCAAATTCTGACACCTCACATTTTAATAACCGCCTCTGGGTTTGTTATTTTAAATCCATGAACCCATGTATATATGGATGGCTGTATGGATACAGATGTATTGATACAGGACTCAACCAGCCGGAATTATGACTCGTGACCCGTCTTACCTGAGCTACTGTTTAGTAAAATTTTACGTACATTGTAGCAGGACAGAAAGGCCATGTTTCTTGCGGCAGACTCTTAATTATGCTTACACTTATGAAGGTTTACAGAGAAGCAAGCAGCTGGTGAACACAATTAGGGGTAATAGAAGCCATAGGCTGCCATTTTCTGTAGTTGCACCCTGATAGTAGGGTTAATTCCTTAGACCCTCTACTCCAATGATGCCAGCCTAATGGCCTGGGAGAACGTGGTAATTCAGGAGGGATGTCAACTGGGCCAAGCCTGTTTCACCTGCTACCTGGGAGGCAGAGTTAGCACAAAAGGATTCCTAGGGGCTGGAAATTAGCTCTGTTTTATTGCTAGTAATGCAGATTTAAAAGGAGGGATAAGGAAATGCTTGGGTGTGTAGGTTATGCCTCTTGGTTTGCCTTCCCAGGTCAACTTGATTGGATCTATGATCACCTGGGAAACTAGATTAGTAAAGCATATCTCTGGGTGTGTCTCAGGATTAATTGAGGGTGGGTTTGAAACTCAGACAAACTAAAAAGGGAACAGGAAGCTGGGCTTTGTGGCACTTGCCTTTAATCCCAGTGCTTGGGAGACATGGGTGGGGGAATCCTGAGTTCAAAGCCAGCCAGGTCTACAAAGTGAGTTCCCAGACAATCAAGGGTACACAAAGAAACCCTGTATCAAAAATATAAATGGGGGAGGGGCAGGAAAAAGTCAGCATTATATCACACACATAGTAAATTCTCTAAAATCCTCGTAGGCCTATTTTTCTATTGAACCACAGCCATTTTGTCTGCTGGCCCTTCTCATTGATTGAATTTAGACATCTTTTCTTCCAAACTCCAGTAAGAGTCCTCCCTAATGAAGCATATAAAGACTAAGGTTTACAACTAAGTATCTTCTACCTTAGATGACCTCTATCCTGGTTACATTTGTTAACACAGGATGCAGCCACATTATCAAGGTCACACTCTGGAAGCACACTGTTTCAAAGTGTACATCACAGCCGTGACTTCACTATTCTGGTCACAGCACAGCTGTGCCTTGCTCCACGGAGGAAACAGGCCTTGTTTTGAATTTCACAGACTCAGTTTCTTTTTAAAACATTTTTATTTATTTATTTTAATTAAAATATGAATACATAATTTCTTCCCTTTACTTTATTTCTTCCAACCCCTCGCATATACCTACCCCTCAGTCCCATCCAAATCCATGGCCCCTTGGCCTCTTTTTGTGTAACTACATTTATTACAAATACATAAGTACAAAAATCTTATATGTACATAATTTTTAAGACTAACTATTTGGCATTGGACAACCAGTTAGGGACTCACCCTGGGAGAGACAAACTCTCCTTTTCTCCACAGTCACGGGTTGCCTATGGTCTTTACTTAGGGTTGAAAACCCATGTAAGTTTGCCCTTCTGAGTTACCATATGTATCAGGGTTCATGTTCAGGTCCTCTTTTGGCTGTCACAACGTGTGACATCATTGGAGAGTTTCCTGTCATTCTGGGAGACACAGTCTCACAGTAGACTTCCTACTCCACTGGCTCTGACAAGCTTTCTGATTCCTCGTGTTCCTTGAGCCTTGGGTGCAGGAGCTGTATTGTAGGTAGACCCACCGAGGAGGCATCAGAACTCTGTATTTGACCAGTTTGTGGTTTTCTGTGATTGTCTTTCTCTAAGGCAAGGGCAGAATCTTCAGTGAGGAGAAGGAACTACATGTTTCTATCTGCACAAGACATTTTTCAACGGCAAACTTAAGAAAGCTCAGTCTAGCTTGGAATTGGAAAGGTCTGAAAATGGTCCTTGTTTGTATGCAAAGGAGATTTTACTTGGCTCTTGCTTTTGCAGAAGTATAGCACGAAACTCTGAGGATAGCAGCTGTCTTCATTTAGATGGTGCGATACAATCTTCAGCTAAAGCTGAATCTAATACACACCAGAAACTCATCCAAATGGAAAAAAATTGGCCCATTCTTCCTCCTGATGGAGAACAGAGCTGCCCAAGGTCGGGAAAGGGTAGGATGAAGAGGACCCAGGGAACATCTGTGCTGAGGAGCCACAAGGGGAAAGGAGCCAAACAGTGGTGCTTTTTGACTTTGAGCCTTATAGCCACGGTCCTGAAATAGAAGCAGGAGCTTGGATTTCCTCGCAGTAGAAAAAGAGCTGGGACCTCTGGCTGCTGAGCTGAACACATGGAGAAAAGGGAGGACGAACAGTTCTAACATCCGTGGGGCCATCCCCTGAGATCAAGGCAACTGTGCCCTCTGTGAAAAAAAATTTCATGAAGTCTCAATATGGGGGAGACCTGGGAAGAAAGAACATCCTGGTCATAAGTCAGAGGAAATTACACACCTAGCTCACCTCCTCCACTCTTAAGATGTTGCTGAGACTCTGAAATCCCAACAGCTGTACTGTGGGACACGAAGAGCAAGGGTCCCCCAGACACACAACCTCTGAGCTCAGATGCTGTGTAATCTGCACTCTTGGATCAGATTTCTGGCTTCAGAAAAATGCCGCCTTATGATATTGAACGCTGGGGAGCTTTGGCTTGTTTTCAGCAAAGAACCTGCCCTGCTCAAGGAAGGGCTCAGTCTGAAACAATCCTTTGTAATATAGCTTGGTTGCCAAGAATCTTCTAGTTTCTCCTCGTTTTCATCCCTTGTGCTCTCTCTACTATTTTTCTTTGGTCTTCTAATAGTCTACAGATTATTAGACTCTTGTGTTTATTTCAGTGTTTTGTTTGGTTTGGTTTGGTTTTCTGGTATATTCTAAATCAGGGTCTCCCTATCAGCTATTGCTGACCTTGAACTAATTATCTTTCTTTGCTGCTGAAGGGAAAAGGTCAGCAGTAATAACACCTGGAGTTGGATGGCAGTCCAGGTCTTCTCTAATTGCTTTAGTGAGAGATCTCAAAGGTACCACCAGGGGCACCCTTGACCATTTGTAATCTTTGATTTTTTCTATACTTAGCTCTTTGCTTCTTAAACCAACAATGCACTTCAGAAACTTTCATATACAGGCGCCTTGCAAGGTCCTTCCTTGTGACCTCACCAGGGTACTGATTGTCTTCGAAAACTCCCTCCAGCTCGCTCAGCTGCCAGGGTGTGACACCCCTGAGGATCCGTGGTCGAGTGTTCCTCCGGGTATGTGGGACTCTGGCAGACTGTGGGATTTCAGCCCCTTCTGGGACTTCAGCCCACTCTAGGACTTGAGCGCACTCTGGGACTTGAGCACAGTCTGGGACTTGAGCACAGTCTGGGGCTTCAGTGCACTCTTGAACTTCAGCCCATTCTGGCACTTCAGCCCACTCTAGGACCTCAGCGCACTCTGGGACTTGCATGCACTCTGGGACTTCAGCGGGTTGTGGGACTCCGGCAACTGAGGTCTCCCTCCCCTCCAACTGTAGCTGTCCTGGACATTGGTAGCTCCCTTGGCTCTGGTTGGTGATGTTAAAACTAACGCAAATAACAAGGTTCATATCACCCTGCTGGTTTGGGATACCTTGGTACCTGGGTTCCCCTGTGAAGAAGCCTAGTGCACTTTCACCGAAACTGTGTCTTTCTTCTGCGGGCTCAGTCTCTTGCTCATCCTCGATTTCTACCTCTATTTCTGCTTGTACGGTGTTGGAAAAATTGGGGTCTTGGTACTGGTACATCTGTGCCATGGCCTAAACTCTGTAGAAGCAGTCTTGACTGACAAATCAGGATATATCAGGGAAGTCAAAACGTCACTGTCTCTCTTATTCTGGAGAGGCCAACAATCCGGGACTTGTTTAGTGCAGGAAGCTAGACTTCCCAGCAGATTTCCAATCTGGCATCGAAGGCTGGAAGTTATCCTGGTGTCCTATGGTCTTTCAGTCTTCGGGTTTTTGTTGAAATCCCAAAAAAATTTGATCCCAATATGGGTTAAAGAATGCCGAGTCGCTGAATAGGGCAACTTACCAGCCAAAGCAATGGTAAGCGGCCTAAAAGGAAGGATTCCTTCCAGAGCGTCCTTTTATCTGTACCAGCACTGGAAGATACCGCCCACATATGGGTGGGGTTTGTCTCTGGCCTCCAATGAAAATCCTTGGTGGCTGGGTGTGGTAGCACGCGCCTTTAATCCCAATAGAGCCAAAGGTATCTCTGAGTTCCCAGCAGCAAGGGTGGGGTGGGGTGGGTATGTGGAATGATGAAAGGTCAATTCTGTCTCAGAAAAAGGTTGGAAGTCTGGGAGTCCGGGGAAGTGGGCAAGGTAAGGGTGGAGGGAGAGAGAGAACCCTACATTAAAGTGCTCAGAGCCGGGCGGTGGTGGCGCACGCCTTTAATCCCAGCACTCGGGAGGCAGAGGCAGGCGGATCTCTGTGAGTTCGAGACCAGCCTGGTCTACAAGAGCTAGTTCCAGGATAGGCTTCAAAGCTACAGAGAAACCCTGTCTCGAAAAACCAAAAAAAAAAATAAAAAAAAAATAAAAAAATAAAGTGCTCAGGAATTTGTTTGAGTTGCTTCTAGATGCAGTTAGGTGGACAACCAAGATCACACCCACTGTCTTCTTTCTACTACATTCTGAAGTTTCTAGGTGTAAACTCTGGTAGGGAGAGATAACTTAGTAGGCCACTTTTAGACATACCTGTCTTCATAACTAAATAAATATCTGAGTTGGAGGTGCTGTCTCAAAATTAGCAACAAATGAAGAAGAGGACATTAGGCAAACTATTTTCTTTAATACGCCCTGTAAGATTAGTAACTCTCTGAAGATAAATTGTTTTTTGTTTGGGTTTTGGTTTTCTGCAGCCTTAATTGGCCTGGAATTCACAGGAATTCACTTGTCTCTTATCTTCTACCTCCCGCGTTACTGGATTAAAGAAGTGGATCACTAATTGACCTTGAAGATTAATCCTTTTGCCCTCCATCCCCAAACCCAGAACTGGTTTTTGGTTTGTTTTTTTTTTTTTTTTTTTTTGTGTAACCCTGGCCTGGAACTCAGATAACTCAGCCAGCTGTCTCTGTCTCCCTAGTGCCAGGATTAAAGTCATGGGCCACCAAGGTGCAGCTGAAGACTAACTCTTTAAGATACACTGTTTATAGCCAGAAATAAAAAGCTCACTATCACGGCTAAGGACTATGAACATTTGATGATCCTTCTTCCTCAGTAGGCCCAGTGTTGGGATTTCAAGTGTGAGCCCAAGAGCTGTGAGGTTTTTCAGCATGGATTTTGGCTTTAGCCGTGTGTTTATGGTAGTCTTGAGCACTTGGGGCGTTCAAGTCATGTTGAAGAGAGGAAACAGATGGGATGCAGACCCAAGCTCACACACACACAAGGCTGGTTCCGTGATGTTACCTGGGCAATGATGTCTCCATTTTCGGCATGAACTTGAGCAATGGCCCCCAGCTCTGCCAGGCAGGTAAAGATCTCATAGAGCTGAAACAGAAAGTAACAACCTCACATAAAGGACAATTACTAAAACCAGAGTAGAAACAATGTTGTAAACCAGAGAGGAATGTAGTCAAAAGACATTTTAGCAAGGCAGTGGCAGTACTTGGGAGGCAGAGACAGGCTGATCTCTGAGTTGGAGGCCAGTCTGGTCTGCAGAGCGAATTCCAGAGGTTGAACAGAGAAAACCTACCTCAAAATCAATTTAAAACAAGACAAAAAGACATTTTAGGAGGCTCTGTTTCTGTGAAAAACTTGTCTAGACTTAAACAGACAGGACCAATATCTAAAAAGTCTATTTGGCATCCAACTGTCATAGAGTAATTTCTCTTGGAATGGAAGCAGAGTTTCAGAATTCTTTACCACTGCCTCCTCCACAAGCCCCCTACAGCCTGGTCAATGCTAATAAAATACTCAGTCTCTTAATCTGAACCTCTTAAGACAAACATACCTTTACTCTCCACCTAGAAGGTAAGAGTACTAATGTCTTACAATTCCCCTGATTGTTTCTGATCTATCAAAATGTGCCCATGACTTCCTAGGGGCAGGCCAATGGTTACAATGATGACAGTCAAGCTGGTACCAATAGCAGGAAGCCTGCCTGACCATATGAAGCAGAGAAGTACACATTTTCACCAAGTTTGTGAGCTGTTTGGAGACAAGAACTTTCCCCTTATACTTCAAGACAACTGTTGCCAATAGAAATTCAAGCTCCTCTCTGCTTTGCCCATTATCTTCTTTCTAATGCAATGCAGGCTATAAGTCAGTACATATGTCAGTAGACAGCCTGACGTCGTGGCCTCCACAGTAACCACAGTGACCCATTTTTCTAGGGCAAAGGTCATCAGCAACAGTAGGAAACCCATGCATGCAGACAATCCAAAAAACACAGCCAAATGGGTTGCTACCTCTGTGTTTGACACTTGATATAGATCCTTGTAGGCCATGTAAACCATGAAGGAGTTAACACCTGCAAGACAAGGGAAGGAAGGAAATCAGGAAAAAGACGACATTAATTATCACCGCCAACTCTCATGGCTTTCATCTCTGGGCCCTGAGCACACAGATCAGGTGCCTGCCCAACAGAAGGGATACATTCTGAATGCCCCATCTTATCATGCCCTCTTTTGCCCCATAAAATCAATAGTTTGTAAAGTATTTCCTTGAAGAACCCTGTTGTCTTCTGTATCCTTTGCTAACCCCAGTTCCCAGCACTGCAGTTCAGAAGATGAATAACTTTCATATTGTTCGGGGAAGCAGACACCAAGGAAATCACAATAGCACACCAGCTGTGCCTAGACACCAGGGCTTGCAATACTTGGATGCACCGTGTACTACAATGAGGTGGGAATGCTTGATTTCTGGGCTTGCCTTTCCTCCCCTGTACATTGGAAACATAACTCCCTCCTCATCAGGTAGCAGATCACCACCAAAGGAGGCAACACTTCAACAGCTTTTAGTCCTTGGGAGGCAAGCATTTTGTCTTCGTGGGAATGAATTTATTTCACTATTTGGTGAACAACTGGTTATATACTAGGTTGGAGGGTGAGGTGCCTAAAAGAAAGATGGCAATAAAATTAACTTCAAAAACTTGTTCTGAGCAATGTCTGCGATGTCTGGTGATGGCACAAGCGTTTAATCCTATCACTGGGGAAGCAGAGACAGAAAGATTCCCATGGGTTTTTCTTTCTCTCCCTTGTTGTACCTCATAATTTTGAGGTGGACTGGACTACATAAAAAGTATCAGACCAGTCATTAAGGCCCTATATCAAAATAAAATAACACCCAAATCCTATTTCCCTCAATCCCTAACAATTTCTTTCTAAGATAGAGCAGACATATACTTCCATTATGTATTTTCTGTTACTGAAACTGTACTTTTGAGTACACACACAGCACATGTACAAAGGAATGCACACACACAGAGTGTAGGCATGTTTTATAAGTATGTTATTTACCCTTCATTCTCTATAATTTACTTAAAGAATAAACCGGGTAGTTGTGGCACACACCTTTAATCTCAGCACTTGGGAGTCAAAGGCAGGTGGATCTCTGTGAGTTCAAGGCTAGCCTGCTCTACACAGTGAGTTCCAGGACAGCCAAAGCTACACAGAAGAACTGTGTCTCCCCGTCTAGGGGGAAAAAGGAATAAAAGAATAAATCTAGTTTTTTAACCTAGAAATACTCTGGACTTTTATAATAAAACGGTGCTAACTATATACTCATTGTGGTGATTTGAACCTGAAAGCCCCCCACAGGTTCAACTATTTGGTTGCTTGGTCATTAGGGAGTGGGGATTAAGTGACAAGGATCAAGGTGTGGTCTTGTTGGAGTAGGTGTGGCCTTGGAGGAAATGTGTTAGTCTGGGGAGGCTTTGGGGTTTCAAATGCTCAAGTCAGGCCCAGTGTCTTTCTCCTCGTGTTGCTTGCTGATCTGGATGTAGAACTCTCCGCTCCTTCTCCAGCACCAGATCTGCCTGCATGTTGCCATGCCTTTCACCATGACAAAGATGCTCTAAACCTCAGAAACTGTGAGCCAGCCTCAACTAAATGTTTTCTGGAAGTTGCGTTGCTCATGATGTCTTCATAGCAACAGAACATTGACTAAGACACCCAGTTTAAAGACAGACTCTTCCACACAACACTACCTAAATTTCAAATGAAAATAGAAACAAAACGGACATAAAACCTGACCCCAGTGAACTATCAAAGCAAACGGGGACAGATAGCAATTCGTGCCTTGTACTTAAATACCTAAGTCATCAGCATTATAGGAAAAGATCTATTGATTTTCACCCAAAATAAATAGGTAGGTGGAATGGTAGAACAGAAAATCATTTTGAGGAAAGGAAAATAAGTTTGGTTGAACCATTAGGGTCAACTTAGCTCACAGTTGCCCCAGCCAAAAGTGGTTTATAGTTCAAGAATGTCCCTACTCAGCGTGGGTCAGCTCAGGGCAGCTTTCCACAAATTCCCCTTTCCATAAGGCTCTAAGTCATCCTTGGAATAACCCAGACCCTGTGTGCTGGTTAAAGCACTGAATTTTCTACTGACGAACAAAACAAGAAGTGGGAGGGGCTAAGGGCATGTTTTATGTTACCAAAGGTTGGGTAGGATCTACGGAGTGCAGCAAGGGATAGAAAGGAAAACATATCTCTGAAGGAGCATCCTCTCTTCTCCGTATAGATACACCACGTTCTCCTGAAGTCCTTGCACAGTGACCAGACAGGTCATGTGCTTTCAGCATCCATGCTGCTGCCTTTCCGTGGACTGCTTCCTTTTGCACTGGACCTTCAGCAGAAGCTTACCCATCTCTGGGTTCTTAGATCCCCTTACAAAGCTGAGCTCATTGTACACATTTGCATAAGTATATATGTTCCTATGGGTGCTGAGTGTCTGATGATCAGAACACAGGGAGAAACAGAAGACAGAAGAATCTAAGAAGATAATGGAACTAAAATCATCTTCTCAGTGAGAGGACCCCCTCCAACAATACACACACACACACACACACACACACACACACACACACAGAGAGAGAGAGAGAGAGAAAGAGAGAGAGAGAGAGAGAGAGAGAGAGAGAGAGAGAGAGAGGTGGGGGGACATACTGCAGGACTGCAGGAACATATTTTCATTCCTAATGAGAAGATCAATCTTTCCTTGCTCATGGCATGTCTTAGCCTTTCCTGAGGATGTCATTATTATATAGTATTAGCAGTTTGGTTTTGAATAAAACTGATTGAGGTTAGAAATCCTTGCTCTCAGATTTCTTAGTGATGTGACTTCAGGTAGGATAAGTCACCTTCCCTTAGTTTCTCCCTCTGCAAAACTGGCAATCATGTATTGTGCTGGTTAAAGTCAACTTGATTCAAGTTAGAGTCACTTTGGAGCAGGGAACCACCAATGAGAAAATAACTTTACCTGTGGGCAAGCCTGTGCCACATTTCCTAAATTTGTTATGGTTGCTGTGGGAAGCACTAGCTATTGTGGGCTGTGCCATCCCTGGGCTGGCTGTCCGATGTGCTGTAAGAAGGCAGGCTGAGCAAGTCATGAGGAGCAAGCCAGTAAGCGGTGCTTCTTCCAGCCTTGTACTTCAGTTCCTGTCTCTAGGTTTCTGCCCTGCTTGAGTTCATGTTCTGACTTTCTGCAATGATGAACTATCAGCTGCAAAATGAAACAAATCCTTTCCTCCTCTAGTTGCTTTTGGTCATGATGCTTAATCACAGCAATAGAAACATGACTAAGATATTCCTGGAGGCGATCATCATCTCTGGATAGATCTATTGTTCACTAAATGTCAACCCAGGCAGTTACTCTCACCCTCTGGTTTTCCATCTGCAAAGTGCCTAACACTCCTTATCCCATGAGGATCCTGTTAAATGTAAGTGAAGCTGCATAAAAATATAGAGTTCCCACACTCTAGAAAGCCCTAGACTCAGCCCTCATGCTTGAGGGAGCAGTCTCCCAACTAGGGGGGTGATGCACGTGAGGGGGTCGCTGTGGGAAGGGCGGACATGGCAGCCTAGAGACAGGAGGACGAGGCTGGAGAGCATGCTTGGCTCACCTTTGTCTTTGCTGAGGTTCTGCACTTCCTGCTTCACGCTGTCGTTCCAGTGGGTGATGTCCACATGCAAAGCATAGTCACAGCAGCTCTTCCCATCAGCCCACTCACGGCACTTCTCGTAGGCCCCAGTCAGGCTAGACTCAGGTTCGGGTACCACATGGTCGACTGAAAGATGAGGGTGAGATGCTCAAACTCAGAACAGTTTGGTTCTTCCCCAAACCCGGCAAGTTTGTTCCCTCTTGCAGCCTCTGTATCTTGGTGCCTTCGAAGATACCAGTGATTTAGATATCTAACACCGGGACTTGGGACAAATTATTAGCTTTCTGAAACCTCAGTTTTCTCTTCTCCAAGTGGGTTTTAAGTGGATATAGGTTATGAGAGCAGTTTGCCTCTGAGTTTGCTGTGTGCTTAGGTGATAAGATGTGTATAAAGTGCTGCTGATACCTGGCACGCTCTCAGTGTTAATACGTGTTAGAGGAGTACGTGCTATGAGACTGAGTCTCCACTAGTGACACAAGTTGTGTTCCCTTCCCTGGGTAGGAGTTCTAGATGCATTGCTGTGGGATAATGCTTTTGTACCCTGTAAAGACTTGTCATTCGTACTGGTCTAATAAAATGCTGATTGGCCAATAGCCAGGCAGGAAGTATAGAAGAATGGCAGACTAGGAGAATTCTGGGAAGAGGAAAAGCTCAGTCTGCAGCCACCACCAGACACAGAAGAAGCAAATGAGAGTGGCTCACTGATAAAAGATACCAAGTCATGTGACTAAACATAAACAAGAATTATGGGTTAATTTAAGCTGTAAGAGTTAGTTAATAATAAGCCTCAGTTAAAGTGCCCACCAGTTTATAATTAATATAATCCTGTGTGTGTTTCTTTGGGACTGAATGGCTATGGAACCAGGTGGGAGAGAAACTCCATCTACAGATGGCACCAATGTGGGGCAACTATATCCACAAAAAACTAAGAGAGCTTGGGAAGGAATTCTAGACACACACACACACACACACACACACACACACACACACACACACCAACAAACAAAAAACAAAAAACAAAAACAAAATCCAAAAAAACATAATTCAGCCCGGCGTCTTGGTAGCAGCATTTTCTCAGGTGGGCTCTGTTTGCTGGAGGCAAGAGGGTGACCTTTAAGAGACGCTTCCTGACTCAGCATTAGCAGCAAAAACTTTGCAGCCCTTTTAAGAGGCCCTGCAACCAAACACTTAAATGTTGTTTATGAGCAGCCACCAGCACGTTTCTTGGTGGTGTCATAGACCTAGAAACTCCACAGAGTTGTGGTAAAAACACATGTCTCCCACCAGTACGTCCTCCATGAAGCTAGACTCTCAGGAAACCAAGGAAGGGGTGGATCCAGCCACCCAAGCCATGTTTTTAACCGTAGTCATGTCACTTAGCAGACTAAAGACTCATGTGGCGAGCAAAAGATAGAGACACACAGAAAAGACACATTCAGAGAAAAATACAAATGGAAATCAAACCTCTAAATGGTTTGCAGTATGTTTAAAAATATACGTAGGCTTGGAAGAGAAAAGAAAAATGATAGAGAAAGTCCTATAAAAAAGAATTATATTTGGGTGTGGTAGCACACACCTTTAATCTGAGCACTTGGGTGGCAGAGGCAGGTGGATTTCTGTGAGTTTCTGGTCAGTCTGGTCTACAGAATGAGATCCAGGACAGTCAAAGAAAAGAGAAACCCTGTCTCAAAAAAACCCCAAAAATTAAAAATAGGAAAGAAGTAGAGTTTTTTTTTAAAAGACATGTAAAGATGGACAATATTGTATGGCGTTCTGTTGTCTTTTCATTGTTTGACAACTGATCAAGGTGCAAAAGCTGCTAAAAGACATTTAATTATAAATGCTGCTGGATTAATCCAATCTATAAATTTTGAAAATGCCTTGACCTCAAAATTTGAGTCAAAAGATATTTTACTTTTGAGAAGAGATTTTGCTTTTGTTTCCACAGGAAATGAGAGGCTGTGAATTAATTCTGGGTCAAGAAAAATCAGGTTTGATTGAGGAAGCCCCCCTGAAGAATCTCCAGTAAGAGCAGATGGCTCAGATGATCAGATATCTCAAAGGACCTCTCTTGCTGTTTCCTCTGAGTTCTGCATCCAGAACAGCTTCAAGACTGCTGGCTGAGATGATCAAGCCTCACAGGATACTCCAGTCAGGACTTGACTATAATCCTAAATTTTCTTTGTGTGCCCAGTCACCAGGAAGTATCCCAGAAAATCACACCCTCTTTCCCAAAAATTAGGTTATGGATGTCTGTCTTTGTTTAGAGTATTGGTTACAAGTTGTTATTGATAATGGTCAGAAAACAAAACAAATAAACAAACAAAAGAGATTAGATTCAGAGTTCTTGTTTTGAACAGAAAAAAGGGGACAGTGCTGTGGGATAATACTTTTGTATCCTGTAAAGATTTGTCATTCATATTGGCTTAATAAAATGCTGATTGGACAATAGCCAGGCTGGACGTATAGGCAAGACAACAGACTTGTAGAATTCTGGAAAAAGTAAAGGCTCAGTCTGCAGTCACCAGCCAGACAAAGAGGAGCAAGATGAGAATGTCTCACTGATAAAAGACACCAAGTCATGTGGCTAAACATAAACAAGAAATATGGGTTAATTTAAGTCATAAGAGGTAGTTAATAATAACCCTCAGCTAAAAGGCCAAACAGTTCATAATTAATATAATCCTCTGTGTGTTTCTTTGTGACGGAACGACTGTGGAACCAGGTGGGACAGAAACTCTGTCTGCAATGTATGACAGGCACGAGTGGCCACAGTTAACAAGAATTAGTTTCTTTGAGTTCAAACTAACTCTTCCCCCTGCATCTATGAATGGCACATATTTTTACATAATTGTTGCTACTATTGTAAGTGTAGGGCAAAGCTCCATTCTTTTCAATGTCCTAAAGGCAGATGAGTTAAACATGAAATTGGTTCAATTATCCTGAGAATGACATTGAAATATGTCTCAAAAATATGGACATTATTTTAAACCTGACTCAATAATCATCCTATGCCCAAGAATCATACCTAGGAAAATAAGTTGTAGCTGTTAGCAACATTTAGTTTCTAGGGTGTTCGCTAATGCATTTATATAAATGAAAAACTGCAAGGGACTGAAGTTGAAAAAAATTGAGAAGTTTGGTTAAAAACATAGAGAAACTTTCACAGAATGACAAAGGACGTCTATTTTAAAACCAGTGGTAGAATATGAATGAAAGAGGAGGAAGGCATCACCATCCATGACTTAGTAAAAAATGGTAGCTTGAAACACGGTACAAATATTGTGATCCTCTTGTTAAATTGGAAACTACACATTAACATGATGTAGGGTTGCCTGTATCCTTTGCTTTCTCTACATCTAGAATTTCTAAGTTATCTCTGAAGGGCAAGCATGCATCGGTGGCTCCTTGTAAGCTTTATTCCTCACCTAGATCTCTGACTTTCCCTCTGCCCCTTCACTAGCATAGAAGACCAAGCGTGAGCAACAAGATAGACGTGCAGAATAGGCCCAGTTCCTCGCCTAGATGGCAACCTGCCAAGCCAAAGCCAAGATCACGCATTTTCTCTGTCAAAGGAGCCTAAGTGCACTGATCAGAACTTAAATGCACTCAGCTACATTGCTAATGTATTCAAGGACACAAGGGCTTTCCCAGACAGATAGCTGCTGAGATGTCAGTTTACACCCTCCCATCAGCTGGAAGAAAGCTCAGGTCTCCCTAGACTGCACCTTTTATGGCCTTGTTGCAATTTTTCTGGGTTTCTATATCCTATCTAAAGTTGACTGCTGCTAGTGGTTGACTCAAAAGGAAGGTTAAGACAGACTGTAATTCTGGCTCAGGCTGCTCTGTTCCTGTGGGTAGAGGAATATGATGTTAACTAAACAGTGCTCTGTCTCCCGAGTTTGAGGCTAGCTCTGGGCCAGGACCCAGTTCATTGAGATTCCTTGGGACAGGAAGGGCTTCCTGGAATACTATCAGTTCAGTAATCCAAGGGCATGCCACTTCCCAAGTTTCCTCAGAATTAGTAGTTACCAGAAGCAAAACAAAACAAAAATGAGTAAAGGAAACCACTCACAGCTTTGCTAATCATAAAGACACAAATTGGTCAAAATTCAGCAAAGATCCAACAGCACTAAATTCACCGAGGACCACTAATCCCCCAAGTCTCAGTGATCATTCTTTCTAACGTATCATTCTCTCAGTTGCTTTCATAGTCATGAGACTCATGGATCTCCTTTGGGTAATTTCAGAGAGCTGGTAGATTTCCTAAGAGTAACCACCTCCAGGAACATAAATTCACAAACCAAATGGAGAGACATGTGTCTGGTGTTAGTATTAACGGAAGGCAGGTGTTTGACCAGCAAGAATATGCCTAGTTTGAGGACTTACTGATCATGGTAGTGCCACCCGCTAAGGCAGCCTTTGTCCCTTGGAAGAAATCATCCACTGTTGTCATTCCCTTGTAAGGCATCTGGAAGTGAGTGTGGACATTAATACCTCCAGGGATCACCATCTTCCCCTTGGCTTTGATGGTCTTCACACCCCCAGGGACAATCAGATTGTCTCCAATTTTCCTGGGGAGACAGTGAAACACTGACAATTAAAAAAGAGCCACCCTCAAGACAAGCATAGGATGTAAGGGTTTTAGACACCGGTCTTCAAAGTCACAAGTCTAGGAATCTTTAAGCAAAGGTAGATAGCTGTGTATACAAAACCATTTTTTGTTGACACAAAATTCTCTGCATGGGCCTTGTGTTATGGTTTTGTATTGAAATCTATGGATTGCCAAAATCTAGAATACAACATATTTTTAGATAACTATTTTCATTATTTCTTTCGCTTTGCTCTTTTTGTGGTGTGGGATGACCCTGACACAAGCTGTGAAGACCATGAAGAACACATGACTGTTAGGAGCCACAGAAAAAGATAAAGATACAGCACAACAATAGGCGTGGGGGCTTAGTCATCTTCTAAGCTGATTTTCTGGTGCCCCAGTGAAAGACCTTGGCTTGAGTCATCCCCCACCTCCAGCTTCTTTTCCTTATCCCACACTTCCCTGGTCAGCCAATGGTGTCTCACTGCAGATTCACAAGGAAAAAGTCGCACATTCAGATCTCACCTACACCAACTGCTTTTGCACTGCCAGTATTTTAATAGAGGCATCAGACTAAGGAAGATGGTTATGACAATCTGCCTAAGATACAGTGTGACCCAGGAAACTTTAGCACATTCCAGCAAGGAATGGGGATGGGGAGGAGATCACTCAGGGAATGTTTCAAAGGTACACCTCAAAAGGAATGTGACCCCATCCCTCACAATGCTGCTTGCAGGTCACTACTTGCAACATTGCTTGACTTTATAGCTTTGGTCAAGGCATCTGGTCAAGTCTGTCTGGACAGTATACCTAGGAGTCACAGTTTATATTAACATGAAATGTCTCCTAGTTTGGGCACATGGGTAACCTTTTTACAAAAGCAGAAAGGAGAAAAAGTAACAAAATGATGAGATGCAAGACTAGATAACAATTTTGAGTCAACTGGTCAACCAAATAGACAAATAGCAGAAATGGGGCCTTTGGATTTAGGAAAATGATATTAACAGATGGACTTGAGTTAATAGCACACTAGAAATTCCTAAGTCCATAGAAAGATGATAAAAGGCTATCGAACAAGGAATCATCAGGAATCAAGAACCATAGACTATGGCTTCAGTAAGTGAGGTCTTCTCTCTTCTGCTGTGGGGATGAATGGTTGCAACCCATCTTTTATGAGCCAGTTCTCCTCTTTACTCATTTCTGACTGACAGCTAGCTTTGATTGGATCTTTACAGTGACATCTTCCACAGCGCTACAAAGGGAATTTATCTAAATCTGTGTCCCTCTAAAAAATTCAAGATTCAAAGGTTGAGGTGGAATCCTGCTCCTTAGAGAGGCTGAACAGCAAGTAGCTCACCTCTTTTCTTTCTTGCATCTTTCCAGAAGCCCTTGTGCATCTCCTAGTCCTTCCTTAAAACCCTTGCCACCTGATTTCTCCCTACCACTTCCTATCAGCTAGTTGCTGACTCAACCTCCTGACCACAGATGAATTTTATTTGATAAAACACATCTTTGCATCATTAAACAAAAGTGCCAGAGCATGAACAAAAGTAACACACCTTAAAATAATATTCTACAACAAATGCCCTAATCCTAGATGTCCAGACTCCACTAAAAACCACAAAGAATAGATAAGAATAACCAATACATTATGTCTTCTTTGAAAGTCAATGTTCTCTTAGAAATGCTCACCCAAAAAGCTCAACTTAGATGACATATTAAACAATGATTTCAAAATAACAATAATAAATATGTTCAAAGAAAAGAGGACATGATTGAACGCCAGATAGAAGACCAGAAAAACATAAACAGTTGAATGGAATAATAAAAGCATTTCAAGATGTGAAAGTAGAACTTAATAAAAAGAGGTTCTCTAAAGAAAAGTCAAACTGAAATAAAAGTCAAAATAAAAAATTTGGACAGTCAAATAAAGAGCTCTGGGGAAAGCTTCACCAATAGATTGGATCAAGTAGAGGAGAGAATGTCAGGTTTTGAAGACAAGGTAAAGGAACTAGATCAGTCAGTAAGAGCAAATATTAAATAAATTTTAAAAACACATGGCTAGAACATCTAAGAACTTTGGGATAGAATAAAGGAACAAATCTATAAATCACAGTTATAGAAGAAGGAGAAGAGTTTGGGGTCAAAGACACAGAAAGTATTTTCAATAAAACTATAGAAGAAAATTATAAAATACTTTTTTATTGAAAAATTATTTTCAATAAAAAACATAATCTAAATTGAGATATTCCTATCAAGATACAAGAGGCATAAAGAACACTAAATGAACAAGAACAGAGAATAAACTCCCCACAGCATATACTAGTGAAAATACTTAATGACAAAAATCAATAAAACAACCAATAACGAATTTGAGCAAGGATGTGGTGGTAGGGGAACTCTCATTTGTTGGTGGAACTGCAAACTGGTCCAGCAACTCTGGAAATCAGTATGTTGAATCCTCAAAAAGCTAAAAAATGAATCTACCGTATGACCTAGTGGTAACTCCTCAAAATATGCCCAAAGGACCTGATAGATACCTGGTCAGCCATTGTCATGGCCGCTCTATTCACTATACAAAATAGAAACAATTTACATGCTCTTCAATCAAAAAAATGGATATGAAAATATGGTAATATGCCCTGTGGAATATAGCTACAAAGACAAATGAAGTGATATAATTTGTAGGTAAATGGATGTAACTAAAGAAGATTATGTTGAGTGAGGTGACTGAGACTAGAGAGACAACCATCACATGTCCCCTCTCATCTGCAATTTCTAGTTCCAAGTCTTCAGATGTGAATACATAATTGGGATTAATGCAAATCCAGGAAAGGAAAGGTGAACCACAGGTGAAAAAGGAACAACAGGAAGGAGAACCACAGTGTACAAATGATTTGGAAAGGAAAATGGGAAAAAAATGGGACAGGGGGTTAATTAAGGATGAAGGAGAGAGATACAATACACAAGCATACTCAAGGCATAAATCCCATCTTCATCTCATTAAATGCAGAATTTCCATATTCTTTCACAATAAAAGCACAGAGATACAGGAAGCATAACACAATTAAGATGATATATTTCTAGCTTACAACCAGCACCATGCTAAATGGAGAAAATCTCAAAGCCTTTCCACTAAAATTGGAAAAAAAAAGACAAGGATGTCCATTATTGTCCACCACACTCAATATAGTGTTGGAAATCACAGCCAGAGCAAAAGAGCAAATGAAGGAGCTAAAAGGGATCCAAACAGGAAAGGAAGAAATCAAGTATTTCTTCTTTCAGATGACAAAATGCTATATGGAACAGACACTAAAGACTCTGTAAGGAAACTTCTAGGGCTAATGAATACATTCAACAAAGTAGCAGGATAGAAAATTAACACACCTAAGACCCTAAGCAATAATGGAGAGGGTATCTAAACTGGCCTTACCCTGTAGTCAGACTGATGATTATCTTAAATATCACCATAGAACGAAACTTCATCCAACAACAGATGGGAACGGAGGTAATGACCCACATCGGAGCACTGGACTGAGCTCCCAAGATCCAGTTGAAGAGTGGAAGGAGTGAGAGTATGAGCAAGGAATTCAAGATCATAAGGGATTCATCCACTGAGACAGTTTGCTTGAGCTAATGGTATGGTAGCTCACCAACTCCAACTGGACTGGGAGTCAACTCTGAAGGGGGTTGACAGTTGGGGCAGACTGAGGGGCCACTGATAGAGACACTATGTCTCTATGGCATGTACTGTCTTCTTGGGATCCTATTCTCTTTGGATGTAAACCTTGCTCAACCTAGATGAGTAGGGAGGGCCTTGGACTTTCCACAGGGAGGGGTGCATGGCCCTCTCTTAGGACTGGAGGGGGTGTGGTGGGAGGGTCTATGGAGGGAGTAGAAGAAGAGTAGAAGAGGAGTGGGAAGAGGGGAGGGAGTGGGAATTTGGATTGGTATTTTTTAAATAATAAAATAAAACCATTAAAAATTAACACACAAAAATCAGAGGCCTACCTACATACAAATGGTAAACCCACTAAGAAAGAAATAAAGGAAACAACCCCATTCACAGTAGCCTTTTAAAAATATCTTGGAATAAATCTAACAAAAAGACTTATAGAATGAAAAGTTTCAAATACTAGGGAAAAAATTGAAGAAGCTACTATAAGATCAAAAGCCTTCCCATGCTGATAGATTAGAAGGATTAACATTGTGAAAATGAGCATCCTGTTGTAATGGTTTGCATGAGAGGTCCCCAACAAGTCTCGCATTTGAGTACTTGGTCCTATTTTGGTGGCTGTTTGGAGAAGGATTAGAAAGTGTGACTTTGCTGGAGAAAGGATGTTGCTGAGGGAAGGCTTTGAGATTTCAAAAGGTTGTTGCCATTTCAGGTCAGTCTTCTCTGCTTTCTGTCTGAGAATCAAGATGTGAGCTCTCTGTCGCTGTTCCAACACCATGCCTATCTGACTGCTGCTATGCTTCCTCCCATGATGGTTATGGACTCTTGTTCCTCTAGAACCAAGTACCCCAAATAAATCTTTCTTCTATAAATTTTCTTTGCCATGGCATTTTATCAGTTATAGAAAAGTAACTAAGACATTTACCAAAGGCAATGTACAGATTCAACATAAACCCCACCAAAATTCAAATGCAATTCTTCCCAGAAACTGAAAAAAAAAACCTCAAATTTCACATAGAAGCAAAAAAAAAAAAAAAAAAAAAAAAAGACACACAATAGTCAAAACAACCCTGAACACCAACAAAAACTGTTGGAGGAATTACCATGCACAGGAGTTATATTCTGAATATTAGGTGCTGGCTGCCAAATGGGGTCATGTATTTTAATATTCAGTGTCCAGCTGGTGGTACTCTTTTCAGAGGTGGTGGAACTTTCAGGAGGTTAACCCTAATTAGGGGAAGTGGATCGTGAAGGATAGGCCTTGGGGCTTGTAAATCAGCCCTGTTTACTATCCAGCCAAGATGTAAGGTAGGGTCCTAGTTGCAGGCTTCCACCACCCACCATGGAGCCTGTCCTTCTGTGATGTACTTTATCCCCTCAAACTGTGAGCCAAAACAAATCCTTCATTAGTCTAGGTTTGTCTGACATTCTGTCACAATGACAAGAAGAATAGCTGATGCCATAGCTTCCTCTTTTTCTGTAGGCATTTATTTATGGATCCCCGTAGTATGTCCCATGTAAACTCATTCTGAATTAATCTGTGCTTTTCTGTTGTTAATCTGCTTTTTATCATAGGTGTCTGAGCCTAGTCACAGATCTAGTAATGGGTGAGAAAGTAAATCACCTTACAGTGGTGATGGTTACAAACTTTATCAATATATTAGAAACATATTTGATTTGTGTATTTTAAATGGATGAATTTTATAGCAGTTAGTTATATCTCAATAAATCTATTAAAGAACACAGAAGAACCTCTTTCTTTGCTTTTTTATATGAAGCCATCCAATAAGGCAAGTTGTCTACTAATTTTGTTAACTATGATATACACTGTGTCCCCAGATTCAACTTTCTTTCTTCCTATTAAAATCAACCATTCTCTGTCCTGTTTCTTTTTCATACACTATTAAAACTGAGTATGTCATGCGCCTATCATTACTAAATGCTTAGCAAGTAGCCTGTGAATATACTAAACACATGTGCCTGTGATGTGTCATATAAAAAGTTCAGGAAACTGGGAAGATTAGTATGAAGGCTATATTTTGGCAAATGTCAGTCAACAGGCTACTTTTTTGTAAATGCTTTTCTTTTTGTTGCCAAAAAGGACAGATTTGGAGCTAAATCTTAGTTTCTAAGAGGGAAATGAGGGCAGAAAAAAGACAGCTGCCCAGCAAGCTGTGTCACAAGAGTCAGTTAGCATTACAGTATCTGGACTGGCTTTGGTTTCCTAGAAATAAAGCCCTTGGTTTTATGGAGGAGCTCAGTTTGAGAGAAGAGAACAGTCCAGCAGTAGTCCTGGGGGAGTTGTACATAGGAGGGATGTTTCTCTGTGTCTAAGATCAGATAGTGTTCTTCCAATTCCAATGCCTTCTCCAGCACCCAGCTCCTACCATGGGCTCTTCCCCTAAGGAGGAGCATTTGGTCTGAATTTTATTTCAGAACTGATGAACTTGGACAAGTCAGGTAGTCTCTAAGTCTTTGGTTCCACATCCTTAAAAGGAAAGCATATGACCTTTGTACAAAGATTCTATCTGTGGCCTTTGCCTCACTACACTTTCTGGAATACTCCAATGGTCTATAAAATCTTAATAGAAACATTTGACATCTTGCGTGACAGGATGAAAGGTTTTAGAGAACTCAAATATCCTTGAGTAAGGCATTGGTTAAGTTAATGACAGGCAGATAATGATGCAAAATAAAAGCTTAAAATAGATCTTTGTAACAAACTTACAATAAATGCCAAGAAACCAAAAATAGGAAAGATCAAGTTGAAGGACAGATTCATTAGTTAGAAGTCATTTGAATTCTTCCTGAATAAAAGCATTTACATAGCAAAAATTTGAATATGCACATATACTTTTTATGTATCCAAAAATAAAGGCTTCAATGTGTCTGGGATTTTGAGATACTATACGAGGCTTAAATAGGTGTACGTGGGTGCTGGGGATTAGCAGATGAGTTGCGTTTAAGATTACTCTCAGATAGGCTACCACTTTCCTCTTCAGACCAAGAAGCTTTGTATCAAAGTGCTTTCCTAAGGTTTGTATAGTCAGCAACTCGTTTAATAAAGCAAGGGAGCTGGGATAGTTGTTACTGTTATTATCACTCTTTTCAGATGAAAACATGAGGCAAAGAGAGGCTCAGTGCCTCCCTCAATGTCACTCTACTGTGAAGCGCCAGGGTCACCGTGGAACTGACTGCATTCTTCCCTCTTCCACAAGCATGCCACTTCTTAGCTAATGACCTTGCAAAATAAAAACATAGGCTTATTTCTAATTTCTTTCTTCTTCTGGGGGTTGTCGGATGGTGCTTCCTGAGAACTGAACCTAGGCCTCATTCATACCTGAGAAGCAGGTGAGCGCCCATGGATCTCCCTCTCCTCCTGAGCTGTTCTCTTTACCCCAAACAAATTGTGATGTTTGGTTCTGGTCAAGATGAAATAACCATAGACATATCTGGGATAAAAGGCGATTTTAATTGAGCAAATGACTACATCAGATTGGCCCATAGACAACTCTATAGGGCATTTTCTTGATTAATGACTGATATGAAGGGAGGTTGTGTCATCCTTGGGCAGGTGGCCGTGGACAGTATATAAAAGCAGACTGAACAGGCTGCAGAGAGCAAACCAGCAAGTAGCATTCCTCCATGGCTTCTGCTTCAATGTTGTTGTGAGGAATTCACTAGAGGAGACCACTTATACATGAGTTCAGGCTAACAGTATCCATTGGTGCACTTGTTCAAGCCAATAGAAAGTCTTTAGTAGTTGGCCAGGGACTAAATTGTGTGTTTAGGACCCAAATGCAGTCTTGAGTCATTCTCGGGGTGACCTTTTAAGCACAAAAACCAGGTACTGCGTCAACAGTTAGCAAGAACTTAGTCAGAAGTGGAAATACAGAAGCCAAAAAGCAAGGTTAGTTCAGTAGAGACATTCTCAGAACTACGGACTTTGTTTTAGGTCATTGTCCTCATTTTGGCCAGTCTTTATTCATTCATGCTGGGCTTAAATGGTACTTCTATCACGGTGTCAGTTGTGCTAAGGGCTGGGGGCATATTAAGGACTGGAGACCTGTTTCAGTGCCTCTGTCTAAGTTTCTATCCTAATTTCTTACCTTGACTTTCCCCAGTGATAGGAGTGTGACCTGAAAGTATAAGATGAGATTGACATTTCCTCCCCAAGATGCTTTTGGGAATTTTTTTTCCCCACAGCAAGAAAAGCTCTGGAAGAGAAGATTACTCCAAGACTTTCCCTGTCTCAGTCAATGAGAAACTTTTCCCAGACAGGAGTCTAATGAGCGCTGAAGGAACACTAGTCCATATCATATTAATATCCATTGGCACACTTGTTCTAACCAACATGTCACTTAAATTCCTCAAATTACCAGTGTTAGACACTTTTTATCACTGGAATAAGACACATGAATGGGATAATTTAAGGGATCAGAGATTTATTTTGGCCCATTGATAAGAGGCTTCAGTCCCTGGTCTGCTGGTCTGAGGAGAGACATAATATTATATCGGTGGGGAATGTGGCAAGAAAGCTTCTGTCTGCACAATTCAGGAAGGAAATGGAGAGGAAGAGAGGGCCCTAAGAGTAGCTATGCACTCCAAAATGGTGCCCCTAGTGACTTACCTCCTCCAATGAGGTCTCACTAATAGTCCATTCCGCTATGTATTCATCTTGAGATAAACTGATGAATTAGCACCCTAATGACACAATCATTTTTCAATACTGGCATCACCTGGACATTAAAACTTTATATGTCATTTTCTTGCCTTTATAAATGGTCAATCCTATTACCTCAAAGTTGAAAACAATTCAATCTGAACTTGTTTATACTTTATTACTTAATCTCTAGTAATCTAAGTTGGAATAATTGTAAATAAATCACGACATATGCACATTACAGAATACCTGGGAGTTTTCATCAGCCGCTGCCTCCACAGCTAACATGGGCATGGGAATAACTGTTTAAAAATTTAAGTGAAAAACAATTTGCTGCTTAACAAAGATGTTCCAATGGAAATAGAAATAGTACTCAACGGGAAAATGTCAGTTCTGTCTCATAATCTTGGTTAATTCAGTCAGCTTTCTCAGCAAGGAGACTAAAATTGGGCTGAACAATAACCAGTAAAGAGGGAAAGGGGATATCAAACTTAACATCTCACCCAAATCACACAGAGAGACAAACAGACACAGAGACAGACAGACAGACACACATGCATGCACACACACAGACAGAGAGATGCACACAGAAACAAACACATACACACAGAAACACACACAGAGAAAAGAGACAGACAGACAGACAGACACACACACACACACACACACACACACACACACACACACATACACATACACAGAGGCATGATGATCACTATAGTGACTACAGAAAATGAACGAGGTTCAGGTTCCTGTTCGGAATTTCTTCACACCGTACCTCTTTGAAATCTCATTTCCCCCATTTGTGAAATCACTTCCTTCCGATCTTATTTCTCACAGGAAGCAGCTGCAAACGATCAATTTTTTTATTGAGTACTGTGGTCATGAAGGAATTATAAACAGGAACATTGACTCAAACTACTGAAAACAAGTTCCCTGGCATTATTGATTCAAGTAGACTGCTTTCCTTCCCCCATCTTCTCTCTTTTGATCAATATGAATCTCAGCCTCCTGCACTTTCCCCTCTCCTGATCCCATTGCAACTCAAGCGGTGTGTTATCTATTTCAAATGGGCATTCTCTATTCTGTGAATAAGCCCAAATGTTCATTAAATATGAAGATGAACGTTCTTGCTTCTGTTTCAGTCATTATGAGAGGCCTAGTACAGGGAAGAATGGAGTTGCGTGATGCCCAGGGATTGCCAGCCACTCCCTAGACCTATTTCCTCTCCTTTCAGGGTCCACAACCAGAAGACATTTCCCATCCTGCACCTTGCTCAGCGGATTCATCAAAACCTCCCAGTTGCCAGCCTCCAAGGTTTCTCTCCTTTCCTCGACTTGATATAAAAAGCACAGGAAATGTAGGATCTGCTTAGGAAGCTGGAAGAGCTCAGGAATGAAAGGAGACTCCTATCCACATCAGCCAGCAAGGAAACGGCCACCAGTCACACCAATCAGGAATTCCTATGGAGTTTGGATGTGAGCACCAAATATGGTCTTTTGGATTTGAACAACTATGTAGTTTGTGGTTTCTTGGTTACAGAACCTATTTTGTTTGGTTTATATGCGTTTTCTTCTACCTGGAAAGTCACTGGTTTGGGAGAGATAAAACTCTTGGTCAGGTCAGCTAAATACCATGATGATCTGTTCTGGTTGAGAAAACAGAGGCTCCACAAGATGAAATCAAAGGCCAAGAATTAGAACAATAATAACAAAACACTAAATTGTTTTGTATATTACAATTCAAAGACTGGAGTCATCTAAGGTGCTGAAGAGGCTTTTAAATGTACAAACTCTGAGATTATATGTGTGTTACATATATTGCATATATAAAACTACTATGCATCACCATTTGCATAAATATTTTATATTCATTTGTTATATATTATTTGTAATATATATTTATACACATATAGTGCTGGATAGTAGTTTTATATCAACTTGACACAAACTAAAGCTATCTAAAAGTAAGGAATCATGATTAAGAAAATGCCTCTATAAGATCAGGCTGTATACAAGTCTATAATGCATTTTCTTAATTAAAGACTGAAGGGGAAGGACCTATCCCATTATGGGTGGTGTCATCCTGGGTTCCAAAAGAAAGCAAGCTAAACAAGCCATGAGGAGCAAGTCAGTAAGCAATCCTTTCCTACGGCCTCTACCTCAACTCTTGCCTCCAGGATCCTGTGCTGTTTGAGTTCCTATCCTAACTTCTTTCAGTGATGAAATATAATATAGGAGTGTAAGCTAAATAAACCCTTTCCTTATCAACTTTATTTTGGTCATGGTATTTAATCATAGAAATACTATCCCTAACTAGGGGACACACACCCAAATTTGTATGTATGTATATGTGTGTGTATATATATGTGTGCATTACTAGAGTTATTAAATGAAGCAGGCAAAAAGCAAAAGTTCTTTCTTACACACCCTTTTCTGTGGGTTGCCCTCAGTGGTTTGGGCCCAGATTTAGGATGGGTGTTCCTTCTTCAAGCAATCTGTGAAATCTGCAGGCAAATGAATGGAACTAGAAATAAAAAAGATCCTGAGATCTCTCATCCTGAGAGAGGTAACCCAAACTCAAAAAGACAAATGCAGTATTCACTCACTCATAAGTGGATATTAGATATAAAGCAAAGGATAACCAGAATATAATCCGGAGAGGTTAGGTAACATGGAGGGTCCTACAAGGGACACATGAATTGCCCTGGGAAAAACCTTCATCCAATAACTGTTGGAACCAGATGCAGAGATCCACAACTAAGCATCAAATTGAGCTCTGGGAATCCAGTCAAAGAGAGGGAGGAGGGAATATATGACCAATGAAGTCAAGATCATGATGAAGAAATCTACAGGGTAGCTGAACCAAGCTCGTGGAAACTCATGAACTCTAGACCAACAGCCTCCAGGGTACCAAACTAGGCCCTCCGTGTGTATGAGACAGTGGTGAAGTTTGAACTATCTGAGGGGCCCCTGGACCAGGATCTATATTTGATGCATAAGCTAGCTTTTTGGAGCACTTTTTTATGATGGAATGCCATGCTCAGCCTTAATGCAGGGAAGAGGGTCTTGGTCCTGTCCCCACTTAATGTGCCAGACTTTGTAGATTCCCCATCAGAGACCTTAGCCGATGGGAGGAGTAGATAGGTGGGCTCGGGGAGAGGCTAGGAGGAGGTGGGAGGGGAAACTGTGATTAGAATGTAAAATGAAATTTTAAAAAAAAATTAATTCATTAGAAGGGAAAATTCCTCACAGTCTGGGTAAAGTAGCACATGCCTTCAATCCTAGCACTTGAGAAGCATAGACAGCAGCTAGACGTCTGTGAGTTCTAGAGAAGGCAGATGGATCTCTGTGAGTTCTAGAGGATGCAGCTGAATCTCTGTGAATTCAAAGCCTGCCTGGTAGGGGCAGGAAAGAACCCTTAACTACTATTCCCAGTGGCTTAGTTTTAGGTTAATGTTAAGGGTTAGGATTAGTCATCACAGCAAACACTTCAAAAAAAACTTAAGTTTTACATGATAGTATTGAACCTGCATAAACCTAGACCTGCAATATTTTTCTAGACATATGCTTATATATGGAATAGGGATGTATGCATTTAGCTCCTAAAAAATCCTTGGAAATAAACTTATCTGAGCATTGATTTTAATACCCTCAATATGAAAACAGCTGGAAATCATAAGTAAATCATTATAAAAGAGTAGATGGATGAATAAATTCTATCATATGATTAAATCTATATAAAATACCATACAGTAATAATAATGAGAAATTCACTTTTGCTATGTACAAAATGAATAAACATCACTACAATAATATTGCAATGAAGGACCCATGTATGAATAGAGACATTGTAGGCTTCATTTGTGTCCAATGCACATATTCTAAAAAGTGAAATGGACTTGTTGGTTCACTTCAAGGCTATGTAATGACCCTGTAAAGGCAAGGATAATAATTGAAAGGAAGCATAATCAAGACGTTTAGTAACACTTCTCTGGGCAGTGTATGGACCTATATACTTTTAATTTATGTCCCTTAATGCTTTAATATAAAGTCATTTTGATAAAGAAAACTCTTGATAAGTCTAGATGCAGTGTTAGCCTTTTCTAGACTCAATATAGTATTTGCTCTGTGCTCTCAATTACAGATGTTTGACTTCAACATTATTCAGATATGAATATATAGAAAACCTCTGATACTACCACAAAATGACCTAAAACAGTGACTTTTTTTAAAGCAGTCACAAATGAAACCACATACTACTGCTGCTTTCTCACAATACCATAATTTCATCCAGCTGTGCTCCCAGGTTTAAAATAAAATGGATGTCTATTTCCACAACTCTTGACATTTTCATTAGTTTGAAAAGCAGGAATTTTCCATTCTCTGAAAAGTAGAAATTTAACTCCATTTCCTTTTTAAATAAGTTGTGTTTATTAGTTGTTTAAATACATTTTTAGTTAATTTTTTCATCACCGTGACAGAATAACTAACAGAAACAACTAATTAGAGGGCAGATTGATTTGAGATCCAAGTTTTTGGGAACTCTATCCCATCACACTAGGGAAGGATATCTCACAGTGTCAGGAACTTACACCTACAACTTCTTCACAGAGCAGTAGAAGGAGAGAAGTTTGCTAGATCGAAACCAAGACAGGCATATGCTTCAAAGGCCAGCCCCGTACTACTGTAAACCTTCCAGCTAGACTTATGTCCCAAAGGCTCTTTTACCTCCCAAAACAGTGATGCCAGCTCGTGAGCAAACGCATAAACATATGAACCTATGATGGTGAATCAATGCACGGAGATAACTAGATGCTTGCACACATGATAAAATTTAGGAGTAATGCAGGAAGGATTTAAGCCAATCAGCCAGTCATCCCTAGGCTTACTGATGCCATTTTCCCTGCAAAAATATTTGACTATCAATTTAACAACTGGAACATTCATCACCAAGACCTCATATCTATTGCTGTTTATAAGGTGGGTCCTTGGTTTTGCATGTATTTCCTTTTTCAATGTCTACCTGACTCAACAGGTGATACTTCATTAGGCCTGAGATTAAGTATTTACTGTGTGACTTGTTACATAGAATCTAAAAAATATATGAGCAAATAGATGAATAGATGTTTTCTTTATTTTTTTAAAAAAAATTTATTTAAATAACTTTTTTCACTTATTTTACATGCCAACCAGAATCCACTCCATCCTCTACTCCCGTTCCCTCCCCTTTCCAATCTCTACCCTCCTCCCCATCTGTTCCTCCTCCATCTCCATTCAGAAAATGGCAGGTCATGTTTACATCTGAGTAGTTGTATAAATGCACCACATTTTCCTTATTCTTCTTCAGCTGAGGGTCATCTAGATTGTTTCCTTGTCCTGGCTATTATGAATAATACTGCTATGAACACAGTTGAGAAAGTGTCATTGTGGTATGATTGAGCATCCTTTGGATATATGCCCAAAATTGTTATAGCTAAGTCTTGAGGTAGATTGATTCCCAATTACTGAAAAAAAATCATACCAGTTTCCAATGTGGCCACAAAAGTTTGCACTCCCACCAACAGTGGATGAGTATTCCCCTTACCCCACATCCTCTCAAACATAGACTGTCATCAGTGTTTTTGATCTTAGCCATTCTGACTGGTATAAAATAATGTCTCTGAATCATTTTGATTTGCATTACCCTGATGACTAAGGATGTTGAGCAGTTAAGTGTCTTTCAGCCATTTGTGATTCTTCTATTGCAAATTCTTTGTTCACATCTGTATACCATTTTTAATTGGATTATTTGATATTTTGATGTTTAGCTTCTTGAGTTTTTATATATTTTGGAGATCAGTTCTCTGTCAGATATGAGGTTGGTGATAATCTTTTCCAAGTTTATAGGCTGCTATTTTGTCTTGCTGACTGTGCCCTTTGCTTTACAGAAGCTTCTCAGTTTCAGGAGGTCCCATTTATTAATTGTCGATCTCAGTGTCTGTGCTACTGATGTTATATTCAGAAAGTAATCTCCTGTGCTTATGCATTCAAGGTTATGTCCCACTTTCTCTTCTATCAGGTTCAGTGTAATTGGATTTATGTTGAGGTCTTTGATACACTTGGACTTGAGTATTATGCACAGTGATAGATATGGGTCTATTTGCATTCTTCAACATATCAACATCCAACTATGCCAGTTCCATTTGTTGAAGATACTTTCTTTTTCCCATTGTATAACTTTGACTTCTTTTTCAAAAATCAGGTATTCATAGGTGCATGGATTTAAGTCAGACTCTTCGATTAGATTCCATTGATCCATGTATCTGTTTTTATGCCAATACCAAGTTGTTTTTATTACTAAAGCACTATAGTAGAGCTTGAAGTCAGGGATGGTGATGCCTCTGGAAGTTTCTTTATTGTACAGGCTTGTTTTAGCTATCCTGGGATTTTTGTTTTTCCATATGTACTTGAGTATTTTCTTTCAAGTTCTGTGAAGAATTGTGCTGGAATTCTGATAGCGATTGCACTGAATCTGTAGATTGCTTTTGGTAAGATCGCCATTTTTTTTACTATATTGATCCTATTTATTCAAAAGCATGGGAGATCTTTCTATTTTCTGATATCTTCTTCAGTTTCTTTCTTTAAAAACTTAAAGTTCTTGTCATACAGGTCTTTCACTTGTTTGGTTAGAGTTATCCCAAGATATTTTATGTTATTTGTGTTTACTGTAAAGCATGTTGTTTCTCTGATTTCTTTCTTAGACCATGTATCATCTGTATATAGGAGGGTTATTGAGCTTTTGAATTAATCTTTTATCCAACTGTGTTACTGAATGTATCTATCAGCTGTAGGAGTACCCTGGTAGAATTTTGGTCCTCACTTATGTAAAATATCATATCATCAGCAAATGAAGGTTTGCTCCTTTTCAATTTGTATCCCCTTGATCTCCTTTTGTTATCTTACTGCTCTAGATGAAACTTCCAATAATACTGTATTGAAAAGATATGGAGTGAGTTTTGTTTTGTTTCTAATTTTGGTGGAATCACTTTAAGTTTCCCTCCATTTAATTTGATGTTAACTGTCACTTTGCTGTGCATTGCTTTTATTATGGTTAGATATGTTCCTTGTATCCCTGATCTCTCCAAGACATTTATTATCATGAGAGGTGTTGGATTTTGTCAAAGGCCTTTTCAGCATCTAATGGAGTGGTCATGTGCTTTTTTCTTTCAGTTTGTTTATATGGTGGATTACATTGACAGATTTGTGTATGTTGAACCAACCCTGCATCTCTTTCTAGGTCATAGTGGATTTTTTTTTATATGTTCTTGAATTTGCTTTGCCAGTATTTTTATCATGGTCCAGCCTCGAGGGGCTCATATCTTCTAGGTTAGGGGCAGACATGATGGGGGAGGAGAAGGCAAAAGACTTCTTTACCATGATGCAATGAACAGAGCAATTACCTCCTCAACACCTGAAATATCAAGTAACTCTATCCTGACTTAAGTATTCTGTTGTTTAAGCAGGTCATGCAGTGACCACCCCTTAGGCAAAGCATTCTGTTGGCAATCCTACAGGTCTTGACTTAATTTTTGTTATATGGTACCTATTAAAATTCTTTATTTTCTTATCTATGGCCAGGTGGAGTTTCTATGGTGATATGCAAGAAATTCATCAGTATGGCCTTTTCGGGATCCCTCTCCTCAGCTGCCCAAGGAACTAGCTGCAGAAGAATGGATCCTGTTTTCGTATCCATTCTGTTATCCTGTGTCTTTTTCTAGGCAAATTGAGTCTATTAATACTAAGAGATGCTATTGACCAGTGATTGTTAATTCCTGTTATTTTTTGGTGGTGCTGGTAGTGTTTTTGGGTTTGCTGGTGTGAGATTATCTATTGTCTGTGTTTTTGTGGTTGGAGTTTTCCTTCTAGTGTTTTCTGTATGGCTGAATTTGTGAATAGGAATATTATTTGCAATAGTTTGGCTAATATCTTAAGCGTACTTCTAGCTAGCTTTTATAACCTAAACTAACCCATCTCTGTTAATCTGTGTATCACCACAAGGTTGTGGCCTACTGGCAAAGTTCCACTAGGTTCCAGCAGAGGTGTCTGTCTCCTGTAGCAATTACATGGCTTCTCTCCTTGACTCTGCCTATTTTCTCTATATATCATTTCCAGCCTGGCTATATTTTGTTAAGCCATTGGCTGAGAGCAGTTTCTTTATTAACCAATGGCATTAAAACATAGTCATATCATGCAGAGGGGAATCCCACATCAGCTCCCCCTTTCTGTCTAATTACAAAGAAGGTTTTAACTTTAACATAGCAAGATTACATATAATAAAACAGTTATCAAACAAGAATTATAGCTATATATTTATACCTACTTTATCTTTAATCATAACTAAGAAAAACAATAACTATAGGTATCTATTCTTCAACTCCACTAAAGACTAGAAGGATATAATATTATCTAAGTAAACAGGAAGTGCATTGTAAACAAATTCCAAAACTCTTGAGTTGACAGAGACATTTATTTGTGTGGACAGTCACCCAAAGTTCATCTGTATCATTGGATAACAAACATATTTACAAAGTGGCCTCAAACATGAGTTTAAGATATGCATTGTGGGATACTAGCATAGTGGCTCCATGGTTAAGAGAACTGGTGCTCGTCTACAGGACCTGGGATCAAGTCTTAGCACCCACATGGTGACTCTCAACCATCTGCAATTCTTGTCATAGGGGATCTGATAGCCCCTAGTAGAACTCTATAATGCACAGACATACACTCAGGAAAACACACATAAAGATAAATAAAATGTTTTTTAAAAGGTAAAACTATGTATTGTAAAATTAGTCAGCACGAATAATTTTATGATTGTTGAACCATACATAAAAATAAAAATATTGTCTGGGAGATCAGCTTTCCAATAGGTGTAACACTAGTCTTTAGGTGACCAGATGACACCTGAGAATGTGTATAAGAAACCCTAACTCTCAATAACTTCTCAAGTCTTTATAAGGCCATCAATGTATATACGAAACAGTGTTCTTTCCTATACTTTGTAAAAAGGATGTAATATATAATATTATAATACATGTATTTTCTACTTTTCCTTCTATGATATTTTACTTGTAAAATCCTTTTAAATAGAATATTATGAAACATTTATATACTAATTTATAGAACTCATAATATGCTATAAATAGTATTGATGTAAAATGCATGTAACTTCATTGTAAAAGAGGATATTTATACTCTATTCTGTAAATTCATCCATTTACTTAATAAATTCATTATATATTCATTATATCTCCATTATGAATTTGGTGCTATTTGTGGCATTAAGGTCATACTTTTTTTTCCAGTTTATTTATTTTTTATTAAAAATTGCCATCTCCTCCCCTCCTCCTACCCCTTCCCTCCCCTCCCCTCCACCCATACCCCCACTCCCTCCCTCTCCAGGCCAAAGAGCCATCAGGGTTCTCTACACTATGTTGAGTCCAAGGTCCTCCCAACTCCCTCCAGGTCCAGGAAGGTGAGCAACCAAACTGACAAGGCTCACACAGAGCCCGTCCATGTCGTAGAGACCAAGCCCATCGCCATTGTCCTTGGCTCCTCGGTCAGCTAGCACTAAGTGCCCACTTAAAAAAAACGGAGAAGGTCATACTTTTTAAAATGCAAAAAATCTCTAACTGCCATAAGAAACAGGCATAAATTAAAACATAAGAGAGGCTGCCAAGTATTATGAAGTGAGACAAAAATATAAGTGAGAAGAGGAAATGAATTGGTTATAATTTTAAAAATAGGTCAGAGAAGGCCTCATGAAGATGACACTTTAAAAGTCTTAAAGAATTTGAGTGAATAAACCATGAACTCAACTAAGAAAACAGTTCCCCAGGTGAGATTATGCCATGTCCAAAGGATCTGAGGTAAAACAGTGGTTGGAACTTCGGAAATGATAGCAAGAAATCAATGTAACCACAACAGACTGAACACAAAGGAAGTTTGAAGGCTTTCTTACAACCTGCACTGTGAGGTAGAGGAAGCAAATCAAACATTTAAATAAGCAGAACGTAGAAATGCCCTTACTTAAGTGGTGTCTGTGACAACGACTGTCTCATTTCTGACAACAGCTCCAGCTAGACAAGCTCTGTATTGTCCTAGCTTCTTCTGGGTAACATCTGCCCATGTTCCTGCTCTGACTTTATTTCCTGAGATCCTTCCATTATAGGTTGTCAGTGATTCCTCTGCTGCTTGCCTCCAAGTTGCCTGACCATTACCTGCAGGGCTTTTGAGATGTAATTATCTGTCTGTCTATCTATCTATCTATCTATCTATCTATCTATCTATCTATCTATCTATCTATCTGATTGTTTATGTTTTGATGTCATTGAGACCCTAAATTAAATCACCTCTAGACAAATATTATCTTTGCTTTATCAGTTGAGGGGCATCTAGGTTGTTTCCAATTCTGGCTATATTGCTATGGTCATTGTTAAGCAAGTGTTTTTGTGGTATGGCTGAGCATACTTTAGATATATGCCCAAGAGTGGTATCACTGGGTCTTAAAGTACATTGATTCTCAATTTTCTGAGAAACTGCCATACTAATTTCCAAAGTGACTATACAAACATGTTTGCACTCCCATCAGCCGTGGAGGAGTGCTCCCTTTACTCCATATTCTCTCAAACATTGGATGTCATTAACATTTTTTATGTTAGCCATTCTGCCAGGTGTAACATGGTACCTCAGAGTCATTTTGATTTGTATTTCTGCTGTGGGACTACAGTCTTGTATTTTGTAAAGATTTGTCACTTGTATTTTAATAAAACGCTGCTTGGCCAGTAGACAGGCAGAACGTATATGTGGAATGAATAGGCAAAAAGTAGAGGCAGGGCAACCAGAACAAGAGAATTCTGGGAAGAGAAAAAAGTCAATCTGCAGTCATCACCCAACCACAGAGGAAGCAAGATGAGAATGTCCCACTGATAAAGGTACCAAGCCATGTGACTAACATAGACAAGAATAATGGGATTATTTAAGATGTAAGAATTAATTAATAAGAAGCCTGAGCTAGCTAATAGGCCAACCAGTTTATATTTAATGTAGGCCTCTGTGTGTTTCTTTGGGACTGAATGGCTGTGGGACCAGAGAGGACAGAAACTTTTGTCAACAAATGGCAATAACATGGACAGATAAATCCACTTAAAACCTGAGAGAGTTTGAGAAGGAATTCTAAACACAAAAAGGACAGAGGTAAGCTTGGCTTCTCGGTAGCAGCATTTTCTCAGGTGGGCTCTGTTTGCTAGAGACAAGCACGTCTCATTTAAGAGAAGCTTCCTGATTCAACTTTAGCTGCAAAACCTTATGGCTCTTTTAAGAGGCCCTACCACCAAACACTTAAATAGTGTTGATGAATAGCCAATAGCTTGCTTTGTGGTGGTGGCAGGGACCTTGAAACTCCACAGATTTGTGGCAATAAACATGGCTCCAGCCAGTACCTCTGATGTGAGGCTAGACTCTCAGAAAGTAAGGAATGGGCTGGATTCAGCCATCAAAGCCACAGCTTTAATCCTAGTCATATTGCTTAGTAAATTAAAGACACTTGTGAGAAAATAAGAGATACAATAAAGATAGCTTCAGAAGAAAAAGCCTCTAAACAATTTACAGTGTGTTTAAAAATATATGTAGGCCTGGGAGAGAAAAAAGAAAGAATAAATTTCTTAAAATAAAAAAGAAAGAAAGGTGGATGTGGTGACACACACCTTTAATCCCAACACTTGGGAGGCAGAGGCAGGTGGATTTATGTGAGTTCAAGGATATCCTTATCTACAGAGTGAGTGGCAGGACATTCAAAGATACACAGAGAAACCTAGTCTCAAAAAAACAAAAATTAAAAGTAAAAAGAAAAGAAATAGAGTTTTAAATGAAGCCATATAAAGAGGGAAAATACAGAAAATCTGGATACTGTATATTATTTGTGTTGTCTTTGAATTGTTTGAATGCTGAGGAAGGAGCAACAGCTTTTAAAAGACATTTGGGTATAAATGCTGCTGGATTAATCTAACATATACACTTTGAAAATGCCTTGACTTCAATATTTAAGTAAAAAGATATGTTCCTTTGGAGAAGAGGTTTTGCTTTTTGTTTCCACCGGAAATCAGTGGGTGTAAATTTATTCTGGGCTAAGAAAAATCGGGTTTGATCAAGGAAGACCACCTGAGAAATCTCTGATAGGAGCAGATGGCCCAGATGTCTGAGTTCTACATCTAGAACATCCTCAAGACTGCTGGTTAAGATGATCAAGGCTCACAGAGTACTCCAGTAAGGACTTGATCATAATTCTAAATTTATGTAGGAAGGCATGTAGGAATATATATATATATATATATATATTGAAAAAGAGATAATTCTTTATGAAAGGAAAAGCCCTTATATGACATTATGAGACAAGGAACTCCTGAAGTTGTCACTGAGCTTGTTTTCTGCTGGCCAGCTACTACTGGGCATACAGCCTCTACTTAAGGGTTTTTGTTTCCCCAGAGAGATTCCCTCGGAAAAAACTAAATTTTTATTTGTAGTGGTTACCAACTGGAGATAACTTCTTGGCTGGGGATGGTGGCATGTGTCCACATCTCATTCAGCTCTATGATCCCATCTGATGCAGACTCATACAGGCCCTGTGCATGTTACCTCAGTCTCTGTAAGTTCATATATACATTTATTTTGTTGACTTAGAGGGCCTTGTTTTCCTTCATCTCTTTTGGCTCTTACAGTTATTTCTCTGCATCTTCAATAAGGTTCCCTGAGCCCTGAGGGACACTTATGTATACTATCATTTTGTCTGAAAATAAAGATCCTTTGAATTCTTCCTTTCCAGTTTGTATCCCCTTGATTTCAGTTGTCTTATAGTTCTAGCTAGGAGTTCAAGCATTACATTGAATAGGGATGGTGAGAGTGAACATCTTGACTTGCTCCTGGTTTTAGCAAAATTGCTTTGAGTTTTATTTAAGTTGATGTTGGCTATGGGCTTGCTGCAAACTGCCTTTGTTATACTGAGTAATGTGTCTGTATGCCTAGTCTCTCCGGGACTTTTATCATGAAGGGCGTTGGAGCTTTTTCAAAGGCCTTTTCTTTTTCTGATGAGATGATCATGTGGGTTTTGTCTTTCAGTTTGTTTACATGGCAGATTGTATTTATTGATTTATGTGTACAGAACCATCCCTGCATCTCTAGGATAAAGCCCACTTGATCATGGTGGATAATCTTTCAGTGTCTTCTTGGATTTGTTTTGTAAGTCTGTAAAATTCATAATTTTTGCATCTGTATTCATAAGGGGAATTGGTCTGTACTTGCCTTTCTTTGTTGGATCTTTATGTGGTAGTATATCAGGGTAACTCGAGCTGTATAAACAAATTGGGAAACATTAGTTCTGTTTATATTTTGTGGAATAATTTGAGGAGTATTGGTGCTAATTCTTCTTTGATCATCTGCAAATTTCTGTGCTAATACCATCGTGTCCTGTGGTTATTTGTTTGTTGTTTTGTTTGTTTGTTTGCTTGTTTTGGTTTGGCTGGTAGGCTTTTAATTGCTTCTTCTATTTCCCTTGGGGTTTTAAGTCTGTCCAAATTGCTTACTTGCTTTTTTAAAACTGGTAAATGGTATGTATCAAGAAAATTATCCATTTGCAATTTGGTGGCTAGCAGGTTTTTTTTAGTATGTCTTCATCATTCTTTGTATTTCCTTAGTGTCTCTTGTTATGCCCCCTCTTCATCTCTACTTTTGTTGTTTTGTGTAATCGTTTTCCATATTTTAGATAATTTGGTTAAGGATTTGTCCATTTTACTGATTTTCTCAAAGAACCAACTCTTTGTCTCACTGAGTCTTTTGTTTTCTTTATTTGTTTCTCTCTCTCTCTCTCTCTCTCTCTCTCTCTCTCTCTCTCTCTCTCTCTCTCTCTCTTTCTCTTCTTTCTATCTGTTTTACTGATTTTAGCCCTGAGTTTGGAGGAAAATAATCTGTGTGATCTGCTGGAGATAGGGCGCAGAAGGGAGGAAGCTGCAGCAGATGGTCTGCTACAGATACGTAGAAGAGACTGCGTGACAGGATTTGGAGGAGAGGGAGATGTGAGGAGTTAGGATATCTGTTTCCCTGGCTGGAGTGGCCTGTGCATTCTTAGGGAATGTCTGCTGGAACTGACAACTGGGGTAAAGCAATGAGTGGGCAGAAGAAAGTTTGGAGGGGAAGATCTGTGTGATCTACTAGAAATGGGGGCAAGAGGGGGAGGGAAAGCTGCCACAGGCAGTCAGTCTTCTATAGAGCAAGAAATAAGACTGGAATGATTGGATTTGCAGAAGCAGAGGGAGTCTACCTGATTCCCTTGCGAGACTTTTATTCTGTTGTTTTAAGAGCATAAGTGTTATGCTCTCTTTATTTTGTTGGAGAGTGTTTGCTAACAAAACAGAGCTCTGAGGATTAAGTTAAGCTCTGAAGATTGCTTGTATAAAACTATAATAATGCTATCAAACTCCACAACAAAGAGATGTCTGGGATTCCATCATAAAGGAGGAACATCCAATAGCTTTGTTTTGCTACTTTTAAAGATTAAACACAAAGCTTGAAGCAATATTATCCTTATGCTTTGATCATAATAAAAATGTTTCAGATATCTCATGCAGACAAGAAGTCTACACTTCATTATCACATTCCTCCAAACATTTTCAAACACAGACCGTTAAAAAAATGGGGGGGGGGTTGTTGTTTTTGATAACCTAAGAAATTTCTAATCAGTCACATAGACATAATAGTCTCCTTCCTCAAATTTGGTATTCCTTCTCCCCCTAAAGTTCAGTGCTATTTTCTTTCTCATAGTAATTGATATTTCTCTTCACCCAGTTAAAAATTAAATATGCCTGATACTTTCATCATCCATCATGACTTGGCTTGGCAAGAGGGGTCTTTAATAGGGCCTGGAGTACCTTATAGTTCGAAGGCAGTAACCGTATTGTTCACCTGATCTGAAACTCAGTTACTTCACTCATGAAATCGGGATTAACAGTGGCACCCCACTCCATGGATTGCTGAATGTCTATATGTAACATACCTAGTTACTAAACGTATGCAGTGTACTTAAAAACCATGCTAGCTAGCTGTAACTACAATCAGTGACCTTCGTGATAACTGCAGGAAATTCTTTAGAGATGACTTTACTCACCCTTCAAGATAATATGGCCGGACTGATAGTTAATCTCTCTAGTTCCTTTCAGGAACATCTGGTCTAGTTTTCAATCCAAACAATATCAGTCAGAATGACTCAGCCAGGCCATGACTAAATAAGGCAAACATTCTCTAATTCGACTTTATTGCTGACCAAAATGTTTATTTTTCTCTGCTAGGGCCAGAGACAATGTTAAATCAGGTTGGTTATACATTTTGTTTCACAGACAAGGAGTGTTTAAACTAAGTACAAGGATTCTAATGATCCAATATCTAGACAAAATATTTTTAAGGAGAAAAAAATAATCATCCTCATTCTGTTGGAGTTTATCTAGCAAATCCCAATTATTTTGTTTAATAACTCTCCTCCTACAGGGAGGAAAGATGGAGCCAATGTAACTGATCTCCAAGTGGCTGCCTACACTGCAATTGTGTAGCATTGCTTACTGTCAAGTCTTCGGTCCCAACAACTGTTAAGCCCCCAGAAACTCTCCAATGAGTACAGATACTTCTGCACCCGAAGAGTTAAAGAGATAAGGAGACATCTGAGGTTGTAAGTAGTTCAACTATGATATCTGAGCAAGAAGATAGTTTAAACACAGAGCTGAGAGCTGACTTACTGAAAGTCACGTGACATGTTTAGGAAAAATACTATACCAGGACTGTCTCACCTATCTCCCGAGGCAATGTGTTCCTCATGATCCCAGCGTTCCTACACTCCCTGTAATCACAGAGAAGGTCTTGGCACAGTGAGTTCAGAACTATATGGGACTGAATTATTTTTCTATTGTCCATTTGCAAAGTGAAAATTAAAAGCAAAGTTCTTCCCTACCACCACCATCTGGATGCCATATGTAGCAATTTTGACCCAGTGAACCAAGTTGTGGGTGTAGATACACACCATCATAGGTGAACAGCAAGTCATTGAGTTTAGGGTGATTTCTAACTATTACTGAAGAGTTAGAATAGTGATGTCAAGGGCTGAGCACTCTAAAGAAGTAATTGCATTTATTGTTAGAAAGGATTCATGCATTAATTAATATTATTTCCACTCTAGAATAGGGAAGAAAACAGAGCTAGAGAATTCACGTGTCTTGCTTTCAATCCCATAGTTGTGGGGAATCAGGGCTCCTTGACTACCCATGGTAGTTTTACCCCAAGCCTCTGTGTAGGTTTGTTTTCTGGCTTGAGATTGTTGCTATACTTGGGGATCTGTCTGTTCATTACCTTCTTGTTTTAAAGTTCACATGAATGTACTAGGCTTGTTGTCTGTACAATATGTCTATACCAGATCCCTGGATCTAATTTCTTTGATGAGCTCTTTTTCTGACCATAACCTATAACCAACCCTGCTAAATGATGGTAAACATCCATAACCCACCAAATGACAAAAAACCATCTACCCCACCTCTTGGGAATGTGGGTGTTGTGTTCTCTAGACTTATTCTTCTTGTCTGGGACTGATAGAACCTTTAAAAGGAGACCCTGAAAAAATTGGGATAATGGTCAAGTCCTGGGAGAATAGCTGTATCATTTGTTTTTCAGTCTCTGTGTGTAAATAGGAAAGTGCAGGGCTTATCTGAAGTCCTGGTGGGTGTAGTATTTAAGGTTGGACCATCTCAGCTAGCAGTTTTGAAGACGTTCTGGAGGTAGAATTCTGAGTAATTTGCAACAGAGACATTCTGAGAGGTTGAATCACCTGGACTATTTGTCTTTATTGATATCTGGCTTCTTGACATACACACCCCTCAGTCCAGAGTCTTGATGAATGCTGGCTTATGAAATCTTAATAACTTGGTCTATTATACCCAGTGCTGTGTCCCCTTTATTTAATATCTGCTTCACAAAAGGTGAATGCATGCCAAATGAGATTATCGCTTTCTTCAATCACCTTAAATTTAGCATTCCCAAAGGAGTTCAGTGAGCATTTAAACAGCCTTGGGGATATCGGTCATTTAGCAATTCTTGTAAGGTGACTGGATAAATTAAGGTTGGTTGTTTGAAAACCTTAGGCTGTTCATCTCTAACCTTAAAGTGTAATGCTAAAATTGTTTCTCCTTTAAATTCCTCTGCCTGGATCAGAATATATCCATGATCTGTTTTAATATGTTTTTCTAAGGCCTGTATCTTAGCACTCATATCAAACAACTTTTTTAGAGTAATTTTTTTGTGTGTGAATTTGTGGCCTAAAGTTGGATGCCAGATGTAATGGGAATTCTAATTGGTCTTAATAATAAAAGCCCAGAGTAACATATTATGGAGTAAAAACTGAAGGATGAGAGAAGCAGAGCAACCAGCCACTAGTTCTTACTTCTATGAAATCCTCAGAACTAAGGGAGCAGGTTCCTGTCTCTATGAATCCTCTGGCAGAATGGAGTGGGCTCCTGTCTCCTCCTGCCTTATATTCCCCTCTATGCCCAGCCATATTCCCTCCTATCTCCACCTTCCTAGTTCTGGGATTAAAGCCATGTGACACCCAAGGACTGAATTAAAGGTGTGAGCCAACAGCGCCTGGCTCTCTTTCTCTTTGACACTGTAGCCCAGGGTAACCTTGAATTTAGAGATCTGTCTGCCTCTGCCTCCCAAGTGTTGGGATTAAAGGTGTGTGCCACTACTGCCTGGCCTCTATCGCTAACTAGTGGCTTAGCTCCACATTTGATCTTCAGGCAAGCTTTATTTGTTAGATCACAAACAAAATAGCACCACATTTAACAATAGGCTTCCTGGCTGGGCTGAGAGCAGTCTGTTGCGACACTCTAGTCATCCCAGCCACACAGAAGAAAGTCAAGGGATGGCGGTTCTTTAGAGATGCTGAGATGACGTCCGTGTGTGGTCAGCTGACAGAATTGCCAGTGACTTACACATTGGCCTTCAGGGAAAACTGATCCGATTCTACTCCAGCCTTGTTTTGCTCCGTACTTGCCCTGTAACCACTGAGATATTTTAACTTGAAGCCTTTGTCTGTATGTGTAATGAGGAGTAATGACCGTGACTCCCTGGAGCCTTTGTGGGGTTTAAATAGGCAGAGACCGCTGATCACGTGTCAAGTGAGGAATGAATGTGTTCAGCTGGCACTGCGTACTGATGATTCTCTTTGCTTCCTTATCCAATGGTTCCAGTTTCAGCAGCCTGATTCCTTCCCAGAAGAAGCCACCGCAGGGTTGATGGCAGCCTTAAGCAATCGCCGGATTGATGGCAATCTTAAATCTTGGCAGATGCCTCTTCACTTGTAAGAAGCACTGCACCAACTATGTTAAGCCTTCCTAAACCTCACCAAATCCACCCTGCTTCCAGTCTCTGCTCATCGCACAGGTCTCCTGGAGTGACTTAAACTTCAGACTGGTCACAAGGTCACTTCGATCTTTTCTTATAATCTAAATGTAGGACTTTACAAACACTCATCATTATAAAAATCAGTGTTATTGAAAATAAAATAAGTTTGGGAGGGTTACAGCTTTGCAAAATGGTGTCTATGTGCAGCCAGCGTGACCAGCTGCTTCTCATTATGGCCTGTCAGGCCACAGCAGGGTGTGCCATGCAGCATTTGCCAAGGTTGAGTAGTTGCATTAACTTTGTGGGTTTTGCCACACTGACCCAATAGTCACTCTGATATCGACCTATAATTTGTCTAGTGATGCTTCATTATTTTTTCTTGCTTAAATTGTTTGGAAAAAGTATTAAATCATAAATACTAGTGAGGAATCAGTCCTTGGAAACTACTGATTTAATTCAGACCCACTGCTTTTGTAGACCAGGAAAATGAGGACAAGAGAAAGAAGGAACGTGTGGTCTCTAAGCATCTCTTATGTATGGACCTGATCAGACCTTCTTCATAGCTGTTTGGTTTAGCCTTGTATATTGTCTCTGGTAGTTCCAACCTAGACATGGCCTTTTCTATTGGACTGATACATTTGGGAGGATCTGATGGAATTATTTGGGCTTAATTTTGAGGTCTCATAAGGCCAGAAAAGGAACTGAGTTGGTGGTAGCTACAGCTAATACACAGCTAAGGCTCTCATACATGTAGTAACTTCAATCTCAACTAACATCTTCCACCTCTGCAGCGGCTTATCACTGATTTATCCACAAGTACAAAACACTAATGTCAATCACAACTGAATTTGTTCATCTTAACAATAGAATTATAATAGTAAAGCCACCCCTAAAAATAGTGTTATAAAGAATAAATCATATGCCATATAATTAAATCATTTAACTTACACATTTTAATATTTATACAAGGCTGTTCTTTATTAGCCTGATTTCCATTAGTATATACAAAGTGACTAGTGACAAATGGAAAAAAGGTTATTTTGGCTCACAAGTCTGAAGGTTCTAGTTGCATAACTTTGGTCTGCTAAGAGGGCAGCACATCAAAGCAGAAATAAATCTACTTCTTGCATGAGCCAGGAAGCAGTGTAACACAGGAAGGGTCTAGGGTCACACAAAGGAAGTCCTATGAGTTAATATATTTAAATCTTTCTTTCCCAGCCTATCATCTGGAAACAAAAAGGAAAACACTCTCTGTTATATTCCTTGATGCTCCCCCCAAAAGAACTTTAAACAATTTCCCCAAACTAGATGTGTGTCCCCCAAATGCTTCCATTATATACATCTTTGTTGGTCAAATTTCATGTTAATCAGTGATCCCTGCACATTCACAGTTAAAACAAACTAATGTCTTTTCTTTATTCTGTACTAACCCACATAAATGTCTTCATACAAAGATTGAGACATGAATTTTTTTCTCTGCAATTGTGAAAGGCAATGCAATGTAATGATTAAAAAGATAGGCTGTTTTTATTAGATTACAACAAAAGAAAATATTTATTAATAAAAGATATTTCAAAGGAAAAAAGGGCTGTGGCTTTATGGAAGGAGTGGATCATAGAATAATGGGGTGGAGTGGAGGCAGACCCTAAAGGAACTGTATGGGAAAAATGGGGGTTAGTGTAAGCTCTTCCCTAAAATGCTAAAGGTAAGCTCTTTTCGTTTTAGGAGTCAATTAGATAGTTACATTTGGTCTATCCAAAAGGCAGAATCACATTCTATTCTCATGGTACTGAGGGATTTTAAAGAACTTCTCAATATAGTTACTGATTCACAATATGCAGAAAAGGTCTTACATATTGGAAACCACTGAATTTATACCAGATCATACAGAATTGACTTCATTATTCATACAGGTTCAAGATATAATCAGACATAGGCTTTGTCACATATACATTATACACATCTGATCCCATATGGGTCTGCCAGGTCCTATATCACAAGGTAATGCAGAAATTGATTGGAAGTGTGCTGAAGGTATAAGAATTTCATAATAAACATCATCTCAATAGCAAAGCTTTAAAGAAAGAGTTTTCTATTACATGGCAATAAGCTACGTAGATTATAAAGAGGTGTCCTACTTGCTCTTTCTATAACCAAAACACTGCTACCTGCAGGAAGTAACACAAAGGATACTCAAGGTAATAAAATCTGGCAGATGGATGTGTTCCACTCTGCAGATTTGGAAATTTAAAATATGTACACCACATCATTGATACTTATTCAGGTTTTCAATGGGTAACTGCTTTGAGCTCAGAGAAGGCTGATTCTGTAATCACAGAAGTTATGGCCATCATGGGTATACCTGCAAAAATAAAGACAGATAATGGTTCAGCATATGTCTCTGAGAAAATGAAACAGTTTTTTTGCTTATTATAATATAAAGCATATTTCAGGTATATCAAACAATCCTACAGGCCAGACAGTTATAGCAAGCTCAAATCAAACTATAAAGGATATGTTAAACAATCAGAAAAGGATGGAAAATACCCACAGAAATAGATTGCATTATGCCTTATTAGCCTTGAATTTTCTTAACACTAATGAGAAGGAAACAACAGCAGCAGAGAGACATTGGATAATAGAAAAAGTCTTCTGAATTACATCAGCCAGTGTATTTCAAGGATGTGTTGACCTCACAATGGAAACCAGAAGATGTGCTATGTTGGGGAAGGGGATTTGCTCTTGTTTCCACAGGAGAAGAATAGTTACAGATACCATCAAAATTAATAAAGATTTGGTTTGAAGAAGATAAATCTCTTGAGAAGGAGAAATGACAGCTCATCCACAGAGGTGGCAACCATCCAGATGGTATGGAAACCTCATAAGGATTGGGGCAAGGTTCTGTTCTTATCTTTGCAGGAAAATATTCATCTTCAAAAAGTCAAGAGATCCTGCACATCTAGATGCCTGAAAAGGGAAAGATAATTATTCAGATAGGATCACCAAACAAAGAGAATTATGACTTATGAGGACAGATCATCTGAGGGTAAGAATCTCTGAACATAAACTAGAATAATAATCATGACTCACTTGAAAATCAAAGTTGGACAATGGTTCTCTCCTTCTCTAAATCCAAGCATGTCATTAAAATAAAAATTCAGAATTTCTGTCTCATGTCAGGAGCTGTCTGGTGTGATAGAAAAAAGAAAAAATAGAAAAAAAATTTACTTTTCTTCATACCTATATTTGTCTCTATCATACCTTTCATTGAATACATGTCTGTATAAATAATGTCTAAATTTTCTACAATGCACAATGAATTTTCCTGCAGTTATCTTTGAAGTTTCCAGAAAGAAGATGGGGCCCCACAACAACAACTTCACCTCATTGTTATGTTATTACAATTCTGATAGCTCTGTTTTGGGTACCTGCTGCTCAAGATGGTCAAACTTCTTTAGCTGAAATGGTGCACCTTTTTACAACTTTCTGGCCAGAACTCCAGATAGGAACCTCAGGAAAACCCTAATGAATACTCAGAGACTATTTGCAATTTTACCAAACAGGAATCTTGAGACTTACCCATCATTTTAGTTTCATGGGATCCCATAGTAAGAACATCGCCCCCATGACAGCTGGAAGTAATTCTAGAAGACGACATCCCCTCTCCCAAAAAAGTTTGTCCTCAGTGTTAGGGATGTCAATTAGAGGTTGATTATAATTGATATATGGTTGAGGGTTGTGGTGAAAATTATGAATGCTCAGGGATCTCTTTGACATAAAGAGGGGGGAATTGGATGAGATAATAGCTTAATGTGAGTTTACTCACACTAATAATAAGAGTGACTAATAGAGTGAATACTTCTGAGCTATTATTTATAGGCAATTTACATTGGTATAGATTCTTGTATATTGATACAAACTTAAATTATATTGAATATGTTCCTATTTTTGTCTACAATATTTGTATACCTAGGCAAAGTTATTTTATCATATTGTATGCATGCATACATCTTCCTTTCCTTAAGATATTTTGTATATTGATACAATTTTAGGATATATTTATCATATTGCAATATACATTTCTACCTCTGATCAAGATACTTACACATTGTTTACATTTTGAGGCTCATTTGTTATATAGTTGTTTAAAGATTTTTAATACTCTAATATGAAGTCTTAGTCTTTAATTTATATAAGTATTAAGAATTATAGGACAATAGTCATCCATGCTTGTCATACTTATAGTTAGACTAATCAGGTTCTTTAGATACATATAGATTACAATCTGCATAGATAGGTAATCTTCAGCCACTTCAAACAGCTGTAGAATATGGTATTTAAATAACTTAGGGTTCTGTTGATATAAGACATGATTGCTCCTGGCAGTACCCATCTATTCCTGAGAGAATGTTGAGCACTGAAGACACTCCACTTGGAGCTTGTTTTCTTCATGGCAAAATTGGTCTTTGGTCAAGGAACTGTGCATGCATCAACCACTGACAAAATGCACAGTGTCTGGACAGAACAAACAGAATAAAAAAAAAAAAGACAGTCAAATCCTGCCAAGTAGGGTAAGACAGTTTTGAAAATTTTCCTGCCACTGAAAATGGTCTGTCAGTTACTCTAGGCCTTAGCCAAAGTTGGTAGCTCTAATGTTGCAAATGAGACTTTGGGTGATTGCCCAGATAACTAGTTGTCTCTGTCATTTCTTGCACATTTTAGAAGTTGCTTGATTGCATTTCTGCTTACTCAAATAATATTATTTCCCTTCTCAGGTCTTCGATGGGGTTGAAGACTAGATAGTCATAGTTACTTTCTTATGACTTGGCCAGGTTATTTAAAAATACAAGACTTAGACTCCTTAGGATAATATAATTGTTGAAACATTTATCATATGTTTCTTGCTTGATATTGCTTATGCTGGTTGGAATTCTAATTTTTATACTTTATATTTCTTCTTATTGTATATAATTTTGTATTATGCTTAGAATTCTCTTATTTAAACAAAAGGAGGAGGTGCTGTAGGAAATCCTTCAGCCAGTAGCCTTTAAGTTATCCGTTCACTTGGGCATGGCCTTTTATACTATAAATGCTGATGTAGAGTGTGCACTTCCTCTCTCTTCTGGTTGCTGGACTCTCCATTCAAGTAGAGGACTGTGATCTGTGAATCTACACTTAAATAAATAACCCTTTATTATATTCAATTCGGAACTAGTGTGGCATTTTTTTAGCATCCCTCTTCAATTGTTCATTATATTATTGCTCACTAATGAGATATACTAGAACCCATGAAATCTTAGTCAGTTAAAGATAATCACAAGTTTCAATTATTAGTTACAGCTATATTGACAGAAGGAAAAGTTGAAGTGACTTAGAGAAATAGGGGTCAGGCTCATTAGAGATATTATTCTGCAGTTTTATTCTGCTTTACAAAAAAAGTACCCTCTGCTTGTGTGTGACAGTTGTATAGCGTTGTTTGTTTGTGGGGCTCCTAGCAGTGGGATCACGATCTTTCTCTGGTACTTGAGGTAGCCTTTTGGAACCTATTCCCCATGCTGGGTTGCCTTGCCTGGCCTTGATGCAAGGGAAGGAGCTTGTTCCTACCTCAACTTGATGTACCTTGCTTCATTGATGCCCTTTGGAGACCTGTTCCTTTCTGAGCAGAGTGGGAAGAGGAATGGATGGGGAAGTATAAGAAAGGTGGAGAGGACAGGATAAGGGAGGAGAAAAGGGGGGAAACTCTGATCAGAATGTAAGATAAATGAAAAAAATAATTAATAAAAAATAAGTAAAATTTGGTAAAACACTAAACAGTCAGTTGAGTGACCTGGATCAACAGCTTGTTTTTGTTTGCTTGCTTTTTGGTTGGTTGGTTGATTTTATTTGTACTGGTGTTTTTGCCTGCATATATGCCTGTGTGAGGATGTCAGGTCCCTGGAACTGGAGCTACAGACAGTTGTGAGCTGGGAATTGAACCAGGACCCTCTGGAGGTATAGTCAGTGCTCTTAATTGCTGAGCCATTTCTCCAGCCCCCAGCAATAAAATTCCTTATTAACATGGTCCTGAGAAAGAAGACCAGGAGATCAGAAGACAATGAAAATAGAGGATAAGAAAGTTTGAAATCAGGATGTCTTACACAAGCTATATCTTATGCCAAGTGTGTTTATAATTTTGAAAAGGAGCTACGTTCCTTCTGCATTCACCTGGGCCTTAGGGATAAAGCCTTGCTCGGTCATTCCAACTCTCAACAGTGCCCGAGTTTCCAAAGCAAGGCCTTTCAGAGGACATTTGGGTCACCAGGGTTTCTTTGGGTTCCTCTCTTACTTCGCACTCCACTTCTTTCACACAGGCTTCTTCCCTTCTCCCTTCTGTGACTTATACTAATGGATGATTGTGAGTTATCCATTTCATGGTATCAGTTCAGAATCCTAGAAAGGGATAGTGTTTTCTGAAACATTCTGGGATCGGGCATGATCTCACATTTTTGGCATCTCTGTCTCTGCCTGGATGATGGAGAATCCCCTTCCTAAAATTTCTGGGTATCTCAGTTAGAAAAAGATTATGAAAAAGTAAAGGTACAGGCAAGAAACAGAAATGCAAGACATCTCTGAGGAACTTCCATTGAGAGGAACAGTGTTGCTCACATAAGCTCTGCAGTTCATGACCTGGACATAGGCAGATGGAGTCTCGGAAAATAATCTAAGACTTTTCTATTTTGGTTCCTTCTTTCCTTTTCTTTTCTTTTTCTTTCTCTTCTTTTTTTTTTTTTTTTGAGAAGGAGCAAGGATATTTTTTAATGTTTTATATTTTTCTTGTTTTATCTGGTTTAGTCTAACAAAATATTTTAATGTATAATTTCACTTATGAGCTACATTTTTCTCCTATTATGCACCCAGGCCCACAGGCAATGAGTAAAAATTATATTTTTTTTACATAGTTTCAAGTTTCTTAATTATAAATTTTGTACTTTTACAGGACAAGAGAGGCAAAATTTTAAAGTTGACTTAACAACATTTCCTGGGGTCTTTTCTTTGTCTACATCAAAGGATTTAAGATTTCCCCAAATAAAAACCCACAGCTTTAGAGGAGTAACAAAGAGGTCATGTTTTAATTTCTTCTGCTCGGTCGGCATCCGGGTCACTCAAGTTTAAAGAATTGCTTTTGTTCTATTGCTCCTCAAGACTTGCTCATGTGAGGTTCCTGCAGGGAGGAGCGATGCCAAGGAGCTCAGGATGCCAATGATCGCTGCCATTTCCTGCAACAACAAAGGAATACCACAAAAGTCTATCGAGTGACATGAAATAAGGAGAGATTGTCCCACCCTTTCTTTAGAGAGGTAGCCTTCTAACGTTAGCTGGTCAAGTGCTGTGACCAACTTAATTCACACACTGGATAATGTCCTGATTATTTAGAACATTCACAGGCAGTGGTGTGTGTGTGTGTGTGTGTGTGTGTGTGTGTGTGTGTGTGTGTGTGCACGTGCGCACGCTCGCGCGCATGCTGAAACTGAAGAACCAACACAGTGAGGCTATCGGTGACATCACCAAGGTCTGGAGGGAAAGCTCTCTCCCTTCCCCCAGTACCGCATCAGTGGTAAAACAGACCCGTTTTAAACCTGTTTCTGAAATGTCTTGAACTGAATGAAGAAGGTAGGGTGGATGCTTACTGTCTAGAACAGTTTGCTGTTCCAGTAGACATGTCAGTATACGTTACATTCATAATTCAAAACTTGCAATCATCTATTTAGCAAATATCTTAAAAGAAAGTTGTTTTGATAAAATAAAATCCCATTAAGAGATTGTTTAACTGCAAGAAACTTTTAAAATCTTTGAGGCCAGTGCTTGGGTATCATTAATGTACAAAGCTCAGTGATTCTAATGTGAAAAACATTCAGATCAGAAATACCATGATTTTTAATTACATCTCACTTTTCTACCAACAGCCCCAAACTAAAAAGTTTTTATAAGGCCCAAACTAAAAAGCTATTTTCTTTCCCATACAGTAAGAATACACAACAAACATTACACTCGGCTTCTATCAATACAGAAAAGCAAAACAAGGTACATCTGAGAATTACTGTTAATCCTGTTCCATCCCACAATTCCCCAACAAAGAGTCATAAAAGTGACAAATGTCTCATTACCATATTCAAATACAATGAATTTAAAGTCACTGGGCTTTTTAGATGATTAATCCTGACCAAGCATCTTTGGCTCTTTGATGACTGAATGATATTAATGTACAGTAAGCGGGTGATTCATATTCTCCTCACACTCAGATGATCTAGCTAGAACCACTGCGGAGGGAGGATCGGGCGTGCTGGCCAGCTTCCCTATTCATCCGCAGATTATTCCTTCACCAGCCAGCCCAGCGTGTCAAGACCTATTCACACCCAGCTGAGACAATTGTCTCCCTGGCTGCGCCTCTTCTTGGGAATGCCCCCCCCCAACCCTCCACATGTCTAATGTCTCCTTTCCTAACAATACAAGCAGCCGTTTCTGTGTGCTTTCTTTGCACCAGTTAATGTGTGCTAATTATTTCACATTTATTTCTGGACTTAGGCCTCATGAAGCTCCATCAATGAGATATAACTCTATTTTATAGGTAAGGAAACATAAATAGTGAGGTTATAAAACTTGACTGTGTGCAAAGAGCTAATATTTCATACCTGAATATGAATCCACATCTGTCTGACTCTTATTCATTATATCAAATTTCTACTGGTTTTACATAAAAACTTAAATCCCATCCAGATTTGACTTTGTTCTAGCTCTTATGAGGGGGGAGAAAATATATTTGGCTACCTTAGAAAACCTCAACATTTTGATCGCTGATAATAACTGACAGCTACTGGGAATGTGCCAGGCACTAAATATATTTTGTTTACATCATTTTTCTTGAAACATCTATTCCAGACTTCTAAGACGTGTATTTATTAATTTGTTTATTATTTGTTCTTCTGGGGATCAAAACAATCAAACCAAGGAGATTCTGGATGTCAGGCAAGTGCTTCAATACTGAGCCACATTTCTGGTCCCACATGTTTAAATTGATGAAATATTTTACAGGTCCAAAGTTATGTATCCATGCTTCATGGTGCACATCATATAAGCCTGATTCTTTATATTCTTAGCTCCTGCACCTCTGCTCAAAGCAAAGCATTTGCTGTTAAGACCCAGCTAAGTGATCCCTTTCCTTCTGGCCTTTTTGCATGTAGTATCTTCTTCAGGAGTGTGATTCTCCACAACACTTTACTCTCTGCTCGTTTCTGAGAACTCAGTTGCCCTCGCCATCTGAAGATGTGTTCCATGTTTACAGAGCCTTTCTGTGCTGTTTACCAGGACTTATTTTCACCTTAAGTTACTGTTTTCTCCTATGGTGTGAGAGGAGGTACATGCTGCAGTAATAGACACAGCAGATAACAAAGGGACCATGTACAATTTTTAATTGTAAAATTAATTTCAATTTCTCTCATCCATACTGAATTGCAGAAGCTGATTCTCCTGTGGTTTTGTTAATCCCCCTGGTTGAGAATAAGACCACCGCCACAATGTAAAGCCAAATTTGAAGCAAGCTTTAGTTAAATACTAGCAAGGTGGACGGACTCTGGCCAGGTCCATTCCTGGGTTCCCAGGAAATAACCACGAGTGGCACCTTGTAGAGGCTTAAAAGGACAGCCCCACAAGGCCACCATGTTTCTCATCAGGTCCAATCAGGAACAGGCATACACTCCTGCCCACATGTGATCAAGAACATCTGATGCAAATGAGTCACATAAACATAGGACAAACAAGAACTTATTCTTAGCTGCAAACAGAAATCTTAACCTGCAAGAATCAAAACCTTCTTGTTTGGTCTCACAGTTTCAATTCCCTCTACCTGTGAAGGGAAACCAAAGCCATTTAATACAAAATGGCAGAAACATGAAGAACTCTTCAGTTACTCGTGTCTTTCTCCTTTCTTTTGCACTTACTGTCTTCACTGGGGCTGTCCCCAGACATTGCCTTTTGACATACATAGAACACTAGGCACTAGTTTGTGTCAAATTTAGAAAGAGGAATAGCAACCATTGAATTAATTCATTTGTTGACTTCTGCCTAGATTTTATGCTGTTTAGCATTAGACCATGATTTCAATCCTCTGGAACTAAGGTTAAAATTTCAAGCCAAGTTTTTTTTTTTTTTAATTTTGTTTCGTTTCTTTAAAAAGCAATAAAGCTAAGCTGACTCAGAAAACAGCCCAGTTGGTATAGTGTCTACTATTGGAGTAGAAATCTTTGGCTCAGTTGGAGACTGAACACTCCAGTTAGATGGGTTCAATCACTTTGGCTAAGAGGCCAACCTAGGAAAGTGGCTTCATCTTAGCCATGCTAAAGAGATGGGTGGAACAATTAGCCCTTTAATGTGACACCTTTCCAGAACCCCTGCCTCAGGGAATAAATTTTCCAGAATTGCAGCTAACAGGGATCCTGCATCTGCCCAGTTTTCTGAATAATTCAGAAAAAAACATGCCTTTTCTTTTAGTTAACTTTCTCTCTTTGCTAAGCATGTTTTCCTTAAAATTTGTGCTTTCCCCCAGAGTTTTGAGCTTCCTTACTCTTTCCCAAGCTTTTCTCCCTGCCCTGTGGCTGCTCATTGCCCACAGGTCTGACCTCCCTCCATGCCATCAGTGGTAGGACTTTTTCTCCTTCCCTCCTTCATTTGTCTCTTCCATTCAGGGTTTAGAGTTTTCCTACCCCAGGAATTTTCTTTTAAGGTCTAATAAAATTGCCCTTGTACTTTGATTTGAGTTTATTCTTAAATTATGTTATTAGTGAGATTAAGAGCCCCAAAGAGGCCCACATTTCCCCCCGTATCATCACTACCATGCAAGCATACCGACAGATTCTCAACACTGACATAAAACCTGGGAACAGTAATGAGTGTCTGTAGACCTAATGGAGGGGGCACTCAGAGACTGCTGACCCATGGAGTTCATGGGTCAGCCAGCCAAGAGGAATTGATGAGCTTCAAGTTCAATGAGAGACACTATCCCAAAGCATAAGGTGGAAAGCTGCGCTACTGTGGAAGACAGAACACATTCAATATTAACCTCTGACCTCCAGGAGAATGTTCACTCACATGTATATATATCTACCTGTGCACGCACACACGCGCGCGCACACACACACGCACACACACATACACACACACATATATGTGTGTGTGTGTGTGTGTGTATGTATATATATATATATATGTATATGTATATGTATATACATATACACACACACACACACACACACACACACATATATATATATATATATATATATATATATATATATATATATATATATATAACATAGACCCAGAGGGGGGAAGAAGGAAGAGGGAGAGAGAGAGAGAGAGAGAGAGAGAGAGAGAGAGAGAGAGAGAGAGAGAGAGGGGGAAAAATAGAGAGAAAAAGTATCAAAGCCACGATAAAAATCCTTAGTTCAGTATCATTTTCCTAACAGAAAATTTAGCCTTTGAATCCCCACAAAATGAGTATAGACATACTCTTAAAATAAAAAATTTAAATTTATACCATATTTTGCCTGGCTTGATCCTGTGCTCATCTTGCACGTGCCGCCACCATCACTGTGAGCTGCATATGCAACTGCCCTCTTGCATTCAGAAAACACAGTTTCCTTGAAGTCTACCACTCCCACCCTTAACGTCTTTCCACCCTCTGTCGGTGATTCCTGAGGTTTGGGGGAAGAAGGGTGTGATGGATGCTCCATGTAGGACTCAACACTCCACACTCTCTGCATATTTTCTCTCTGCGGGTCTCTATGGTAACTGCTCGCTACTACAAGGGGAAGCTTCTCTGATGAAGTCTGACAGACATGCAAATCTGTGGATATAGTGAATTCTATGAGAACTGCTCAAGTTCAAGTCAGCCAAAATCCTGTTAAGGAGAAGGGGAGCTAGCACCAAGTGTCAACCCTTGCTGAGAAAGCTGCTGAAAGACAGTTTTCTTTAAGGGTGGGACCCATTATAAGTCAACCACACGCCAGGGAAGGCCCAAACTCAAGCGTATTTGGGCATCACAAGTTGGACTCATCTTTTTTAAAGAGAGAACAGAAAGGTGGATGGTAGGGAGGTAGGGTAGATTTGGGAAGAGCTGGAAGAAGGAGGGGTGAACGCGATCAAAACACATTGTATGACATTCTCAAAGACCTAATTAAAATATTCTTTAAAATGCTCTATACCAGTGCATTCTAAGGCTTTAGGAAAAGCCACAAATGGTTGGTGGGCAGCCACCATGGGGCTATTGCCTTGGCATAGAGGATTCTGAAAATAGTTGTCTTTTGAAGATGGACTTGTAAATTCTCAGACTACATCCAGGTGTGTAAACCGCATTAATAGACCCCAAAGGATGTGGTGCTGAAAGAACAGTTCCTCCCGGAGACTCTACCTAGAGCGGGATAGCCTAGTGATACCTGGGAACTTTCTCTATGTTAGGACACACCAGCAGAAGGGATGCTTAAAAGAGCTTAGATAGCACACAAACTCTGGCAGATAATAACACTGCTGGAAGTATCAACATGGAAGACTTAAGTTAATCTACTAACAAGGCAGCCTGGAGGATGGGAAAATAATATTTGCCAGCTATATACCTGAAGCAACATTAATACCAAGAATAAACAAAGAACTCAAAAAGATAAACACTGAGAAAACAGCCCAGTTTAAAACTGGGTCCTAGAAATGAGCAGAGTTCTTAGAGGAATAACAGTAGCTAATAAATATTTTTATTTATATACTTTTTATATTTCAAATGACATTTTATTAATTTTTGAGAATTTTATTTAATGTATTTTGATCATATTCACCCCCAAAATTTTCATAGATTCATCCCATCTCCCTACTCACCTAAATTCTAATTTCTGCTTCTCCAATACCCACGGGTTGGAGGCTTATTCCAGAGTGATAAATATATCAGGGGTCACAATCCTTAAGGAAAATTAACTTTCCCTCCTGCAGCAACTCTCGTCTGCCATTAGCTGCTCAGCTAGCGTAGGACGCAATACCCAGCTATCACCTTCATGCTAGGGTTTTGTCTGGCTTGAGCTTGTGCACATCTTGCACTAATAAATATTTTTTTAAAGTGTACACCATCTTTATCCAAGCAAATTCAGATTAAAACTACTTTGAAATTTCATCTTGCCCTAGTCAGAATGACTAAGATTAAGAAAGAAAAATACAACACATGTTGGTTGGTAAGGATATAGAGACATGGGAACTCTCAGGATCTGTTTGGAGGAGTGCCCATTGGTACAGCAACTAGAGAAATCACTATTGAGGCTAAAAAAAAATACAAGAAGTACAACAATTTTGAAATTTCCACCATGAAGCATATGCCCAGAGAAGTTCAGTTCCTACCACAGAGACACGTGCCTATCCATGTTTATAGCTGTTCTGATTATGATAGGACATAGAAACGGCCTAGGCATGCACTAACTGATGAATGGAAGATGAAACCTACACACATGGAATGTCATTCAGCTATAGAGAAAAGTGAAATCATGAAATCTGTGTAAGTGGATTCCTCTGGGACACCTTATCCTGAGTAACCCTGACCCAGAAAATCAAGCTTCACACGCACTTACTGGCATGTGGATCTTAGCATTGCGTCTTTAGATCTGTGTGTTTCATTCAGAAGCCACAAAACTAGAAAGGAGCCTTTGGGGGTGATATTAAGGGAAAAAGCATGACGCCATTGATATGACAAGTAGGAGGAGAATAATGGGGAGGGAAGTTTTGAGAGGGATGGAAGGGTAGAGTGGAGCAAGGTGTGGGGGAGGGGTAACTAGCGGAAAGGATGTTTGAAAAACACATGACGAAACCTACTATTTAATAAACTTCACAAGCATATTTTTTAATGTATAAGAGAGTTTAACTGGAGTTAGCCTACACAGGAGATAATGGTTGTCCTAGCAGCCGTAGGTTCTCTAAATTTGTATCTTCATACACAGAGAATAATGCAGCTCTCAGACTTCATCGGAGAAGTGTGTGTGTGTGTAGCAATAGCAGCAGAAAGCTGTGATTAATGCAGAAACTCACAACTGATGAAATAAGCATCAGTGGACTGCTCAACCACAAATGAAACATCTGTGTCACCCCCACCACCACACACCTAGGGTTAAGGTCCTTTGCAGAGAGGTGGGAGTAAAATTGGGAGACCCAGAAGCCAGGGAAAACCAGAGTAAGCAATGTATTCTGAACATGACAAGACCATTGTATGTATCAACTCATATTGTGATTGCCCACACAAGATCATACCAGTCAACAATGTATCATAATGGGGGAAAAGGCTCACAAGCCCTGATCCCTGACTGTGAAGCTGTTAAGTTGATGCCGTCTCAGACGGAATTTTTAAAGAAGTGGACCCCGGTAGAGCAACCATTTTCCAGTAGATGGTCCCACATTTATGGGAATGTTAGAAGCTAGCTAGTATTTGGTTAAGGGGTAATTAACAAGCAAACAAACAAAGGACACAAAGTTGAGAGGGAGAGGGAAGAAGGGGGTAAATCTGGAAAGAGTCAAAGGGAGGAATGTGGAAAAATCAACAGACACGTATATAATAAGAAGAGCAATTTATTAATTCTAACTAGTTAGGGTGGCAAAATGGTGACCCCCAAAGAAGATCACAAGCTCCTTTCAAGTGGAGTTAGGAGAATTCCAAAGAGGATGGGTTAATCTGGGGCTGATTGGTGGAGGAAAGATTAGTCTCAGGACTGCTTGGTGAGAGCTGATTGGTGGGAGGCCTAGTGATTAGGTACTTTCCACTTGGCAGGGCAGGGAAAGCTATCTTTAGCTTGCAGAAGGTTGGGGGCACCTGCTGAGCGAGAAGAAGGCTTTAGGGACCTGCTGAGCCAGCAGAAGGGCTTTGGGGGCCTACTGATCCAGAAGGGGCTGTGGGGGTGCCTGCTGAGCTAGCAAAAAATTGTGGAGTGTCTGCTGATTGGTTTACTCTAAGTTGTAGTTTTCCTGAAAAGGGATTGCTCAGCTCTGTCCCATTCTCGTGAACTGAAACTAAGGTCTCTGCCAGGGCTCTGGTTTGCTGCTCACCCCGGCATAAAAGTTCTGGTATTAAATATGTTTAGTAGTAGGCAGTATTTAGTCTTTAGTTTTTCCATTATCTAGCCCTGTTCTCGCATACAAAAGCAGGCAAGGTGGTATATGATTAAATGAGTGTGACTTTGTAAATAGTATTTGTGAACATTCAAGTTTGAGTTCTATAAATTTTCAACCTTAATTTTTTATTTATCAACTATTAATCAATATAGAAAACACTATTTTTTAAAGATTTATTTTTACTGTTAATCATGGACATATATGTGTGTCCGTGTGAGTGTATGTCATGTGTGTATAGGTGCCCAGAGAGATTAGAGGCATCAGATCCCCTGAAGCTGGATACTAGACAGAAGTAAATTTCCTGATGTGGGTGCCGGGAGAAGAATTTTGGGTCTTCTGGAAAAGTAATGTGTGCTACCAATGGCTGAGCTATCTCTCCGGTCCCCTAGAAAATAGTCTTATTTTGGTGCCATAGGAAAACAGGGTGCTGCTTTCTTATCTCTGTCAATGTTGAGTCATCCATGATAGTAATAGCAAAGACTGCTTTTGAAGTAACAGTTTGCTTCCAAGTGGGTGAATGATACAGCTGAGTTTGCCCATACACATTTACGTTATTCCCTTTTAAACATACCCTGGAAGGAAAGAACCTTCTCTTTCTTCTGACCCCAGTGTTAGAGGCATCTTCTAAAGAATGGAAGTAGAGAGACTGACTATCCAGACGCACAGAAAGTAGGTTCTCTGAACTCTAGGCTTTTTTCAGTTCATCATCTGAATTTCTGGAGCCACCTAGAACTGGAAGTGACAGAAGAGGCCACCATAACATCAAGGTTGTGCAACTTCGAGGTTAGGGTAACAGCTCTCAACCTGTGGATTGTGACCCCTTTTGGGGGGTCTCATATTAGATATCCTGCATATTAAATATGTACATTATGATTTATAGCAGTAGTAAAATTACACTTATGCAGCAGCAATGCAATAATTTTTTGATTGGGGATAACCACAGCATGAGGAGCTGTATTTAAGAGTCGCAGCATTAGGATGGTTGAGAACCACTGCCTTATTTTTACTCAATGAAGCAAAATTTGCTGGTTGTTTCTTCTCTACCCAGCTGGTAACTAATCAGGATTTGGTGTAAAACATTCTTCCCACATTTCATGTTAAATTTCCAACTATAAACTTGTCAGCACTGGTTACCATTTGCATCTTATAGCAATACTGTGAAATAAGCTAGGGTGAGTCTACTGTCCCACTAGGGTGAGTCTACTGTCCCACTAGGGCGAGTCTACTGTCCCACGGTAGACCTAGAGAGGGAAATGACACGGCCTGCCTGAGCACACTGCTAGTAGCTGATACTGAATGAGCCAAACCTGGGTCAACCAATGTGCTTCTACTAATTCATAAGTCCAAGTGCTCTTTAGTTTTATGTCAACTAGACACAAGCTAGAGTCACTAGAGAAAACAAACCTCAACTGAGAAACTTCTCCCACCAGATTGGCCTATGGAGTATTTTCTTAATAGATTGCTGATAGGGGAGGGCCCAGTACACTATGGGCAGTTCCTCCCATGGGCTGGTAGTCTTGGGAAAGCATAATATGCAAACCATGGGGAGCAAGCTCATAAACTACATTCCTCCATGCTTTTTGCATCAGTTCCTGTCTTAGGTTCTGTTGGGACTTCTTTTGATGATATGGAAGTATAAGCAAAATAAGCCTTTCCCTCCTCAAGTTACTTTTAGTCATGGTGTTTATTACAGCAACTGAAATCCAACCTAAGACAGTCCCAACCCACCAATTCAACTCAAAGAAAAGATAGGGGATCATATTTGATTCAATGCATAATCTATTGCATATTACCATGTGCTGTGCCTGTGCATTGTTTTGTGCATTTATGATTATGTTCTAACTATACTATGCAGCACACACAGACATACACCCATAATTACATGTTTTATAATGTGTTAATTATTTGCTACTGGACTTATAAGTAAATATGAACTTCCCAGCCCATGTCAAAGATTATAGCCACAAAAGAAAATAACCCAGCAAATAATGTTACATCCATATTTTTATTTTACACAAAGTACAATTTTTAAGATCTATATATAGCATCTTAACTACACTTTTTTATGAATTCTGTGCTGTTTATCTATGTCTTATGTCATTCAACATTTTAGTGTGAGATTTTATTTTAAACAAAGCTAAAATTTAATAAAGGGAAATTATCACATTAAAATATAACATTTTACCAGATAAGTAATCCATAATTAAGTTTTCATGGTACTTAAATTTGTATTTTCTATTAAAAGTCCTCCTATATGTATAGAATAAATGCATGGTTTTTAAAATTCTTAACATTTTCAGTCTATTTTGATGTGCCATAATTATTCCTATAACTTACCAAAGAGATGTACAACAGATAGCTAGAATAAATATTTTTGTAAATTACTTATGCCGTTATACATTTTAATTTTGTAACCCTTTATCTGGGTGGAAGATTACATTAAGATTTTTTTCATTAGAAATGGTTTTGCAAGTTGATAATATGTTTTGAATGTGAAAACAGCTCTTAGAGACAAGCAAACATTAGGAAATATTAAGTAAATTGTTAGACATTGCATAGTCAAAGCTGAGCAAATTTTTATAGGAGCCCATCTGAAAAGTCAATATTTAAAAGCATTTGCCTGTCTTCTAATATTGACATATTTTTACCTAACAAATCTCACGTTTGTATTTGAGTATATCTTTAAACTAAGATACCTCAAGGCAACACATGTCTAAGAATTCATGGTAGAATAGAAGGTGATCTGTTATGGTTTTACAAACTACATTCTTCACTTTGGTCATGCCCAAGACCAGTTAGTAACCAGTAGCAAATGAGTCATGTTACTCTACCTCTGTAAAGTGAAAATTTCTGGCGACATTAACTCAATGTATTTACTCTTAGATCACAGAAATTGGTGGTGGGCCCTAAAGAAAATCAAAGCAATATTTGCAGAACACAATTATTACTTGGCACAGAACGCCTATCGCTTTTCCTCCCTAACATTGCAACTCTTCATTTCCATGTCCTTGATGAAAGACTAGAAACAGGGTTTCTTTAATTCCCCCAAATTCGTTCAGCCTCTCACAGTTCCAGAATCATGGTTCAGACTTTCCGTCTTCACATCCATGTCTTTCTAATAGTCCTGTTATGTGGCACATAAATAGTCTGTTTCTTAATAAGACATGGAAATTGTGGGTATGTTATTTGGCTAATTGCGTGCTTGTACTTTTCTTTGTGATTCTAGTATAAATTACTCAGAAATCTTGGAAATAGTTAAAGGATCCCATTTCTACCTGTTTATCTTAATAGTAGTTGAATTCATGGAACGAGACATTTCCAGGGTGCAGCCTAGACAAGGAGTTCTTTACTAAAAGAAAAATAAAATCCGAAATCCAGCACTTGGGCAAGAAGCCATAGACAATGTACTTATATTTTCTAGATTTTTACACAGCCATAAAGTTTTCAGTGAATAAATTATTTACCATTTTCCTTGTGGTCTACAAATTTTAGTATCTGTTACTTATACCTTTGCCCACTTCCCACTTAGGAAGGATCTTGAATATGCACTAGTCTGTGGGTCCAGAAAGCATCTTTTGGGTTCGAGGCAACCATCTCGTGCCCGTATTACATGTATGCTTTTCCTTGTATATTACTTAGTTTAAACTCAAGGGAACACTGAATGAGAATTACTTTAGAAACATGGAAGTTTCCTTTCAGTTCCGAAAGTATTCTCAGTAAAAGAAAAATGGTTTCCTCTTGAGGGTTCCTGTGGCACACTGTCAGCTTAATGAGAATCCCAGTGTCCTAAGACACACATCTTTTTTATTTTATTTATTTTTTTAATTGCATTTTACATTCTGTCCACAGTTCATCCCCCACCCCTCCTTCTATGTCCCCCCATCCACTCCTCCCAAAAGCTACCATGGGAAGGAAGAAACAACCTTAGAATTGTTGCGGAGAACCATCTTCTTGGGTATTTAAATTATGATCTCCTTCACTTTAGGGTGAGGATGTCTGATATTACTGCAGTAAGTTCCTAATGTAGGAGGTCCTTGCCTGAGATGGATGTAGGTTAGACTCTAAGCCAACAATCACATGGTGATACACAGATTTAATAGGAATGGGTTAATCAAGATGTGAGAGCTAGCCAATAAGAGGCTAGATATAACAGGCCAGGCAGTAATTTAATTAATACAATTTCTGTGTGATTATTTTGGGTGTAAGCTAGCCGGGTTGCGGGATGTGGCCCGCTTCTCTACTACAAGTTCCCTCTTTCCAAGGGTTAAGGACTTTTCCTATACTACCCCTAGCCAAAGACTGCTCTTGAAAGCAAATAATAAGAAAATTCCTTTAATTTGGGTGCTGGGAAAATGGGTAAGTGGACAAAGTGCTTGCTGCACATTTATAAGATGCACGTTCACATCCCCAGCACATACATGAAAAGCTGGGTAAAGAAATGAGCCTGTAACTTCAGTACCAGGCAGGCAGAGACAAGCAAATGCTAGAGGCTTGCTGGTCAGCTAGTCCAGACAAGTACAGAGTCTCCAGGTTCAGTGAGAGATACTGTAGACAGTGAAGACACTGTACATTGACCTCTGACCTCCACACGTGCACACAGAAAAGAATGTACACACTAATGCAACACACACATCAATCAATAAACAATTGTTTACTTAACAGGGAAAACAGGCTTCAAAATTTCAATGAAATGGTACTTCCTTAACTGATGGATGATGTTAGGACATTATGAGTAGCAGAGGGGGTAAAGGACGCCAAGCACTTCAACACCATGTTTTATTACTGAAAACCAAATACAAATAGATCAAAATTTATAAACTCTACCTATTGAGTATGGTCGTTTACTAAATTACTGTCTGTCTTCCTTTATTTTTAAAGCTTTAGTTGAAAGAAGGGAAAGGAGGAAAGATAAATAATGAGTTTATTATTGTTTCATCTTTGAAAAGTAAAAAGTAGAGAGATTGTTCTTTCAAACAAACAAAGTAAGGATGTCATAATAATAATATCAAATCTATGTGATTAATTTACAAATGAACTAAAACCATAAATAGTTTATATAATAATTGGAAAAGTAATACAACGAGTTCATTTTTGTAAAAGCTTAGAAACATGGGAAACCGCTCCAACTGGCAGGTTGGATGGTAAGTTTGTGTTTTGTTTTGTTTCTTTCCTGCTACATCCTGAAATTCAATTTATTGTCTGGCTCTTGTGTGGAGATCTTTATTTCAGACTTTAAATTGTACCTGAGTCTGCACCATGGAGACAAGAACACAAGAACCGGGGAAGTGAATATCCATTTTATCAACGTGGCCAGCAGCTGCCGTAAGCATTTGCCTCCCTCCCACTGAAGGCAAAAGGAGTTTCTGTGCTCACACTGCTTGGAAAGCATTGGAGGATGATAAAGTCAAGAAGACATGCTCAACATAGAGCACTGGAAAGGAAATTCCAGCTGTGCCCCACCTGGAGGGTGATGTGTCATGCCTTATTACCTAGTTGTCTGGTGGAAAGGACTTGCTTCGAGCCCATTTGTAAGCCTTCATCTCACATCCTCGGCACAGCAACCCTCCCCCCACTCAGCTCTCCAGCTGCCGAGGGACCACAAATGAGGTTTCAAGCTGACAAGGGAACTGATTTCATCATATTTTGACTTCATATTTTCAATACTATGTCTTCCTAATAGAGCAGGATATTCTAGTTTAGATCAATAGTTCTCTGTAAATAATTTTCTTCATGCCCAATACATATATTTTTAGTTAAAACACCACCCTTGGTGCACATTTGAGAATAATATTCTTTATGATTATTAAAGTAATCATAAAGTACTTGTTAGTAAGTATAAAAATATAGAAATGTATAAGGAAAAAAACTGAAAATCACCTACAATCTTATTGACTTACTCTTTAAAAATTAATAGTTTATCTGTATTCTCAGTCTTTTGCCTACATGAATATGTTTAAAAATAAAGAAATGCATAAAGAACTTAAAAGCTACCTGTAAAACTAATAATTTGCTCTATAGTAGAGCAGTAGTTTCTATGTTTGCTTACTGTCTTTGCTTACATGAATACTGCAAATATTATAATAGGAAAATTCATAAGGTGAATAAATGTATATGGAAGAGAGCGATGACTTTTATTATCTTTCCCAAACATTATTATAGTTTGTATCATTTTCCTCCATAAAATTTGGCAAAGTTAAAGATATGTAAGTGTAAACCTTGGGCACAGAATTAACTATGTATCTGACATTGGGGAAAACTAGGAATTGGTCTTTAGTGCTCACTGTACATCAGGAAGACACCAAACATTTTGTAAACACTGCCTCATTTACATCTAGTGCTTCCAGTTGAAAATAAAGATTTCTTACTTCTTTGTCCATGAAGCACAGAAAAGATGATTTGGTTTCAAATTTTTGTAACAGAAAATGATGGGTTATATTTAGAAATATTTAGATTTATTGTCAAAATCTTGCCGCTGCTGCTGTCGCCTGGAGCTGCCCACTGCCAGCCACAGTTAATTGGACCATACTCTTCATCCTCATTGTCAGCCATGAGCCCTGAGGCTGCTTCTCTTTTGAGTTGCTTGCACAAACAGTTTCAAAACAGCAGGGAACATTTATACTCTGAGCACCGAAGAGGAAGGATTTGGCTCTAAGGTCCCTTGATTAGAAGTATTGCAGGATACAAGTATAGGTACTCAGGAGGCTGAAGCAGGAGTGTCACAAGTTCAAGACCAGCCTGAGTAAATAGCACACTTCCGTGCCCCCCCCCCCCGAAACAAAATAAAAACAAGAAGCCCCAAAGAAATATTCCAGGATCTTTATGTACCAGGAAGGTGCCACTGATAACATAACAACACTAGCGACAGGTCATCTCCATTCAGGGGGAGGATGAGGAGCTTGATGAGAGCTTCATCCCATAGTCTACAGGTTCCAGCACCTTGTCCAGAGAAAATGCCAAATGATCACTGGTGATACTGAGATTTTCATCTGTGATGTCAAGACAGAATTGCTCTATGGCAGACACTCAAGCTTTTAGGTACAAAGCAAAGAGTACTATGGAAGCCATGGAGCACTTTGGGCTCAGGAATGGACATGACAGCGAGGAGATCACTCTTGTGATCACAGCCAACTTTTATACATCTGATTTATCTCAGTTGCAAGACCAGCCCTCCTATAGCTTGGCAATATGCTCTTTAATCCCACCTCCTTGGTGTACCCTGTGACTCTTGTGCTTGTACTTCAGGTGTTCTTCAGTTCCCTTATGTCCTTAAGTTTAGTTGTATTAGAGAGTTAAGTATATGATTATACAATAAACTCTAAAAAGTAAACAAGTTGATTATTGATGCAATGCAAACTCTACGGTAGTCTGGTTTTTACCCTTGGTTTTTGAACAGGTAACTACAACCTTAGTGAGTGTCAAATTTTATGCTTGTTGTTTTCTTTTGCTTGTTTCTCTTATAAAAATATGGTACAATTTGTTTTAAGTAGAATGTATTCTGTGTTGTCTTATAAAGATTGCATGGTGCGTGCCACGGCTGACTGCTGATGCATCCTTGCCTTCTGCTGACCTATGGGTAATAGAAGATGCCTCTGGAAGACATTTCTCTGAAGTTATAATCGGATATGCTATGGACTTTTATCACAAGTCATCCCGATGCCAAGTGGCATGGGATTTACTGCGGCGGCAGGAAATGTACGTTTGATTTGGTGTGACAAGTTGAAAGCTCCGTTCAGTCCCAAATTAGAGAAGACGTTTGCTATTTGGAGCGTTGTTTTGAGTAACTACCTCCTGGGCAGGACAGGTTAAGTGCCTGCAGTCATAATGCTAAGAAGAGCATTATGTGTGTGATCATCATGCTTATCTTCTCACTGAAAAGAGTGATGCCACAAATGCCATGTGTTCCTGAGGATAGCACATCCAAGTGGGGGGATGAGGATAGCACATCCAAGTGGGAGGATGAGGATAGCACATCCAAGTGCGGGGATGAGGATAGCACATCCAAGTGGGAGGATGAGGATAGCACATCCAAGTGGGGGGATGAGGACAGCACATCCAAGTGGGAGGATGAGGATAGCACATCCAAGTGCGGGGATGAGGATAGCACATCTTAGTGGGAGGATGAGGATAGCACATCCAAGTGGGGGGATGAGGATAGCACATCCAAGTGGGGGGATGAGGATAGCACATCCAAGTGGGGGGATGAAGATAGCACATCTTAGTGGGAGGATGAGGATAGCACATCCAAGTGGGGGGATGAGGATAGCACATCCAAGTGGGAGGATGAGGATAGCACATCCAAGTGGGAGGATGAGGATAGCACATCCAAGTGGGGGGGGGGATGAGGATAGCACATCTAAGTGGGAGGATGAGGATAGCACATCCAAGTGGGAGGATGAGGATAGCTCATCTAAGTGGGAGGATGCGGATAGCACATCTTAGTGGGAGGATGAGGATAGCACATCTAAGTGGGAGGATGAGGATAGCTCATCTAAGTGGGGGGATGAGGATAGCACATCCAAGTGGGGGGATGAGGATAGCTCATCTAAGTGGGGGGATGAGGATAGCTCATCTAAGTGGGGGGATGAGGATAGCACATCTAAGTGGGAGGATGAGGATAGCTCATCTAAGTGGGAGGATGAGGATAGCTCATCTAAGTGGGGGGATGAGGATAGCACATCCAAGTGGGGGGATGAGGATAGCACATCCAAGTGGGAGGATGAGGATAGCTCATCTAAGTGGGGGGATGAGGATAGCTCATCTAAGTGGGGGGATGAGGATAGCACATCTAAGTGGGAGGATGAGGATAGCTCATCTAAGTGGGGGGATGGGGATAGCACATCCAAGTGGGGGTGGATGAGGATAGCACATCCAAGTGGGGGGGGATGAGGATAGCACATCTAAGTGGGAGGATGAGGATAGCTCATCCAAGTGGGGGGATGAGGATAGCACATCCAAGTGGGGGGATGAGGATAGCACATCTAAGTGGGAGGATGAGGATAGCACATCCAAGTGGGGGGATAAGGATAGCACATCCAAGTGGGGGGATGAGGATAGCACATCCAAGTGGGAGGATGAGGATAGCACATCTAAATGGGAGGATATTTCTCTGTATGAGTCCTTGTCTCAAAACTAACTTCCACCCAAGAACAAGGTAAGTACTTAGGATCGGCTTGTCACCTAACACCTGACCTCTGTCCTTCCTGACTCTGATTTCTTTGATCCACCATGGAGTGATATTTTAGAACAATCAGCCAGTAGAATGCTTGAGCCTCAGTTAGAAGTACTAGCGTTGATATTTTGAACAAGAAAATAGCAGATCTGAGCCTCACTATTCCTGCTGCTTATATAAAGAGAAATGATAATAACCCCATCGGATTATTATGGCTGAAGTCAATGCGTAGGAAACTTTCAGCATGACATACTCCTCAAAGGCTGACACCTTAAATTAACCTGTGGGATGAGTGAGCCAGACATGTAGGAGAAATAAATACACAAACCAGCGAAACGTGACACGCGCCTAAGACCACATACTTGCCGAACTGAAGTCAGAGCAGCCATTCTTAGTTCAGTCGTTTCAATAATGCGCGGCTTCGCTGGCTTAATTAAGCACATGTGTGTGCACACAGCAGTTGACTTTGAAGTGTAGTGCTTTGAACAACAAATATAGTTATTTGGCATGCACATCACATCATACATAGCAGCGAGAAAACAGGGCTGCAAAAAGAGAAAAAGAGGGTGCACCTACACAGCCGCACAGTCTGTCGTGCATGCCTCCCAGCAAAACACATGAGCTCTTGCAAGTGTGCACCTGCATTAGAAAATGCAGCCTCTCAAAGGAGACTTTATTCTCTTGGTGCATAACTGGCTACGTGTTAGGATTTTGTCAGAATCTGAGCATTTGCTCAGGCACTTTGCTTTCAAAAAAAATACAAAGATACTTGACCTGCAGTATTTATTAACGTTAGAGAACATGTCGCAAGAAGTGTCCTTGGCGCAGAGAATTCCTAATAGATTCTTTAGGCCTCTATGGCCATCTTCCCTGTCTCCCTTTGTTTCCCTTCACGAAAACTGTGTTCTACAAGGAGGGACCCTGCATCAGTGCACAAAGCAAGGTTCTACAACTTGAAGGCACTAAGAATAATAAGAAAGTCAGTCACAAGGAAACAAGTGTCTGAACACTGAGGGGAAGGAGCTGTAGCCAATTTCTTATATGAAACTCTGGGTTCATCAGTAACAAGCAGTTGTTTAAAAGAATCCAGTGCTTGGAGGATGTTTAAGAAACATTGCATCATTTTCATAGTGCACGGGGCACTTAGCAAGTATCTTCTATTCTTTTCATTTAGGTATAGACCTTATGTTAACATGCTTGCCTTTGCTTTTTTTTTTGGGGGGGGGGGATGTCTTTTTTTAATATGCTTTATTTTTTATATTTAAAAATTTCCATCTGCTCCCCTCCTCCTCCCCCTTCCCTCCCCTCCCCTCTACCCATACTCCCCCTCCCTTCCTCTCCAGGCCAAGGAGCCATCGAAGTTCCCTACTCTATGTTAAGACCAAGGTCCTCCCAACTCCCCCCAGGTCCAGGAAGGTGATCAACCAAGCTGAGAAGGCTCCCACAGAGGCCGTCCATGCAGAAGAATAAAAGCCCAGCGCCATTGTCCTTGGCTTCTCAGTCAGCCTCCACCGTCGTCCACATTCAGAGAGTCCGGTTTGGTCGCATGCTCCATCAGTCCCATTCCAACTGGAGTTGGTGATCTCCCGTTAGTTCTGTCCCACCGTCTCCATGGGTGAACGCACCCCTCACGGTCCTGACTTTCTTTCTCATGTTCTCCCTCCTTCTGCTCCTCATCAGGACCTTGGGAGCTCAGTCCGGTGTTCCAATGTGGGGCTCTGTCATTTTCTTCATCTTTCGCCAGGTGGAGGATCTATGGTGATATGCAAGAAATTCATCAGTATGGCTATAGGATTTGGCCTTTTCAGGCTCCCTCTCCTCAGCTGCCCAAGGACCTAGCTGGGGGTGTCTCCCTGGAAACCCGGGAACCCCTCTAGAGTCAAGTCTCTTGACAACCCTCAGATGGCTCCCTTAATTAAGATATATGCTTCCCTTTGCTTTTAATTCCGGCTAATTTTCATTGCCCCAGTCTTTTGTGAAGGCCATAGGCCTGCCATTGGTTCTCTCGTGCTACAGTTCCTAGAGTTATATTCCACTCTGAAATCGGGATTTTTTTGTGTGTCTTGGTTTATCAAATCCAGTGCTGATATCTTTGAAGATCACCTCTGTCCACAAAGAAGGCGGCTACATACTCACACACACTGAGTTTATAGGAAACAGTTACAGAAACTCCATAAATACCCCCTTGATACCATCATTTTAAAGGCGACTCGTGGAGCAACTTTTGTGTGTAATGCAGAACATAAACAAAGGTGAGCTCAACAAAGCAACCATGCATGGGTGGAGCTTGAGAGGTGGGAGGAAATGAACTCTGAGAGGGAATTTGGGTCTGTAAAGCAAAGCACTAAATGTTGGGCCTAGATTGATGACTGTCAGGCATGGTGAGGACAGGCCCCATCTGTCTGTATAACTGCTGTTCTAGGGGTCTGTGAAGAGCAGAAAGGCAGTTAATTCGTGTCAGTTGAGTAAACAATGCACTGATGAGAGGGGACCAATTAAATCGGGGCACTTCCTATTCTAGGTTTAGGATGTGTACAGATACATTGTGAATTCTGTGGTTTGTAGATTCTAGTTCATGTGGCAGCGATATAGGTAAAATGGAAGGCAAAGTCTTCACCTGTCCAGTTTTTGAGGTAAACCTAGGCTTGCGTGTGAGCCTAAATGAGAGATTCTGAGAGGTGATTACTGGTTTCAGTCTCTGTGGGAGGTAGGAGCCTGGAGTTTGTTTGATGGACAAGGTATTAATTACAAACATTTTTTCAAAATAAAATCTGGAAATGTATGCTTGTCTGTGATTCAATGTAATTGTGTCTGAGGCAAATTAAAGTTGGGTAAAAAGCAAAGTCTGGGATGGCATACGTGAGTTCAAAGTGGGTTTAGGTGAGATAATTACAGACATTTTGTGATTGCTAGTGGAGTTAGAGGATTTTCCTCTCTCGCTGGCACGGGCTTGTATATGTATGCATATTTGTGCATGCACCTGTGTAAAAGATTTACCTGTAATCCAGTTCAGGAACTTGTGTGAAGGTGAAGGTTTGTGAGGCAGTTCTGGGACCTGGTATAATTTTGAGATTGGACGAGGCCGTCTGGACTGCAGATAGGACAAGAAAGGAGTCTCTGGTAAGTTTGTGTAATTAGTTTCCAAATACAAACATCTTGGGCAATTTTTCTTGTGTCCACAAACGGATCAAAAAGATGTGGTGTGTGTGTGTGTGTGTGTGTGTGTGTGTGTGTGTGTGTGTGTTTAAGATAGAAGTTCAAGTAGGCACAGAGTTGGTGTGCCCACGTAGCCGAGTTTTTCAGCCTTGGATGATTTCTATGACATCTGACTTGTATCTGAGTGTGAATCAAGTCCCAAGAGACGGCGTGACCAGGGAGCGTGTGTCCGTGTCCGTGTCCGTGCGTGTGCGCGCGACAAGTTTGGATGTGGACCTGGGACTGGAGCTGACACCGCATTAGGGCGGCGGAGTGGGGGATGGGGTGGCCGAGGAGGTGCGACTGGAGCGGGCGGGCGGTCCCGGGGGCTATCGGAGCCGGGGCTTCGGCTAGCTAGCTTGGCTGGTTGGGGACAGGCAGGAACCAGAGCAGCACTGCCGCCTCTGGCGCGAAGGCTCAGGCGCCTCCTCCCGCCCCACCACTGTGGCTCTGTGCACGCTGCCGGCCGCTGCTCTCTACAGCCTCTGAAGAAGAAAGCCCGGGAGCCGCTGTCGCTTAAAAACCATGGCTTCGGGTCGAAGGGGCTGGGACAGCTCCCACGAAGATGATCTGCCTGTGTATTTGGCTCGGCCGGGCACCACAGATCAGGTCCCACGGCAGAAGTACGGAGGCATGTTCTGCAACGTGGAGGGCGCCTTCGAGAGCAAGACATTGGATTTCGATGCCTTGAGCGTGGGACAGCGCGGCGCCAAGACTCCCCGGAGCAGCCAGGGCAGCGGCCGCGGCGCGGGGATCCGGCCAGGGGTGGAGGGGGACGCGCGCAGGGGTCAGGGTCGGGAGGAGAGCAGGGAACCCGCGCCCGAGTCGCCCAAGTCCGCTGGGGTAGAGATCCGGAGTGCCACTGGCAAGGAGGTCCTACAAAACCTCGGTCCCAAGGACAAGGTAAGTAATCGGGGCTCTTCCCTCCTCTGGTCCTCGCCCCCTTCCCCAGCCTTGGCCGCCATGGCCCAGGCACAACTTTCTTGCTCACACTTTACAAGGAGATGGGCGACTAGGCTCAGAAAAAAAGCCATCCTCCGGGGGCCCAGGTTTCTCACGTGTCTGCAATTGTCTCATCTTCCTGTGTGCACGGTAAGGGTCTCAGGCCTGGGTCGTGACCCAGGGATGCACCCCTGACCGGTTAGTTCTAGGTGGGTGTGTCAACCCTGCCAGTCTGGTTAGACTTGGGGATTCCTAGACTCTCTCTCTCTCCCTCTGATGAACTAACAGCACAATTGTTTTGGTGCCCCTTGGCTCTAGATTAAAACTTAACTCAGGTCAAGGGGGCAGAGGTCAGACTGATGCTAAGAAAATGGGGTCATCTCTACAGAGTGTGGATTAAAACAGAGAATGAAGAGACTTCTCTCCGACTTTTGAAACTTTTGGGTGTGGGGCCACTAAACACCCTAATCTTCGTGCCTCATTTCTGCGGTAGCATGACGTTTCACATCTGTGTTTATGAAGAGTGTATTTGTGTACATAGCTTGGCACACGCCTGGGTCTCATGGGATGCAGCTGTCTCTGTAAAAATATCACATATTTGAAAATAGATGGGGGTTTTAAGAGCACATAGTAAACCAGCACGAGCTGTCGGCCCCCTGCCGCTCTTACATGTGTCAAAGCTAATTTCTTCTCTGTCTGTTCTAGAGAAAATCTCAGGCCATGCTGAACTGTCTGAGGTTACTGGGACGACTTGTGTGTTTATTTCATAGAAAGTCAGAGGCAGGATTCAGAAGATTCAGGGCCGGCGGAGGTGTGGAGGAATTGAAGTTCAAACCATTAGGGTCTGAGTTGGGGAACAGTAGGAATCAGAAGCCCTCCGCCCAGTCTAGGTAATGGCTGCGCAACCCTCCCCCTCCCATGTATTATTCCTCACTAATGCCATCATGAATAATATCCTGCAATGGAAATGTCTGCTTCCCAGTGATTACCGTTAAGACTCATCCTGCTCTGAGCTGTTTTTCCATTAAAATGCAATGAGGTGGTGAAAGGCCAGCTTATCTCCCACTGCTTCAATTTTTGGTAGTTTTTTCTTTTTTCTTTTTTTTTAAAAAAAAAAAAAAACAAAAAAAAACAAACTTTTAAGTAAGTACTGCTACCATCCAGGGAAAGCAGGACCCGAAGCTAGCGCTAAGTGGAGAGGCCCTTTGTAAGGCATCCCTTGGAATTACTCATCTCCTTTATGGTTTTCACATCCTCTTCCAGTGTGAGACTCCTGTAGGCCGCCCACCAGCCCTTTTAGGGAAGGCGTCTGGTATCTTAGAATGATTTTGGCAGATTTCACAAAGGTAATTGCTTCTCTACACGTCTAACTCCATCACTCTTCACATGGTCCTTTCCTGGCATGAAGGGAGGCAGGAGGGTATGGAAAAGGTCAGAAGCAATTGCCGAGTCAGTATCGTCCCCCTTGCTGGAACAGCCCTGATGTCAGCCGGATAATATGCTTGGTGTGCAAGACTGAAGCAGGGCAGCTAGAGAGAGGGAAAATGTTCTTCCTTGAAACCAACGTTCTTCTGTGAAACCCAGCAATTCTCTCGGTTTTGCTCCCTCTCACGAGCTCTGTACTTTTGGCTCCTAATTGAAATATAATAATACGACTCAGAGAGCAGCAGGGTTTCAAGAGCTACATGGGTTTTTGAGTTCAGGCTTGCTGTCTGCTTCATGCAGGCCATGTTATTATCTCTAATTTCCTTTAATCACACTGTTTAAAAAAACACACAGAAGTTATCTAGCTCTGTACTTGAGGGTTATTCCCTTGAGGCTAGAGACTGTGTGTTTGGGTTTATCTCTGAGCCCGGGGCCCCTAGCATACTGGAGGTGTTTGAGATGTATTTGATACTAAAACTCCTTATTTAAAACATCTGTTTCATCAGGCTGATGCAAGATGGCATCTACACTGGCCTAAATACTGTTGTCGTCACGGGGGAGCCCATGACCTCATGAAGCAATTTCTCAGATTAGAAAGTTACCCAATTTGCCTGCCTATATAGTTTCTGCAAGTTGCTCTTGGTTCTCATCTTAGAAAAATAAGCATTTTCTTATTTAGAGACATTTTCAAAGATTTTAAATATGTGTTTTTTGGCTCTCATGTCTGTCTGAAAAAAGGAAGTGTAACAGCATAGTAAGAAGACTTGAACCTCAATGGCTCAACAAAACAATAACAGCCATTTTTCTTTTTCTGTACCTGCCAGTTGTCTACAAGTATCACAAGGGAAGTTCTGTTCATACTTGACCTTTAGAGATCACCTCCACACATCAGCAGTGGAAGGAGTCTATGGCTACTTGCACACAGACATAGAATCTTTCTTGCAGAAGTAATAAGTGTTATGGAAGCTCAGCTTTAATTGGCTAAAGCACATATGCGGCTTTAGAGGAACTAGGGAACTACATGCTGACCATAATCCTGTAAGACTAGAAATAATTTATAAATAGCTCTATCTGTCCATGAACTAGGGAGGGACTACGGGGGTTGAAGGTAGGGGAGCCTGCTTCATCCCCTCACTAATAATCTAACTTAAGCCTGTAACTAAGTCTTCTGCTCTTGGATTCCTGTCTACAAAATGAAAGCAGTGACTACTTCATTTATAATAAGAGCTTAGCATATATTCAACTTCATTTCTCTTTATATGCTTGTGGGCAATCACTCTGTGCACACACACACAAGTGCACACACACAAAGGTCTGTCTATCTGTGTGTTTCTGCCTCTGCCTCTGCCTTTCTTTGTGGTTTACTCTGTAGCCCAGGGTAGCTAGGGATGCACTTTGTAGTCAAGGTCCTTAAACTTGTGATGACCTTCCTGCCTCTGCCTACTGAATGCTTGGTCATGAGAAGTTTGCTGTATTGGTCTTGTTATCCATAGCTTCCTTACCTTCTTCCTGTAAGCGCATTCCACTGTTGTGATTTCTTTCCCAGGCTGTGGTGTGCTGTATAAGTTTTCTTCTGAAAAGACAGTGCCTTGGCTTATGCGCTGAACCTGGAGCTCCAGATGGGATGAAGCCATGGCCAAGTGCATTAGGCTGCTTCGTTTTCTGGATTTACATGCAGCATATGCTTGCATTGTCGAGATTACAGCTGGTGATTAAGTACCTGTGTCTTATTGTCTTCATATTAAGCTCCTTGCTACTCCGGCTTCCAGAAATTCTTTCTCTCAAGCTTCTGTCACACTGGGATGGCCCATTCCATTATTGTAGTAGGAGGAGCAGCGGGCTGCATCCTGCTGCCTGGCTAGCTTAACCCCTGAAATAACCACATGGAAATTGTATTAATTAAACACTGCCTGTGCCACACTTCCCTTCTTCCCAGCACTCTTTTTTGTCTACTCCACCCACCTAAGGGCTGCCCTATCAAAAGGCCAAGGCAGTCTCTTTATTCAACCAATGAAAGCAACACACAAACAGAAGAACCTCCTACACCACATTATGGTTCGGGTAAATTATTTTTTTTAAAAAAAGCAACCTATAGACTTTTCTTCCTTGTAGATTCAGCACTGTCTTAGCTCCCTCCGTTAGCTGATCAGTGCTTTTGAAGTTGTAGTCTCCGACTCAGCGCTACCAGTTTTATGCCATCCACAGACTTGATAGCATGAAACTATTGCAGGTATGAGGAAGTGAAAACAGACAGCAAATAATTCCAGATCCCATTTATTAGACGGTGAGTAGAGAGCAGCAGAATCTAAAATCAGACTTTTGTGATCAGCGCTTGTTGTAGATGGCGAGTGGCATTATCATTCTCATTTCAGTAGCTTGAGCGTTGTGCCAGCTCCAGGAATGTCACGATAATACCAAGCAAAGGCAGGTCTTTCACCAACACCAGTAGAGAACTGCTATCCTGCCGCTTGCTCGGTACTTAGAGAAGCTTTGGGAGGAGTCGCTCAACCCATGAGAACAGCTGATGCAAGATCCTTGTTTGTCCAAGTTGATCTAAATCTACTGTGAGATTATCAAGAGTGCTGGTAAAAAAAAAAAAAAAATCAAGATACATCTTGTCTCTGACATACTGATCACCACACCCCTCTTAAGGGAATGAGTGTTTTCAGTAAAGTCTGAATAGGCTAATTAACAAACATGTTTGGCGAAGAAAAATGTAAAAAGCTTTCTGCATTATACAGGGAATGCCCCATTTTTGGTGTCAGCCACCACAGAGCTAGTTTCATGATTCTAGACCTATATGTAAATGGTTATCTGAACAATGTGCTCAAACTTTTCTCATGATAGAAACTCATACAGCCAAAGTCTTTCAAGGCTGGCTCACATTTATAATATGACAGTAAGTGCATAGGAAAGCACTTTTAAGTAAAAATTGTGTATTCTTAAGATACTTTTCTGCCCAAGTGTAATTTTCAAAGCAACAAGAAAATTACCAAGAGGAGAAGAATTATGACACAGAGTCTGCAAGAACAAATGATACCTCAAAGGCTTTGTCATACAGGAAAATAAAGCCATGACACTTTGATTACATGGGTTTGTTCCTGACTCAATTCCAAAGGCCTTGGCTCATTGCTAGTTCCCTGTTTCCCATGTGAGGTTCAGTACAAGATGTTTCCCCTATGAAGTCAGCCAAGGCTCTGGGGGTAGAAGAGAGAATTTGAACAAAATAAGAAATGTGGACCCTTACTTTTTTTCATCCTGACTTTTAAGTGTTCAAATTTGGTTGGTGTTCCCTTCCTTGCCCTGCAAAAAGGATGGCCACTGGAAATAGAAATCCAGATTTACAAAGGTCCCTGGCTGTCAGTGCCCAAGCTCAGGAGTACACATGAATTAGAGAAGGGTACTCTAATACAAGAAAGGACATATGTTTCCTAGGGAACAGAGATCTTGCTTTCCCAGCTCACAAGATAGCCTTGAGTCCAGTGTTTCTACACCAGAAACTGAACTGTTTGAAAGCTCTCAGCACTCCTGGGAAGTTTGGCAGTGCGTTTTGAAGAACATACAAAACATGTCTTCTAAGTAATGCCGCAATTGGCAGGGTTCCCTCCAGCTAATGGTCTCTGGAAACTGGCTTGTGCTAACTGTTCTTATAATGTATAATATGGCTGCAGTGATGTCTGTTAGGGTTTCTGTCAGCAACTCCTGGAGCTGATACTGGTCATGATTTATTTCTGCTGGGCAGCACTCTGTAGAGGTGTCCCCCATGAGATGCAGAGAAAGTTTCCTGGAAGTAGCAAACTGACTGGGAGGAGTACAAGCTGAACCTCCACTTCTGCGGGGGGAGGCTAGAACTTTCTAAATTAAACTTCTGGGAAAATAATATTGAAATATATCTCTATTCTTCACGTGACCTCGTGGCATTTTGAAAAACAATTCAACTACATCAGGAGAATAATAAAACAGAGGTGTGGGGAGCAAACCAAACCAGAAAAGTTATTCACAGTCTCAACTTTCAGCCCTAACCAATTTACTAGCTGGAGTTTTGCCAACACATCTCCCTTTTCTCTGAGCTTTAGTTCCCTTCCTAAAATGGGATGGTGTTCCTGGTGGTGGTTATGGTAGTGGTGCATAAACTTTTCTGATTTGGAAGGTATTATCTAAGTATTTTTAGCATGTTTGATATTCTTTATACTTGTATATATATATATATATATATATATATATACAAATCCATGTATATATGCATTATATAATAAATACTTTGTTCATAGAGTATGTGAACTCTAAAATGCAAGCAACAATGGCAACTACAAAATAAGAGTGTCACAGGCAGGATAGATGGCCCAGTAGGTAAAGTGTCTGCTGTGCACGTATGAGGACCTGAGTTTGGAATGCAGTACTCAAATGACCTCCAGGTACGGTGGCATGTGTCTGTAATTGCAGCACAAGGACAGAGAAACAGATGCACTCTAAGGGAACCCTCACTAGCCATCTATCCAAATCAGAAATCAACTGCCAGCCTCCACCTTTGCAACACCACACACACACACACACACACACCACACACACACACCACACACACACACACAACACACACAACACACACACACATATACACCACACACACAACACACACAACACACACACAGAACACACACAACACACACACACACACACACACACCAAACACACAACACACACATACAACACACACACCACACACACACACACCACACCACACACACACACACACACGACACACACACCACACATAACACACACCACACACACACAACACACACACACCACACCACACCACACACCAGCCACACAGCTACACCACACCACCCACACCCACACGGACACACAACACACACCATCACACACAAGAACAAACACACCAACACACAACACACCAACACACAACACAGCTACACACACCAAAACACACTAACACACACAGTACAAACACACACAACCACACCACACCACACCACACCACACACACAAACACACACACACGACTCCCACCACACACACCCCACCACACACACACAACCACACCCACACCACACGACCAACACCACACAGCACACAACACCACACACAAACACACACCACACACACACACATACACACCAGGGTAAAAGGAGAGGAAGAGAAGAAATACCACAAAAGATACAAATATAACTCTCATTCCTTTTTCTCTTTACCCTAGTGGGTTTTGCCCAATCACTGGTTAGTGTTTGGAAGCTTGTGTCCTCTAAATCGAAGACACAGACAGAAGAGCTATGTTCCAGCATTGTCGGTGACGAGCTCAGTGTTGCCCAGTTCTTTAGTGATGGATGCTTCTTCCTGAGTAGTTTCTAGGAGAAAATTTCAAAACGGTGGAGCAGAAACATGTGTGAAAAGGTCAAGGGAAAATAGATTTTGGTTTGCGGTGTTCATCATTCTCAGTGTGTGGGATTGAACTAAAGAGGTCCAGTTTAGTCAGGTGGTTGTGGCATAAACCTGTAATCCCAGCACTCAGGAGGCAGAGGCAGGCAAATCTCTATGAGTTCAAGTTCAGCCTGCTCTACAAAGAGAGTTCCAGGGCAGCATAGGCTGCACAGAGAAACTCTTGTTTCAGAAAACCAACAAATAAAATTTAAAAAAAAAAAAAACATAAAAAAGAGGTCTATCTTTAAGATTCCCGTTTGTCTGTTACTAATTTATTCACAATTTTTTGAGTTCCAACTATACAGGTACACATGGAAAAACAAACGGATGCATTATACTATGTACTGGTGCATGTCTGCATTTCCTGTAATTCAGGAGGCCTAGGCGGGGTGGGGGGGGTTCCTTGAGGACTGTGGGACTCACTTAAGCATCGCACTGAGAACTATCTCAAAAAAGAAAGGATGTAAGGGAAAAAGACAACTCAGGTAAACAATTAGAAAACATTTTTTAAAATGCAAGCCTACATTTCTTCATTATCTTCCAAGAGAAACTCCTTGAATACAGTAGTGGTTTTTTTTTTTTTTTTTTTTGGCTCATCTTTGAATCACACACACACACATACACATTCACATTCAGTGGAAAGATGCAGTATTTCTATGCTCAAGTTCCTTTTTGTGTATACCAGAATTTGAATGTGGTTACCCCCATTCAGTTTGTACGTTAAAATCCACAACCATAATGTGACGGTTGTTAGGGAACCGGGCATTTAAGATATTATGTTCTCAGAGAAGAGCTCTTGTGAATGTATGGGATTCAGTGTCTTTGTGAGAAAGATCCCCAAAACTGCTTTGGCCTTTCTACAATGTAACACGGTCAGAAGGTTCATTCTAAAGTCAAAAAGCATGCCTTTGCCAGACAGGGAATCTGCCTTGATGCGCCACTTAAGTATAAGAAATTTAACTTAAGTATAAGTTCTTAACTTAAGTTCTGTTGTTTTAATGCCACATAGTTTGGAGTGTATTATTACAGTATGGTGAAATGGCAAAGCTACTCGAAAACAAAGAAAATCAAAACAAATGGCAACAACAACAAAACCCTAACAAATGATTACAGCCTCTTCAGGTAGAAACACAGAAACTCAATACCTTTCTGCCCTTATGGACACACCCCAGTCTTTCATGACACTACCCCACAGGAAAGTGTCACATAGCCCAAAATTGGCGAGGTTATCCTGATACATCATTAGCACCTAAAACTCTATAGTTCACAGTGGGATGTACTCTTGGTGTTGTAGATTCTATAGATTCAACAAATGTACAAACGTTTCTCTGTCATTCTAGCATCTTACAGAATAGTTTCCCTGTGCCCAAAATCCTTTGTGTTGTACCTATCTATCTCTACCTTTCCCATGATGCCTTCTAATCACTAATGATTGCACTGTTCCTGTTCCGTCTTAACCTTACTAGTGTATCAGATACAAGTCATCCTGGGGAAATTGGTCTAGGACCACCTGGACACTGACATCCATGGATATTCAAGTCCCTTAAGTCTGCTGTCTCTATCTGTTGGCAGGGGACTAGTGGATGTAGGAAGAAGACTGTAATTAGGATAATATGGTATCTATCCTTTCCATATAGAATTTTTTTTCACTGAATTATACAAATGTTATTTCCTCTGTGTCTTTTCCTGGTTGCTAACTCATTTCTTTTTAGTAGTGAAAATAATGTGTTGTTTGGCTCTTTCATAGATTATTTATTTTGCCCCTGAAAGGAATAGGGGTAGTTCCAAATTTTGGAAATTATAAATAAAAATACTTTACATATGTTAATAATTCTTTTAGAACAAACATTTTAATTTGGGGAAATACCAGGGGAAATAATTGATTAATCATTTGGCAAGTGTGTGCTGGGGCTGGTGTTAATTTGCATGCTACCCAGTCAGACTCTTGCTACTCAGAAAGTGCAACAGCTTTGGCAGTTGTCAGCCTTCTATATCTAGTAAGTGTAATGGCATCTTGTCATGTTAATTTGCAGCTCTCCAATGGCACCAGAATGACCTGAAGCATGCTTTGATCCGCAGCCTTGTCCCTGTGGATCATTTGTGGAAGTCTGTTAAGGTCTTTGGACCAAGTTTTAATTTGTTTGTGCTCATATTGTAGGGATTTAAGAATTTTTCCTGTTTTGAATAACAATCTATCAGACTTTTGCAATTATATGTCTTTTGCAATTATCTTCTCCCTTTGGTTTTTCTTCTTGCTTCGATATTATTGCTCTTAATGCCAACAGATCTCAGCCTACCAAGTTAGCTCTTTCATGGACTGCAAACTTGGTATTGTTTCTGAAGCACTGCCTCATTCCTAAGGTTGTCTGTATTTTCAATTAGAGTTTTGGAGTTTTCCATTTCTCATTTCTGTCTGTTCTGTTTGAAATAAATTTGTATGAATGAAGTAAATATTGTATATGTTTTTTCACATGGGTGTTCAGTTGTTTTAGCACCATTTATTGAAAAGACACTTATTTTGCTTCATTGTGTTGTCTTTGCCTCTTTGGAACAGTCAATTGACTATGTGTCAATCTATTTTTAGGCTATTGATTGAGATTCATTTATCAATATATTTGCTCTTTTGTCAATACCACACTGTCTTGATAGCTCTAGCTTCGTACTATGCTTTAAAGCTAGTTAGGGTTGGTTTCTTTACCTTTATTCTTATACTAAACATGCATTGATTATCTGGGTCTTTTCATTTCCATCTAAACTTTTTAGTAATTTTGGAATTAGTCTTGAAATGATTTCCTGAAATTTAGGCATGTTGTAGTTGTAATATATTGATAATTTGACAACAATGTGTATATATACAAAGACGAACAATTTGTTCATTTATTCAGCTTTTACTTCATATATTTCATCAACTTTCCTCATATACATCTTATAAACATTTTATTAAACTTACAGCATTTTATTTGGACAATGCTATTGTAATAACAGTGTTTTATTCAAGTCCAGATGTTCTATGCTGTTATATAAGAAAGCAATTGACTTTTGTTCATAAATCTTGACTTTTATGTTCTTTCTATCCTCATTAGTCCCAGGAAGAATTTTTGAGCAGCAATTTTTTTCATTTTCTACATAGATGATCATGTTATTAATGGAAAATGGTGGATTATTTCTATGGGAATGAACTTTCTGAATAGTGCTGCCTGTAACTTGCCCTTACAAACCAGACTCTTACCCAACCTGTAGCCAAATCAATAGTGTGTTTTGAGTTCATTTATAACTATGTACTCATTCTGCTTATATACAGTATAGTCCACTATTTAGGATTAATTAACCTTTAAGGAAAACATTGTAATCATTATTACTTGGATGCAATGTAATTAACTCCTACAAGCTCAGCTAGGTTCATGCCTAGCTAAATTTTCCATCTTCCCCATTTCTTCCCCATGGCCTATTCCTGTCTCTGACTCAGAATGATGTATGTGTGTGTAAGATGTGGTGATTAGACCTAAGCAGCAAGGCACTGAAAGCAATGTCCCCTAAATGCTAAAAACCACACGTGGAGTAGGTATGGACAGATAATATCTAGTTGCATATGCACTGTACTGAGTCTATACGGCTATAAAATTTCCCTTTTATGAAAATCCTATAAAGATTGATTAAGACATACGTTCCTTACCAGTGGGTTAAAAGCACCAATGGTTGGTTTCTTTTCTTTACTGTGGTACCACCTCAATTTCTTTCCTCCCTATCTGCAAACTTTTATTTCCTTTTCCTTGTCTAATTGCTCTGGCTAGGGTTTCTACTATACTATTTAATAGCATTGACAAGAGAGTATATTCTGCCTTGTCCTTGGTATTAGTGGAAATGTTTTATATTTCTTCCTATTGAGTATAATGTCAGCTGTAGATTTTTGTGTACAAGTCTTTATCAAGTTGATGGTGCTCTTCCTTCTTTGTAATTTTCTCAGTTTTTGTCATGAATGTTACTAGATTTTATAATTGCTTTTCTGGCATTTACTCATATAATTATGAAATTTCTTTTCTTGTCTATCCTGTTGAAATTATGTATTACATTAAATGACTTTCAAATGTTGAATAGCTTTGCACATTTTATGTAAATAATACTTGGTTGTGATATATAACTTTTATTTATATGTATTATTGTATTTGATTTTCTAATTTTCATTGAAGATTTTAAAATTATATCTATAAGAAATATTAGTAGCCGGGCGGTGGTGGCGCACGCCTTTAATCCCAGCACTCGGGAGGCAGAGGCAGGCGGATCTCTGTGAGTTTGAGACCAGCCTGGTCTACAAGAGCTAGCTCCAGGACAGGCTCTAAAGCTGCAGAGAAACCCTGTCTCGAAAAACCAAAAAAAAAAAAAAAAAAAGAAATATTAGTGTATAGTTTTCTTTTTTGTAGTCTGTGCCTCTGGCTTCAGTACTACAATAATGTTGGTCTTAAAGAATGAGTTAGAAAATGTATATTTTTATTTTTGGCTCTAGAGAAGTGATATGATTTATTTTCTAAATGTTTGGAAAATCCATTCTTCACCCATCTAGTCTTCATGCTTTGAGTTTAAGGTTATTCTGTAGGTCTACCCTCTTAGATTTTCTATTTCTTCTGGTGTGAGTTTGATAAAGTGACTGGGCCCCTTTTATCTAAATTTCCAAAGTTGTTGTTCATAATACTTGTTTATTAATTGTTTAGACATGAGTTTGCTAATGATGTCTGTCTCTTTCTTTACCCCACTACACTCCTGAGCATCACAGCTCAGTGGAAGCCAACATGTGACATTGGCTTAACTAAGATGAGCATTGGAAGTGACATACCTAGCAGTGAGAACTGAGATCAAAAGATGGAAACAGAGTTTGGTCAAATCTACATGGATGTTACAGTATCAAAGCAAGAAAAGAAAACATCAGAGTCTGTGAGATGCTGAGAGGAAACTGAGAGCTAGAGCCAAGGAGAAGAGGCATGAGAAGGGAACACACACAGGTGTCATTCTGCACCCCAGCTGCCCCGCCTAGTGATCCTTTTCATTGGCCTCTGTGGCTTTCTGGGACATTGATTGGATGGCATTCACTAAGGATAGATATTATCCAAAGAATGGTTCCAGAGAAAGGGCTTAACCCAAGTCCACAAGACCCAGGGTCCTACACAGTGTTACTGTAAATGATCTCTATTGAAAGAAGAGCCATTTGGTTTATTTCCAAGAAGCTAAAATATTCTAATGAAAAAAATTGCCATGGTTATAAGTGGGCTAGGGAGGGGTTCTTTTCCTCTGGGTAATATTCCCACTTCCTGGCACTTAGATCTCAATAAATAAAACAAGAGCAATTGAAAGTTGTGTGATAAATGGATATTGCTTGAGAAGAAAAACATAGTTGATGAATGACAATATATCATAAGTTTTTTAGGCATGTAGTTTTCTTCTACACACTACCCAAGGAGGAATTATGAAGTCAGTCTGAGGTACGCCATCAAAACTTTTCAGTGAGACTTCAGGGTGAGGAGTGAGACTGGAGATTTTTAATTGGGTGTGGGGGGTTTTCAGTGAAGATAGTGCATCCAATACATATTCTATCAATTAAGACTTTGTAAATGAATGATACCTTTCATTTGTGCAGAAAAAAATCTGTGAACTTTCCCCCATTAAAACCAGATAATAAGTATTTAAGCCTTTATAAACAATAATATACTTGTTCAACTATTCAATTACATTTAGCAAAAATATCCATAGGAAAGAAGTACACACACACACACACACACACACACACACACACACACACACACACAAACTGTATGTCAATGATGTTTAATTCACAAAGAGTGGCTTATAGGTAGTTTGTCAATCGCCTATATTTTTGACTATAAGAAAAAAGTCACAGGTGTGTGTGTGTGTGCGTCTGTGTGTGTCTGTGTGTGCATGTGTGTGTGTCTGTCTGTCTGCTTGTCTGTGTCTGTGTCTCTCTCTGTATCTTTCTGTCTCACTGTAAATTTGTGTCTCTTTCTACCTATCTGTGTGTCTCTGTGTGCATGTCTGTCTCTGTATCTCTCTGTCTCTTTGTGCGTGAGTGTATGCACGTGTGCAATGTAGTCAAGAGCAAAGAAAGCCCTAACCAAAAAAAAAAAAAAAATCAAAGAAAAGATTTAGTACTTTGAGGTAAACATTGGAAGTGAACAAGGACATGTGAAAGGCAGGTTTGTTGAAAAACAAAGCCAGGAGGATGGGGGAGGCTGAGGAGGACTATCTGTAAATCACAGAGGGAAAGAAACAAATAAAGGAAGTCTGCGTGATTAGGAAGGAGGACTGCAAACAAAGCTTTGCTGAGATGCTAGGAAAGGGGGAGCTAGGGATGCTATAAATATCTGCAGCTGCATGGCGAAGGGGTACATGGAAGGAAGCTCTCGTAGAGTTAGGAACATTCATGATATCAGTAAGTGCTTGGAGACAAGGTTAGGCTCACTCACACCTAAGGCATGTCAACTGAGTGAAGTAATAGAGTTTGGAGAGCTGAAATCATGGCTGACTCAATACGTGTGGTTCAGACTTCGTAGGGAAAGAGTCTACTTTGGGAGAATGAGATGTTAACCCACTAGAAGATGTGCATTTCTTGTTCAGTAAACTTGTCCTAGATCAGAAAGCCAGCCCGAGCTGGGACTGACTGCTGGCGACACTCAGTGAGCATCAATGACTCTATTTGCTCTTTCGTTCATCCTTTGGCTCATTCATGGGCCCAGCCCATCAGATTTTACTGAGCATCCGTCATTTCCCCCTGCATGGGTCACTCAACAACCTGTGAGATTCTTAAAGAGACTGAATGAAAATGTAAAGGCCTTAAGAGCCTTCAGAGGAGCACCACATGCTCTTCGGGTCACAAATGAGGAAGGCAGGATAGGCGCCATAAAGCAGATTCACCCAACTAGACTGTGGATTCTTAAATAGAAGCAACTTTAAATTTTAGTTCTGAAGCTTGGTCCTACCATCTTACTTAACATGAAAAAAAAGATCTTGAGTGGGGAATAAGGATGAAAATTAAAATAAGTGATTATTATATGTAAAAACTATTTTAATTGTGGTATACATATATACATACATATATAATATAAATTATATATATAAATTACCTTTGAGTGATACAAGGTACGTTTATAAGACAGTATAATCATGACAAATAACTAGTTCTGGAAGTTTCCAACTACCCGCAAAAGAAGACTGTATGTTCTTTTTTCCCTCTAGCCCCCAACAACTACTAGTATGCTATGAATTTATTTATCCTGGATATTCCACATGAATAGGTTGTATGATACGTGTGCTTTGTGTTGGCTTTCTTTCATTTAATGTAATATTTTCATAATCAGCCTGTGTTCTCTGATATATCAGCACTCTATTTTTATGGCTTGGCAATGTCCTGCCATGTGTGTATGGCAGCGCTTATTTTTCCAGCATGAACACTGGATTCTTTCCACATTTTATTCATTGTGAATAGTGGTATGCCCGGCACTTTATAAAGTTATGTGCATTTATTAATTTAATCTTGTCTTCACACACATTCTCAGAGGAAACCACCAGAGTTATACCCACTTCACGTGTGAAGGAAGAGATATCAGGTCAATGTCTCGTTCATGATGGAAGTTTTGGGTGTGTATTAATTAACACAATTAGTAGAAAATACCTATAGAGGGTGGAATTTTGACCTAAATTTCCTTCTTCTTGTGTGAACGCTCTTTCTGGACTCTCCCAGCTTTACTGTGCATGAGAGGGAGGACATGTCACATGCTACCTGCTGCCTTCTGCAGGGTCCACTCCAGTCATATATAGTTAGTGTATTTGGTATACATCAGTTTAATCAAATCCCTCATTGAATAACACACACAAAAACAAAGAAGAACTGGAGATTGTGTTTGAAAAAGTCACTATGTATTTTTTTAAATTGTTTTTTTATTGAGCTATATATTTTTCTCTGCTCTCCTCACTCCCCCTCCCATCCCCTTCTTCCCTCTTCCATGGTCCCCATGCTCCAAATTTACTCAGGAGAACTTATCTTTTTCTACTTCTCATGTAGATTAAGTCCATGTATGTTTCTCTTAGGATCTTCATTGTTGTCTAGGCTCTCTGGGATTTTGAATTGTGGCCTACTTTTTTCCTTTATGTTTAAAAGCCACTTATGAGTGAGTAAATATGATGCTTTTCTTTCTTGGTCTGGGTTAACTCACTCAATACGATGTTTTCTAGCTCCATCCACTACCTACAAATTTCAAGCTGTCATTTTTTTCTGTTGTGTAGTACTCCATTGTGTAAATGTACCACATTTTCCTTATCCATTCTTTGGTTGAGGGGCATTTATGTTGTTTGCAGGTTCTGGCTATAACTAGCAATGCTACTATGAACATAGTTGGGCACATGTCCTTGTGGTATGATTGAGCATCTTTGGATATATACCCAAAAGTGATATTGCTGGGTCTTGAGGTAGGTTCTTTCGAATTTTCTGAGAAATTGCCATGCTGATATCCAAAGTGACTGTACCAGTTTGCACTCCCATCAGCAATGCAGAAGTGTTCCCTTTACCCCACATCCTTTCCAGCATAAGCTGTCATCAGTATTTTTTTTCTCTTTTCTTTTTTCTTTTTTTGGTTTTTCGAGACAGGGTTTCTCTGCAGCTTTTTTAGAGCCTGTCCTGGAACTAGCTCTTGTAGACCAGGCTGGCCTCGAACTCACAGAGATCTGCCTGCCTCTGCCTCCCGAGTGCTGGGATTAAAGGCGTGTGCCACCACTGCCCGGCTGTCATCAGTATTTTTGATCTTGGCCATTCTTGCAGGTGTAAGATGGAATATCAGAGTTGTTTTGATTTGCATTTCTCTGATGACTAAGGATGTTGAGCATTTTTTAAGTGTCTTTCAGCCATTTTAGATTCTTCTGTTGAGAGTTCTCTGTTTAGGCCTGTACCTCATTTTTTATTGGACTATTTGTTCCTTGGATGACCAATTTCTTTGTATGTTTTGGATACAAAGAAGAACATTAAGACTCTCTTAGGCCACGGCAGTATATAGGGATGTAAAAATCACATGCCCGTCACAGAGAAGTAAGGAGGCAGGCAGCTGAGAGTCTGTCTGTACAAGAAAGGTGCAGTCTGTGGTTTATCTCTATATCATCTCCACATTTGAGAACTCTTAATAGTTTCTGACCACTCTCCCTCCGGATGTAAGCATTTCCACTTTACACTTCTTCTGGTTACTTGAGAATATAGTTATCAAATCCTACCCAATCATGTGCAATTATAGCAGGGTTTTTTGTGTGACCCTGTGGCAAAGTAAGACATTCAGTGATTCTAATGATATGCCTCAGTCCTCCTGACACATATCAAGAAACTATCAGCTGTTATTTCAGGTTATTACAGTGAGAACTGGCCCGGGGCCTGCTTCTGCCTGTAGTTCAGAGCCTTTACAAAGGGCTTGAGAAATAACCCTCCTCTGTATTGTTTACACAAAAGCAGTATTAGCTTGTTATTGTTGCTGTTGATAGGAGCAACATCATGAAAACTATTCATTGTTCCCAAGGACTTGGTTGGTGCTTGATTCCAAATTTATTACTCCTTTCAAGTTTCATCTCCTTGTTTAATCAGCAGTGGTGTGGCTCCACAATAGCTGGAATATTGTCATAATTTCCATAGAAACCATCTGCAAAGCTACAAACATAGAATTACGCCCTCCCTGCCGGCTGAGGTAGGAAGGCCAGAAGGGTTATAAGAAAAAAGGCTCTCAGGGAGCCATAAATCACTTGGTGAGGGAAGAATTGGAGGGAAAGGAAATCACATTAGAGAAAAAAAAAATTGTGTTTGGTGTAGTCTTTTCCAGAGGGTGAAATCCCCTAACGAAGTGGCCAGTGGTGCGGACTGCTCTCCAAGGCCAATGTCTGAAGTAGGTTACTCGCTGGAACCTGGTGCTCAGGAAGCTGCAGAAAAAGGAGTCTTCCTCTGGGGGGGGGCTGAACTCACAGTCCATCAGTCACAGGGCAGATAGCCCTAATGTCCTGGTCGGCTCCTGGGCACAACAGGAGAGAAAAACGGGAGAGTCTAACAGCACACACCTGCCAGGACACACCTTTCACAGGACTGTCTCATTCCACCCGCCTAGTGTTCCCAAGGGCAAGGCGGTCTACACCTGGGTTACAGGTGAGGAAGCTGGGCGGTTCTCCCTCCCTCTTCTCCAGAACTCACTGCCCTCTTGAGTGTTTTGGGGGCCTCTTTCCCATACCCCCAAAGCTGAATGAGAATCACCTGTGTGTGTATGTGTGTGTGTGTGTGTGTGTGTGTGTGTGTGTGTTCCTGGGTGCATCTTTGTTTAATAATGACTCTCCTGCAATGCAAACAAATATTAGCTAACTCTACCCTACTAGCCTAGGGTCGGAAACTTTGAGTGCAATGTCTTTAGCACTCAGCCAGTACCAACCCATGTTCAATAGTCCTCAATCATCCTTCTGATAAAGAAATGAATAAGAAATTTCCAGTTAATTTGTTAAATCAATCATCTTTATAGCTGTATCCCTGAGAGTTAGCTCAGTGTCTAGTATGTAAAAGCCTCCAAAAATGTCTGAATGGAATAGTGAATGAATAGGCCAGCTCATTACCTGGTATTATCACTTCATTGGTGACACCAAGCTTTTCTAGTTATACACAAAATGTCATTGTGACTCGTAAGGAGTTCATTGTCATGTCTGGCTAGGGAATTCTAAGCCCACAACATCCTTTCAGTAGCTTGATATTGCTTGTTTTTAAAAAGGCAATCCATTATTTAACAGTCATTATTCTTAACTGATGGTCACCCCAGCTAGGTACAAAGAATGCTTATGGGTCTGACTTCCAGGAGAACAGTGTGAGAAGTGCTTACCTCACTCATTGTGTGAACTTGGTCAAATCCTTTCCCCTTTCAGACTCTTCCAATCTTCGTTTCTCTCTTTAAAACAGTAGCTGCGTTCAGTATGGGAATTTTGATGATGCCACCCTCTCAGTTTTTAGATGGCATCTTAGTATGTTATCCAGGCTGGTTTCAAATTCCCAGGCTGAATTGATCCTCCTCCCTCAGTCTCCTGATTGTGTGGGGCTGAAGGTGCACATCCCCTTACCCAGGTCATCCCTCCTTCTAGAAGAGTTATCACAAGTAGTCCAGAATACCATTGCAAGTGAAGTGGCTTTGCTGGAGGCCCTCCCTTCCTCCCCCTTTGTCTCCCCTATCCCTATCCCTGCCCCTTGCCTTCCAAGTAGTTCCCTGGGAAGCAAGAGCCTCAGCGCACGTAACTTGGCGTGTTCTTATTTTGTCTAGCGAATTATATTTAAGTCCCTGGCTTCGAGGTTCAAGAATTCTGTAGACACCGGAGCTGAACCCAAAATCTCATTCAGCAACCTGACAGATAACCTGTGCAGCCTTTCCCAACAAACAGACATCCTGGAGAGGAACGACTTAGATTCCAGGGTCAGGATGTCTCATTATTGAACCTGCAACCATCAGGTCCCCAAACTGTATTATCTTTAAATAAGTCATTCACTTCTCTGGCCAATGTCTTCATCTATACATTAGGGAAGTTGTTATTTTGTGATTGGATTGGGTGAGACTTGTGATGGCAGCTACCATTTTCTATGATTTATAAATTACTGGTAAATTATGTGGGAGAGGCAGGCTATCTAAACTTTAAGTGTCCTTGCATGGTCTCACTGGTTACATTGAAAAATGACTAGCCTCAACAACTCTATTTCTCATGGTTTTATTTTCCAAAAAAAAAAAAAAAAAAATCATGAGATCCGGAGTAATGTTTCCCCAGATAAGGCATTCAGTCTTGCTCTCTATTACCATGAAAGTGGGGAATTCCAAGCTTGGTGATCCTCTGGAGAAGGTATACTATGTGTGTGGCCATCTATGATGGGATCCCCATGAGACCTGCAATTCAGGTGCAACCAGTGCCAACCATGGGACGTGTTGGCTCATGTTTTTGTCTTAAGTGAGAAAGTTCTTTATCCCTACTCATGAGCCTCCTGTCTTCTATCAGTATCTGTGAATTAATAACAGACTACCTTTTAGGCTATAAGTAGTTAAACAATTTAAAACTCTACAAAGTTCTTGACATGGATATTATACTAACTGATTCATTGCAACAACACTCTGTGGTACCATGTATCATAAATAGAAAAAGAAGTCTCAGCAGGGTTAAGTAGCTTGCTAAACTTTATGTGACCATTATGAGGCAGAACTGAGATTAAGCTTGTACTGTCTGAAAAGCTACATCCATACCTATAATATATTCTCTCTCCAAATATTGAAATGACTAAAAAAGGAGACACGTGTTACTATTTTAGTAAAAACATAGCCACTTATTCATTTCAACAGTTGTATATTGACTGTGTGGCCTTTGTTCCCCACAGCAAAACTGGATGTCTCAACTTATATGAAAAACCTAGCTTTAACGATGGCCACGGTGGCCACTGGCTACACAACATTGAACAACATGTTTCACATATCTGTGTCAGTCTGTGTTCAGTCACTAAATAGACAGCCTATCAAGAGCTTCAGCCAGAAATACTTCAATACAGAGAGCTGATTAAACACGGATCAGTCCTGGTGCCATCAGAGGAAACAGCAGTCGCCGGCAGCTGCGTGAGCCAAGAGGTGAGGCTGCCCTGGCAGGGGGAGTCCTCAGGTGTCTGAGGAGCAACCACCCAGATGCCTTGGTCCACCTGAGCGGGTCTGTGCAGACCAGGAGTGACTTGAAAACGCCACTGTAGGTGGAGATTACAGCTGTTACACAAGGCTGACCATGTCAGGACCGAGAAACCAAGAAGTCGGCTCCCTTTTTCTTTATTTTTCTTCTATTTTCCATTTTTGGCCTTCTCATTATGGAAACTCATAGGAAACTAGCTGATTAATGGTCGCAAGTCATACAGTGGCAAAGTTTGAGCCAAATACAAATTATTAAAGAAATATGTACTTGGAGCTGAGTGACAGGCACAGAGCGCTCACCATCGCTGTCTTGGTTTCCTTCTCTGTAAAAAAGGTATTACCTATTCCATCAGACTGTGCTAGAAGATCCTATGAAATAACCACTCAGTTTCTTGAAATTTAATTCAAGTGCTCACTAAATGCAGGCCTTAGAATTTCTTGCTTTGCTGTCTACTTTCTGTATAACCCATTGCCTCTGCTCATTTCCCAGTGGGACTCCGGTGTCAGGATTACTGAGGGATTATCAGGCCATCTGGGAAGCTGTCCTTTCTGAGCTCCATGTGCTGAGCAGGCTTAGGCCTCAGCCCTTGCCCCGTGTCAAGATGGGAACCGTCTCCCCAGAGAGATTTAATTAGTTGCTTGTCAGAACAGTGTTGATGGATGAAATGCCTGTCTTAGATCGGATCTCTACTTGCTCTGATGTGGGATTCTCAGCCTATTTCATTTGTCATTCTGCTTCCTCTTCTTCTCAAAAATTAAAGTCCCTTGCCTTTCCCTTCTTTCATCTCTTTCTGTGTTTGTAGGAGATAAAATGCCCCCTCAGTGAGTTAGCAAGACTCATCCTCCCAGGCAGCTAGCTGACTTGAGCTCGGAAACCCCGTAGAACAACTCCTCAGGACAGACAATGACGTGGCCCAAGACTGTCTATCAGCCTCAGCATGAAGTTTATGGATAGAAACTGCACAGCAGATATAGCCATGCTAAGATTTGAGTCCCTACTCAACACTTAGTAGCTTTTTCACCCCCAGGAGCCTCACTTTTCCCCTCAATGAAATGACTGTTACAGTCATACAATATAGACAAAGAAAAGAAAATCCTTGTAACCCTGTACACTCAGCATGCCTTTTTTAAGACCCCCAGGAAATGACTGCTGTCATTGCTCTCTCTATATACCATTTCTTTATGAATTATTGTTATGCTTAGAGTGAAATTTGTTAATTTATGTATACTACAATGTTTACTGATTTCCCACAATTGCTAGACACTGTGTAAACAGCTGAACTAAAGAAGAAAAATTAGCACCCTTCAAATCTACCCTCTTAAAAATAACTTCTCTGCCAATAAGGTGCAAACAGTTTGAGGAGCAGGTGAAAGAAAGGCGGGCCATAACCCAAACTTAAAACACAATGTGGTAGACGCTGCCATGGAAGCCTGCCCACTGGATCCCAGGGAGTCATTGGCAGACAGATGGATAACTAAACCAGAACTTGGGGGACAGAGAGGACCCCTCATAACCTCATTGCACATTTGAGAAGGCCTGGCAGAATATGGATGTGAGGTGTGGTGGTGGGAATGTATGCTGCAGGAAGGATAGGGTGTGGGGCCCCAAGAAGAGATCAGTAAAAGATGAAGAACAGCATGTTCAGAAACCTGAAGGCATGAGCTGAGCAAAGCCAGAGGTCAGCCAGGCCCGCATTTTCAGAACCTGATGGAGAATTGGCAGGGCATTTTAGATGTTCTTGGTGGCCTTCCTCCAACGGTGCCGCCTGCTTCTTACAACACACCTCTTTTAGTCTATGGCATTTGTCTGGACAATAATTATCTGTCTCCCCTCTTACTAAAGCACATCTGATCTTTCTGAGAAATAAAATATGTCTGGACTGAAAACTTCACTTTCTGATCTCCCTTACGGATGCAACAATGAGCAACTCAATAGATATCCCAGGAGGTTTTAATATGTACTGCCTGGAGAGTAGGTGAACCCCCTCCAAGAGGCCAGTGGATATAAAGGGATTCTTTGAACCTCTGAGCTATCTAGAGACATGTTGTCTTCTGCAGTGCCCAATCTCAAGTAAACCCTTTACTAAAAACCGTTTGATATAAGAATAGTTAATTAAAAGCACAGAACACTAGATGCAAGAGACACAAATTCCAGTTCTAGATCCAACTGTAATTCTGGATAGGGTGTTAACTATCAACTTTGACAAGTCCCGTGGAAAATAGAAATAAAGACTCTTCCACAGAGACATTGTGATCGTACGATAAACTATGATAGTCATAGTAGATGACATTCTTTGCTTCCTGTATCCCCAGCAATTTTAGACATTTTATATGTATCATTTCACTTAAGACATAAAATTTCATAGTAACCCATTAGGACTCCTATTTATAGATGAAGAAAATGAAATGGAAAGATTAATTTTTATGGGTCTTAAAGCTTCTAGATAGGGCATTTTCAGGACAAGACTCATCCAGTTGCATTCATTTCGCTGCTAATGACACAATTCCATTCATATTTATGGCTGAAAAACTCCATTGTGTGTACAAACCATTGCTCAGTTGGTGGAATGCAAGTTGGTTCCATAATGGAGCTAATGTGAATAGTACCGCTGTAAGCCCTGATGTGCTGGTGTCTGCATATGTTCACTTGGAGTGTATTGTTTGGAACAAAAGGCCCAAGAATGTTAATATAATTTCTATCTAATAATTGACAAATTATTTTCTAGAGAAACTGTATCACATTTGTATTTCAACTACCATTGTAAGAGAGATTGTCATTTTAATATATATTAATTCCTTTTAGTAACCTAACCTATGAAAATACAGGATCTTTGGGGTGCTGAGATATTCTATACTTGGGTCACAGTACTCCTTGCTCAGCTTTGTGTGGATACTTTAAAACCAAGTAAACAGGGAATTTGAATGGATGAATTTTATGATTAAGTGATTTTAGCTCAGTAAAGATTTTTTTTATAGGCTGTTACAAGAGAAGACCTAATTGTAGTATAAAATCTATCTGATTTCTTTAGAAAATTTGCAATGTAATAAGAATGTATCGTGTGGCATGCATTCTGTACATGGCTTTATATGCATCAATGTATGTAATCCATTATATGTATTTCAATTCAGTCATAAACACTGCCACATTAGGTCACAGAATATATTATTAACTGTACTGATGTTCCAGTACGAACTGCTTAAATTCAGGACTCATCGCTCGCTAGCTTGCCACTTAGTCAATGGAGAACTCCAGATCTTTTTTCGTAAATAAGAACATCGAGATTACCTTTCTGTGTGAGGGTCAGAGAAATAACGCATACGATGCACTTAGGATACTGGGCAATATCATTATCATTATGAAATTTATGCAGACATCTTCCTTTTAGCAGTCCTTAATTGCCTGATAATAGTATCATGAGAGAGTGAGCCATGTGCATTAATAAAAGATGACAGATTAGCACTGTGTGCGTGGAAAGCGAGAGAAACAGCTGACCCTTACGGGTCTCCTAGCACAGATCCCACACTCACTGCACACAGATTTGTACATTTCGTCCACCCAATGCCACGTGATGAGTCTGTTATGTGTCCTCATTTTATAGAAGAAACAATAGGAGCAGATGAGTTAGGGAAACTCCCCAGGTTCAAAGAGCAAGCATCCGATGCAGCACAGACCGAAAGTTCGATCTTTCTCCTCTCCAGACCCCGTGGTTTTCCTCCCTCACACACATAAGGGTTGATGGAAGACCCTTTTCAAATATTATAGTTAAGCAGATATTAAGATTTTAAGCTTTTCTTCCCTCTTTATATAGGAAACAGACATTCAACTATTTTGTTTAGGATATATGTATTAAAAGGAAGCATGAGCCAGATATCCTGGTGTGCACATGTAATGCCAGCATATGGAAAGGGGAGACAAAAGATTGTGAGTCCGATACTATTCTTAGTTACACAGCAAGATGATGTACGGGGAACACACACACACACACACATGGAGGGGGTGATCCCTAATACAGTTATTGAGAAAGGATCCCAAGGCTTTACAACAGTTTAGGACTTGAATGACAATTTGGAAATAGGCAAATCCAGAGTTGGGAGGTTGATTTTTCAGTGTGTCCAGAAAGAAATGGAGAAGTATATTTTAGATATTAGAAAAAAACAGAGTACTCCTTGCCAAGCTCAATTTAAACATAAGCAGAGTAAAGAGACTTCCAAACTAAGAAGCGGAAAAGAAAGTTGATGGCAAAGATATGGCATGCAACCATTTCCGAAGCCTCAGCACCCTGGGATTCATCTTTGCGTTCTTTCTTTTTCATTTCCAAAGTTTTTCTCTTTAGAAATTGCCAACAGTTGTAATGGAAGCAAAAAGGGAACTCTAAGAGCAGCCAGCTTACTGAGAAAGACAACAAAGCAAAGTTGCTCCCTTTGTTGTGAGCCTCAAAGGTATGCATCCCATTCCTCAGGTTCACGGAAGAACTTGGCTTTGAGTCTCTTCTGGAAAAAAAACTCAAAGCTCATTTGGAAAATTACATCTTTCTGATCCCTGAATTTTGAGGGAGGCAAAAATCACACTGCTCAGTCACACTGGTGACTGGCATTGTGAATGGAGATCTCTGGATGACAGCCCACTACAAGATTCTCAAAGCTCTAAGTGACTTACTTCATGTGTTAGCATGTTGCAACTTGTTTTATTTATTTTATTATGAGCAATAAAAACAGGGTCTGTTTCTGATTTGGTTAAAAGGAAAACGCCTTGTGTTGTACCAGGGGCTTCTCTCAACCATGAGAAGTAACCTTAAACTTGGCAGAGAAGCCCTATGAGAAGGAAAGGGTGTGATCTGCAAGTTCCAGGAGGATGCTGCAGAGACCAGCTTTAAATGCGTTTCAGTTTGCATTGCTAGTAATGGCTTGGAAAGAGGCCATAAACCTATTAGGGTAATTATATCTGCAGATGAGGGTAAATAAGATGGTGCTATAGACACCAATTGGAAAGAGACATAGAGCAGAACAAGCTACAGAGATTAGAAATGTGGTCAGGAAATGAGCAAATGAGACCAGCCTGGAAGCTGAAAACATCTGTCTGGGGAAAGACATGATTTGAAAACCAGAGGGTTCTTTCTTTCTTTCTTTCTTTCTTTCTTTCTTTCTTTCTTTCTTCCTTCCTTCCTTCCTTCCTTCCTTCCTTTCTTCTTCCTTTCTTCTCTCCCTTCTTTCTTTCTACTTTTCTTTCTATTTTTCTCTTTTAATGAAAATTGTTTTCATACATTATATTCTGATTACGGTTTCTCCTCCTCGACTCCTCCAAGTTCTTCCTCCCATCCCATCTGGATCCATACCCTTTCTGTCTCTAGCTAGAAAACATATGGGCATCTAAATAGAATAATAAAAATAAAGTGGGATTAAACAAAAGCAAAAAAATAGAATAGGACAAAACAAACAAACAGAAAAAAAAGCCGAAGGAAATCAGCGGGATTCTTCTCAGTAGGCTAGTACTGGGAAATCAGCAGAGGTAAGTAGGCATTTGAGCAAGTGTTAGTCCTGATAGTGCTAGTAACACAATGGGGAAAAAAAGAATACTACAAGTTGGTGTTCATATGACTTTTTTAAGATGAATTTTTTCTAGTCACATTCATTTCCATTATCTCATTTGATCATAAGCCCAAAGAGGTTAAAGGAAAAGAATGGATTCCTCACTGAAGACATAAGAAAAGGCTAAGTGAGTTCCTTAAAATTAAATGTTTAACTAATAAAAGACACACAACTAAAAATCCAAGTCTCTCAACTCCCTATTCTTTTCACTATATCTTAAACACACCCTGGATCTCGCCACGGTAATTCATGGTTTCTGGTGTTGTACATAATTTTATTTCCTTTGAAACCTAGTTTAGTATTACTTAATTTTTGATCATGGCAGAAATGTACTCTCATATCACCATTGAGATGTAGCAGGACTGCATGTCAAGGTTGATAGCTTTCTGAATTTGAAGCTTAAACCTCATAATGATACCACTAAATAGAGGGGTTACGGGTGAGCAGACCATGTGCCTTGAGGGCTCAGGCAGAGAGAGAGAAAGGCTATACAATATAAACCAGGAGAGAAAACACTGCTTATGGCAAATAGGCACATTGGAGTATTCACTTCATTTTTGAAAAATTAATTTTCTTTCTATTTTCTTATGTTTTTGTTACAGCATCTCTCTCTTAAGGGCAGCCTGTTATTTTGTCCTATAAGTAATGATGTGTGAGTGTCTAGGTACCCTTATTTCTTCTTATCTGTGAATATTAGGTTAAAAATGGAGGGTAAAGTGTCTTAGAATTCTGACAACAGTATGACGGTTTTTTTGCTGTGTACATGCAAGTTTGCTTGTGTGTGTGTATGTGTGTGTGCTTTTGTGAGTGTGTGTTTCTGACAACATTTTAACGCCTCTGCTTTCTCTGATAAATGTCTGTTACTCTGTATAGGTAGGTGCCACACAACCATGCCTATGCATGGTTACTTAGTCCTACTCCTGAGTGACAAGATTGCAGGTTAACGGGCCAGAATACAACCAAGCCCATTCTTTCCAGCTGGAAATTGGAGCCAAGATCTGCTCATTTTATTCTCTAAGAATGTGATTATAGTGAAGAAATGCAGAGATGCCAAAGGCAGAGGGAAGTAGAGAAGGTAGTGTAGACACGGGAGCTGGGAGAAAGTTAAAGTCAACTAAAGCTGACAGATACTGAGCTCAACAGAGTGGACCCCTGTGCTCACATCATTCCCCTTGGCCTGCTTTCCCCCTCATTTGTCTGAGATTGTTACATTTAACTTTATACAGCAATGTATTATCAGTAAAACAGTAGAGGGATTAAACCACATTCTGTTAATACACAAGTCCATCCAAAACATTTTCCAGAGTTAGACAAAGTGCTCACTGGTTAAGACAGCTTGCTGCACAAGAATCAGAGACTGAGATTAGATCCCCAGAGCCTACATTAAAAAGTCATGTATGATCACTCACACACTCATAACCACAGAGTTGTGGGTTTGGGGAGAAGAAACAGGAGGATCCTTGGGGCTTGTTGGTTTCAGACAGCTCCAGGGTCAATAAGAGATCTTGTCTCAAAGGAATAAGACAGAGCAATAAAACAGGACACTTGATATACTCTTCTAACGCTCATATATATGTTACACACACACACACACACACACACACACACAAGCCTGTGTCATCCCATTACTACTTCGGGATTTTGCGATGAACTAGGACTCATGTACAGTTTAAGTTTCTTTTTGTATATATGCATGCTTGCATGCAAGTAGTATGTATTTATATTTATTCAAAGTTATTATTCACCAAATACCACATTGGTGAAACATTAATATATTAGATGCTGTGGTACAAACACTGGCAGACCAGCCACCCCCAAGAAGTCCAAAGGAGATGCTTATAAAAACAGATACCAGCAACATACTTTATAATTGCTGTGCTAGAGGTCAGCAGCAGCTCCTGGATTAACCCGGGACCCCACAGATAGTACGAGAAGATTTTCAGAAGAGAGAAAGCTGCAGGGGAGTCTTAAGGATTGTTTGACATTTCCAAAGTTAATGATGGTAACAATGATTCCAGGGAGAGGCTATGATTTGGGCAAGTACCTGAATAAGAACAGCAGGATGTAAAAGAGGAAGCTCTGAGTTTCCATAGTTACTGGAAAACAGCAAGCACTTCAAGACTGAAAAGAGATGAAGCGGCAGAAAAGAGTGGAGGTCAGACATAGAGACTCATATATCATATTAAGAATCTTGAACTTCCCCCCCCCCCCGAGGAAACTGACATAGAAAGGAATTAAGAAGAGGCATTTATGATGAGAAACTTGTATAGTGATTTCCCCTGAGTTGATTTAGTCAGATGAGGGGAGATTTCATCAGCTACACTTTGCTGCAGAAGGTACAAGAGAAGATTCTAAATCTATCATATGCTTGGTGGATTCTCCAGGTACCTTAGGAAACAAGAGGTACTGCTTGAAGATGCTTTAAATTGGACATCAATGGAAGGAAAAGAAATAGAAAGATGGAGGCAGAGTTACATAAGGGTAGAATGACGCCTCAGTTGGTCAGGCCGGGGGTTATGAAGGAAGGATGAGAATTATGTTCTGTCTTCTGTTTTGATAAAAGGGCCAGGCCTTTGCAGCTTGTCATTTAGTGTTATCAGATGTGGGTTACCCCCAAGGCAGTGTTATCTTGGGCATGGTAGATATCATTACTTGAAATGGGGTCAGACGGTGATTAGTAGCTGAGTCTCTTGACTGCAGTTCTTGCGAACGCTAGCCAAGGAGGATCTGAGTAGTGAACCACGAGGCTTATCATGCTGGAAGTGAGGGCTATGTGTTCACTCGGGTGGACAAGCTCCATAGGTAGTTGTTCAAATCAACCTGAATCTCAAGGGAAAGAGCAGTCCAGAGGTAAATACTAAGAGGAAGCAAAATTATATCAATGGTGAGGGATTGTGTGGCTTTTTAGGGCTCATGCACCCTTTGAAGATCTCAAAAAATCAGAGGCCTTTCCATCCCCCAAAATGGGCCGAAATATATGTGCATGGAATTTCTGGATGTTTATCATCTTCTAATTAAGTTCACTTACTGATACTATATCTTGAACAGCATCACATACATAATGTTTTAATTAATTGAAATAATTAGATAATTTCTGGAAGCATCCAGAAGATGTCAGGACCTATTCTTTATTTTACCTACTTTTTTACAACATTTGTACATTTAACCACATTGTCCTCATTTTACAGAGGGGAATGTATCCAGGGCTACCACAGTCACTTCAGGGCAGAGGTAGAAGTTGAATCCTGAGCCATGTAACTAGCAGATTTGGAGTCCGTGTCTGGGCTCCAAGGTGGGATCCATGTGTTCCCACAATGGCCCAATAAAGACAACAAATGGATTGTTGCCAGAAGGGAGGAAACAAAGAGGCCTTGTCGAGGAGGTTTATTGAAACCATCCCATGGCAGCCTTCTGTGACATAGAATGTTGTTGAGGAAGAAGGTGACTATTGGCCCTGGCCAGACAGCGTCAGAGTCTGGACTGTAAGGCTGAACTACAAGTCTGTCAGACTGAAGGTGTCCCAGTAGTCATAGGAGCTCATCACACTACTTCTGGTCATAGGTTATGACTCAGTCATTTTTTGTTTTCATTGGTGGTGTAATATAAAAGAGAAAGAGTCTACACTGTGTTAAATGTCTAGCTATTTTTTCATCTTTTGAAATGAATTTTATATAACTATTCTTGGTTCTGTCCATCAGGCTTTTCTCTCTCTCTATCTCTCTCTCTCTCCACATTTGTGATATATATATATATATATATATATATATATATATATATATACACACACACACACACACACACACACACACACATGTTTGCTTGGTTTGCTTGTGTGCAAATTGTGTGGATGCACATGTGTGTGAAGGCTACAATATTAGATGCCTTCCGCCACTGCTCCCCATTTTATTTCTGGAGACAAGGTCTTTCACTGAACCTAGAACTTCTCAGTTCAACTAGCTTGCCTGACCAATGTGCTCCAGGGATCTGCTTGTCTCCACCTCCCCAGCACTGGGATTACAGATAGGCATGGCTGTACCTGGCTTTCTTACCATCTCTTTATACTAGTGATACACCTCAGTTAGCCAGTCACGGTAAGAGAGTCATCAGGGGGTTAAAATGTTAGTGAACTTTCTATGAAAGCATAGTGTCTGTCTTTATTTGTGTAGGATATTTTATAATAAGCATTCCAATTATCTACTCTCATCCTGAAAACTTCTACAGTTACAATGCGATTACATACTTTGTACCTACTTACAAAAAGACTTTCAACAGAACAGAAAGTTGTCTGTAATAAGAGATGTATAAAGAGAAACTCAACTTTGTAGTAGTGGAATAGCAAGTGTAGATTCAACTTAAACTGTATCATAAATGTATAGATATTCATTAACTTTTCCCTTCTCTTTCTAAACAGAGAAAAACTGCCAATCAACCAGTGTACAGTCATCAAGAAACTGTTTATGATAGTGTTTCTTTTTTTAAAATTATTACATTTATGGTTTAGTTGTGAGTATGTGTGTTTGTGCCTGTGTCTGTGTATATGTATCTGTGCATGTGAGAGGCCGGAAGAGAGTGTTGCATTCCCTGGAGTTGGAGTTACAGGTGGTTGTTATCCTCTCAGTGTGGATGCTGGAATCCAAACTCAGCTTCTCTGCAAGAGCAGCAAGTGCTCATAACTGCTGAGCCATTGATCCTGTCCTCTCTCTCTCTCTCTCTCTCTCTCTCTCTCTCTCTCTCTCTCTCTCTCTCTCTCTCTCTCTCTCTCTCTCTCTCTGTGTGTGTGTGTGTGTGTGTGTGTGTGTGTGTGTGTGTGCGCAGAGCGCATGCGTGCAAGCGCTGGGAGGGAAGGGAAGCGGGGGGGGGGGGGAGTAGGAAGACAACTGGGTGGATTCTGTTCCCCCTTCCATCCTGCAGGTTCTGGGGATAGAATTCATGTTACCAGGCTTAGCAGCACGCTCCCTTCCCCTCCAAGACATCTCACCAGCCCTGTAGTAGTGCTTTGGCAAAACTATTGTACGAGCTATTTCCAGAGCTTCTGCCTAGGGAAAGAAAGTAAACCCATGGAATGAAATTCAATTCCGATGAAAGCTGAGTCAAAGTTCTGTGGGTGTTATAAAAGTTGTTTCCCACAGTGGCACTGGCTGAAGCCCTTGCTGTGACAGAACCATCATCCTACAAGCTAGCAACTTTTCTGCGTCACTTTTCCTTTATGTTAGGAGTACCCCCAGCTGTTGTGTGAAAGCTAGTGTCCCTCCAAACTTCACTTGTGCAATTTCAGCACTCAGTGTGAGTAATAAGAGCTGGGGCTCTTGAGGAAATGAGGGATCTGCCATAAGGCATAGGAATAGAGCCCTCTTAAAAGAGGCTGAAGAGAGCTAGTGGTCCTTCCTATTCCATTCTAGAAGGCTACAGAAAGCACTGTGTACCAGGAAGAGACCCTGACCAACACAGAATCAGAGAGAGTATTTATTTTGGGCTTCTGGCCATAAGAAGCATGAGAAATTTCTGTTGTTTATGAATTTCCCAATATACAGTATTTTGTAACAGCTGCTGACATAGACCAAGATAATCCCCATGACAGGCAGAAGCAAACTGAGCATCAATAACGCAAAACAATTGCTTCTATTGTCAACGAGCCCTGGAGGGTTTCATAGGTTATTGTCAAGTTTTTGCAGCTATCAGATAACAGAAATATAGCCTGGTTATACTTTTATAATATGTAGTAATGAAAAAGGCACATTTCATAACGTTCTGTACTCCATGGTTCAGAAAGTCCTTATTTAGGGCTGGAGAGATGACCCAGTGGTTAGGAGCACTGGCTGCTCTCTGAAAGGACCTGGGTTCAATTCCCAGCACCCATGTGGCATCTCACAAATATCTGTAGTTCCAATTCCAGGGGACCTGAAGCCCTCACACAGACATACATGCAGGCAAAACACCAATACACATAAAACAGATAAATAAATATTTTTTTAAAAAAAGGAAAGTCCTTATCTAACTGTGTGTAGCTGTGAAGAAAGATTGAGATTTGCTAGGCCCTAGAAAGGTCGGGGATCTATTTTCTATTCATCCACTATTACTGAGGCTTTAAAGTCTATTATTTTAGTTATAACTTCTGTATTATTTAAATAATACATATTAATTATTTTTCTCTTGTGAAAGAGAAAAGAAACACTGACCAAGGCAACTTATAGAAGTGAAGATTTATTTGCCTTACACTTCAAGAAGGACAAGAGTCTTTCTTTGTGGGGAGGTATGGTAACAAGCCGGCACGGAGGCAGGAGAAGCAAGCTGAGAGATCCCACTTCTTTCTGAACACAAAGCAGAGGTAGCAAACTAAAACTCATGTGTCAAAGCCACCCTAACACCCCCCCAGTGATATACTTCCTCCAGCAAGGATGTACCTCTTAAATCTCCCCCAAACAACTCTACCAACAAATATTCAAACTTCCGAGCCCATGGGGAATCTTCTCATTCAAACCACCACACCCTCTGTTATGATATTATACAGTGTTGGCTCTTTTCCGCTCAGCTATTCTACCCATTTTATAGATGAGGCAAGTAGCTTTATAAGACTTTTCGGGGTTAATAATCCTAATGGCAAAATATTGTTAGAAACTCTAACAATGTCCTGGGATTTGCCTCTTGTGTTCATGTCATTAAAGAAAAAGTAATGATTGCCTGTGTACTCTGCACAGGACCCTGTGATTATTTGATATTGGGTATCCTAAATACAGAAATGTAAAGTCTCTATTAGGATTAGATTACAGAGGTAGCCCGCTCAACAATGAAGTATTCATTTATTAATAAAAGATGTCTACCCAAAAGAGGACTGATTTTCAGCATCTCTAGGACTGCTCCCTAGAGATTTCCTCTTTATCACCTGGTTCCACGGCATCTGTCTCATCTCTTCTGCGTCTCTGAAGGCAGAGAGCTGAGGAAGACAGAGCTTTTAGCCCCGGAGCATATACCATAGCTGAGTACAGGAAGCGAGAGAGAAAAAAAAAAAAAAAAAAAAAAAAAAAAAAAAAAAAAAAAAAAAAAAAAAAAAAACACATAGCCTGACTTCCTTCCTGGAGACAGATAAGAAACCCGGAGACAAGCCCTGGGGCTACAGCCTTTGTGCTTCAGCTGGAGGGCTGTTCAGAGTCTCCTTCCAGGAATGAAGCTTGCGCCCTTCATCCAGTAGAGCATTGTGTTGTGTTCCACACCGTGCATGCTGAAGGTGCCAGGATCTGAATCCTTTCACTCAATGGCGCACCCAGCAACTCCTGCGCATGTTCTGAAAGGGGCTGTTAGAAGACAGTCCCATCTTTCAGAGATTCCATCTTGTGGTTCAGGGTTCCCATGTGGCGAGTGTGGTGTCCTGGGGAGGAGGCAGTGCCATACAGACAGTTCGCTGCTCCCCTGAGTCTAAACAATGGGCCTCCAAATGATCAGGTGCCAGAGATTCAAATGACCACAAACCAGGCATGTGGTGTAAAGAAAGAAAACCCCCAGCCTTGTAAACGAACCCAGCCGTGGGCATTCCGGTTTGTTGAAGATATGTTACGTCAGATGGCTGGGAGGGTTTGTCAGTAGTACATGCAGGCTGATGTATGAGCGAGCTTGAAGTGGCCAGGTCCCTACAGTTTTTAGATCTCTACATATGCCAGCAGTGGTACAGCACACATATTGTTGCGGCGCTTGGAAGGCTGAAGACTGAGAGTTGTGAGTTTGAGACCAGCCTGGGCTGCAGAGAGAGACCTTGCACCAGAGGAAACAAAAATTCAAAACAAATAAGAAGTATAAATCTGAATACGAAATGTATACATGTTAAAATACCGCTAAATAGTAAAATATCTCTCCTTTTAAACATCTGATGTCGTTCTTTTGTGCTATTGGTTTGATTTTCTAGAAAACAGATTCTGAGGACAGTATTCAGGAAGTTGATCAGGGAGTGTTCCTGCAGTTACCCTCTGCTGAAGGGCAGGGGAAGGAAGGGAAGGCCTGTTGGGCAAAGAGACAATTGAGCTTCCACTGAGCAGACAGGCAGGCCTGAAACTGCAATGGAGTAGGGGAGCCGGCCCTGCTGTGCTCGCATTAGTCAGCCCTTGGAGCAGGTTGTCCTTGGTGGGCACTTCTTAAGCAACTTACAAGGTGGCCATTGAGGGTGGAGAGCTTTGAGGAGGACGAATTCAGTCAGTTGAGGGATCTGGAAGGATCTCCAGGGTCTGCTGTAGACAACAGAAAAGGCAGGAACTTTCCTACCTGAGCCATTCCTCCAGCTCTCTATACTTGCTTCTTTGTGCTAATTCTGAAAGAAACTATTCCAGTTTTTCGATGACTTTTCTCTTGAGAGTCTCATGGCCTCCCTTCCACAACTGGTCTTAGATCAGAATGATGCCATTATTGCCTTCTACCAACCATTCAAGACTCCCCTCCCTCTTGTCTGGATCAATTTGTTTGTCTGGTGTCGGGACTCCGAGAAGTCAAAGCCCCTGATCATCACGCCCTTCTGAGGTGCAAGTTCTCTGTACCTCACATGCTCCCCCAGTGTAGCATCAGGGTTGGGCAATTTGTTACCCTGCTGCCATAAGATAGCAGCAGACCCTATCTTCCTGATAAGGTCCTATTATTATTATTATTATTATTATTATTATTATTATTATTTTATTTGCACAAAGCACAGCTTGCAGTTCCAACTTGTAGTTCAGTAGTACCCTTGCCCTGCCCCCTGGTGGAAACATTGCTTCTTTGGTGAAAAGACAGGAATAAAAGAAATATAAAAATAGAAAAGTATGCATCTCCCAATGGGAGTGAAGGTAAATCTTCTTTCTGCTCTGGTTCTTATAACCCTTTTTGGACATCTCTGTGGATCTATTGCCACTAAAGGACGTTAATATAAAATGTACATTGCTTCCAGAAAGTTATTGCCCAATCTTTCCTATACATTCTCTCAGAATGATGTGGTCATGTGGTATTTGACATAACACATGGTACCTCAGACCTTGTGGCCTTTTTTGCAACTGGTTTGCTATTACCCAGACCCTTTGTTATGATTTGATATTACATGGGATTTCATGCCAGTTAATCACTCCGTCCTGAGGCCCTCATGTAGTGGTATCTTTGACACCCTAGGGACAGGAATGCCAAGTCCATATTAAAACGATTTATTTCCATAAAGATGAATCACTGCATCTTCAGATGTATTCAACTTGTAACCAAGTGGCTGTTTGTGCCTTTGCCAGATGGTACCATATTCGGGAACCAACCAGTATTGTTCTCTGTTGTTGTCAAGGTAAACATTGATTGCAACAGTAACCAAGTTAGTGTTGATGCGTGGGAGTTAGTTTCTTGTAGATCCTTTAGCCCTGTCACAGTGTCTACTCTACTGATGATCCCATTGTGGCACCGATGTGGCTGATGGCAACAGACAATCACTTTATCTACCTTACTGTTTAGTGCCTCTTTCTGAATGGATGCTCTCTAGAAGATTTTAATAGCCAATATATAATAAATAGATCTTCACTCCTGATACCCACCCAAATAGGCATACCCATATGCTTCTATCAAAGGCTTTTCTAGGTCCCACTCAACACTCTCTCTATAAAATAAACAAACCTGTGTGTTTTCTTCCTCCACATTCTGTACTAGAGTGTACAGACAGAAAGGCACTTAGCAACACGAGACAGGCTGACCAGCTTATCAGGCTGAATTGGGCCTTACAGCTCTCCTTCGGCCCTGTCTCAAGTCTTACCAATGGACCCACATCCATTGGTTATGAACGACTGATGGAGTCAAATTATTCTATGATGCTTTGGTCTAATAGAACCTAGTTCATGGTGGACTTGTCCCTGCTCAGGCTTCGATTTCTACCAGCGTTCCGTATTATTCAAGGATTTAACTTTTGATTATGGTAGATTTCTCTTGTACCAGAGTCAGAGAATCTAAGTTATCATTCTCCTACTATTATATAGCCTCCAAGAGGCATCTTTCTCCATCCTGGTACTATTGCAGTTATTGGGTCTTATTGCCAAGGCGTCAGGCCTTGTTCTCTAGGTCATGCTGTGGGACCCTTTCTTATTCTAGACACCATGCAGAAGAGACAGGGTTTTGTTTTGTTTCCATGAGTGGGTTTTAACACATTTGGAGGGTATGAAACATGCCATCTCTAAAACCTGAGGAGGTTTGTCCTGGCTTGTGTCGCTCTCTTTGTAAAGACTTACTCGGCGTAATGACCTGCCTTCTACTCTGGAGGGATTGGGTCCAGAAACATTGGAAACCATTTCCCTGCCTTTATAGTTCATGTGTCTTACCAACGCCACCAATGTACTTGTAATGTCTTACTGGTTTAATTGGGTTTGTATCATGCCATCAATGGATTGTACCACTTAGGTGTTCAAATTATATAGCAGCTTAGATCTTTATACTGTGTTGTGGTGGAGAGAAGCGTAATTAGTATAATCTGGGTTTAGGGCTGTTAGTACATCTGTTGTCTGCTCCAAGACTACATAAACTGTTCTTGATCCCTCTTTCTAACAGAAAGTCATCCATTTGCTAAATGGATGGCTCTACACAATGGACTTGAATGAACAACGATCTGCATAGAAAAACACATAGCCTCTTAGGTTTGGGCTATTGCTTAATTCAGTCTTTCTCTGGAAGTTGTCTGGCTTGTATGATTTCCAGATTCGTGAATTAAATGGAGATCTTTAAATGCGCATCTTCCATTTCCACGAAATTAAAAATAAAAATAAACTTTAGGTAAGAATGGGGGTTAGTTTCAGAATCCACTACTGGGTCTTCCCTGCCTGAGGCTAAGAAACCAATGTGGAAATCGTTTTGTCATTTTTGTTCTTTACAATAGTTTTGTGAGAATGACCACTCCGTGGATCTGTTCATCTAAGGGGCTAAGCATGAGTTATGGGTCCATTTATTACCTATTCTACATGGTTCCACCTTTGTTGGTCCTCATGGCTTTGGTTTTCACTTTCAGCTGAGCGCCTGTTGTCCATCAGGCACCAAGACGTCTATGTGTACCCTCTCAGGATAATGTCATCCAACAGGTGTCTGAATGTCAGAGGGTACCTCCTGCCTCTCTTGTGGCAGAAACGATTCCTGCTACCAGTCTTGACGTAAATGAGAATAAGAAGTATTTTCTAAGATTTTTTTATATGTAACTGAAGGAAATAAAACTATGTATTTATATTGAGTCCCAAGCACAAGCCCCACCACTCTTCGGGAAACATGTAATTCCACCTCCCAGGTTTTCTCACGTGGGGATTTCAGCTGAACGTTGTGGTACAGAGTGATTTTGGTAAAACAGGAAGACAGTGGAATGGGACAGTGAGGACACCGTACACACCATGGCCCTGTCAAAACAAAACAGCACCCTGGACCTCTATTCCCAGCCTCGAACCCATACATAGCTGGAGACACAGAATTTCTTTTCTTTTCTTTTCTTTCTTTCTTTCTTTCTTTCTTTCTTTCTTTCTTTCTTTCAGGAAAAATGATTCACAATAACATCCTTGCAATTCAAATAAATTGATCAGGCCAAGACAAAATATTTTCCTATTGGTGTGAATGTAACTTCACCTGTGTATCTAGCCTATGATGGAGCAGAGATAGAGCTCATCGTGTAGTAACCCAACCCTTCCCTCCCAACCTCATTTACCTGGTTCAGGCCTTTGAAATGAGCTACAGACAAAGCTTTTGGGCCAGGCAAGAAGCCTTCAGGATCACAGTCCACTGAGGAAAAGAGGGAAAACTCCACCCAGAGACACACTAAAGGCTGAGTACCTCTGCCCAACCTACTGTGAGTTTGATGTCGGAATTAGCCCACAATCATACTGCTTTTATGACTATATATTTTTAATTTCATGTATCAAAGACAAACTTATTTGCCAGATCATTTCTTGGCTTACTATGTAAATATCAAATAATATCAGGGAACGGTCTCTTTAATTTTTTTCTGTCACATTGGAATTACAGACAAAGATTTTTTTTGTTTGAAATACAGGCAACATTAACATGTCCAAATGACCTGATGAGATGTCCTATGAATGAATGTTTGTCTATGTAACTTGATAGCAGTTAAGCCATGTCACCAGGGCCTGGTACATAGATCCTGCTCCTTCAGTACTTGCCCAGATTTAGATTTATCTTTGAGCTCTTTTTCTTCCATCTTTCAAATAAAAGCCAAAGGGAAATGTTTTCTCATATTAATAGCACAAAATATAAATATTTTCAAAGCATAAATATTATTAGTATCCAAAACTGCAAGTGCTATAGCTAGTTCAGACATCTTTTGGAGATTAAAAAGTAGACAGAATTTTCCAGGCTTTTTCCTGTGTGTATTTAATTAACCCTTCTCTCCATTGGTTCTGCTCTGATCTAATCTCTATAAAGAAACTTCAGGTGATAGAGACAGATGAATTTAGTGAGCATCAAGACGTCAGAAGTGGGAATTGCTGTTGCTTAATTAACTTCGGTCTTCTCTTCTTTCTCAACCGCTTTAGACTCGTGCTTAACCTTCAGTTTCCTTGAATTTCTCTGGTATGTCTCAGCACTCTCCTGAAAGCATCATGGTCCAGTTCTCCACCATTCCTATTCCTACCTACAGGTGGAAAGATAATGCAGCTGGAGGAACGTCTGTCACCGTGCTGATACTCTCTTTCAAGGCATGGCCACTGATTGAAATTCCATTGAGCTGCCCAGTAACTGCCCCACACCCCCTCATCCCTTTCCAGCTCTCCTCTAACTTCCACTGCCATTGTCTCGGTGGATGGCAGAGAAAGCACATGTAAGGAGACAATTCCCGTATACTACCTCTTCCAGTATACATAGCCACCTGCCTGGAACTGTGCCCTCTAGGAACTGGGGAGGATGCATCTTCTTGCTAGCTCAGGACAAGCCTTCCACTTGAACACTAGGTGTCACCTGTGCTGTCTGTTTAAGAATTCCATGAAGAAATTGTCTCATTTCTCTAGTGCCTCCTTATTGATTCTACCATTTGCCGTACAAATACACTGTTAATGTTTTGCTGAATTATCATCTGCTTTATGTGCTAGCTACTACTCCTTTTCCCTCTCTCTGCTTACAACAAAATTCTTTGAAATAGTTGTCTGTGTTAGATGTCTGCAAATTCTACCCTGATTTTCTCCCAAAAAGATTCCATGGAGATTTTGCCCCCAAACAACAAGAAACCCATTCTGGAACATGCAAATGATTGCATTCTGTAAATATTACTTTCCTAACTTTTAAATAGAGGCTGGGAATTAATCCTAGAACTGTGCACAGGAGGGGCAGGTTCTTCACCACTAAACTAGCCCCAACAATCCTTCACTAACTTAATACATCACATAGCATACACATACACCCCTCATGTGTGCATGCACACACACATGCGTACTACCCCACATAGCACTATAAGATGGCTCGGGAAGTGCTCACTTTGGAGAAACTCTGGTCAAAGCCATGCAATCTTGATACTGTTTTCACCCAGTGAGGAGTTGATTCTCTGTTATCATCATCTCGGCTTTCCTTTAAAAGTGAAGACTCTACTTTCTGTGACACGCAAAACGTCACACCCTGATGGTGGTGTCACCCTGACACACTCACGTGTTGGTTCCTCTCATCTAGCACTGTTGGTACAAAACACTGCAGCTCCGAATCCCAGCTGGTCATCTGCTGTCCCTGCTCTTCACGTGATGTTCACAGACACCTCCCAGACTGTCCCGTCCTTTTTCATTATTTCCAAAGATTTCCTAGGACAGTTTCATCTGCTTGACTGGACAAGACATGAAGGAAATTTTCCCCTCTGCCCACTAAGGTTCCCAGGACTACACTGACAGGTTAATTGGAGAAAAGACATGCACATTTATGCTGTGCACATCATGACAGTGTAATGATGCACCAACTCTATGTGATTCGGAATCTTGTATATCCTGGTTCTGCAGGAGATAATACAGATTGTAGACAATTTCTAGGGCTATAGAAAATAATTTTAGTGGAACTAAATGGGTTTGGAGAGCACACAATGGTCAAGGACAAAGTCTGTATGACGCAGAGAGTGGATGGAACAGTTTTATTGAGACTGAAGTAGGCACATGGGTGACAAGAACATCCAGGTGTAGTGACAGACTTCAGTGTGCCTTCATATCATCTGAGCTTCATCTTTAGTTAATGAAGTTTCAGGCAGGAGACTGAAGCAATTTGCTTTCCATTGGTAGAGCTGTCCACGGAGACAGGGAACTTGGCAGCAAGTTTTCCAAGCTTCACCCACAGGAGAGAAGCAAATGGAGGTCAGAGGTACCTGTGTTTGTAGTTAGGGCCTGAAATATCTTGACCCATCAAAATACTCATCTTTGGGACCTAGTTTTCAGAACCCCAACAGCATCCTCACCTTCAATGAATTGCTCAAATGGAAATAAATAAATAACTAAATGTGGTCATTTCTCATAACCCAGCCACATCCATCAGTAGTATTGATTTTTTACTTCAAAGGACACCCAATATGAGACTGTTGTTTTGGTACAGGCTAGCATCATCTCAGCGGGCTTCTGGTAACTTCTGTGGGTAAACTCCTCTTCAAACTTACAATGAATTTAAGTGACTTCCTCTTCCTCTCCCTATCCTCACTCATCTCCAATGTATTGGCAAACACTTGAAATACATGTAAATGTTTAGACTCACCTCTTTTCTTAGAATGCCAGCTTCATGAGAGAAAGGATTTTTTGGGCTCTGGTTTGTTTACATATTTGTACTCCTCTTACCTTGGCATCATGGCAGAAATTCATGAAATTGTTAGTTGAATTATATGATAACTCATCACAAAGCCACTCCCCTGTGAGACAGGTAAACACAGTCTTCAATTTATGGAAAAGGAAACTGCCTTTGTGGTCTAAACTTTGAAGAGACACCATGACCAAGGCAGTCCTTATAAAAGAAAACACTCAATTGGAGACTTACAGTCTCAGAAGGCTAGCCATTATCATTATGGTTCTGAGCATGGGGACACACAGGCAGACATGGTGCTGGAGAAGTAACTGAGAGCCCTGTAATCCAATTCACAGGCAGCAGGCAAAGAGAGATATTGCATCTGGCAGGGGCTTTTGAAACCTCAGAGCCCATTCTCAGTGACACACCTACTCCAACAAGGCCACACCTCCTAATCCTTCCCAAACAGTTCCACTAACTAGGGACCAAGCATTCAAATACATGAGCTGATGGGGGTGAGGAGGGACATTCTCATTCAAACCAGCATGGAAAACCAAGTTTTAAACAGCAAATGTGAACTGGCGAAGATGATAGAATCAGGAAATCAGCACAATGGACTATGGGTCAATGTTCCTTTTCCTCCAAGTCTGGGTCCTTAAGCAACACACCAGTCTGGACCCCAGTCCATGTTTTCTTCCTTGAAAGCCAATATCAATGGTTTCTTAAGTCTCTAATTAAAAATGTTTGGTTTTCTATTGCTCTGATAAAATGTTATAGCAAAAGTAACTTTTATAGAAAAGGGAGTTTATTTGGACCCACCTGCAGTGACATACTTTCTTCAACAAGACCATTCCTTCCAAGCCTCCCCAGACATCAGCACCAACTGTTGACCAAGCATTTAAATGCAGGAGACTGTGCGGGGGGAGGGGGGGAATCTCATTCAATCCACACAACCAAGTCCTTGGTCTTCTCTATAAAGGAGCTCTGATGTAAGCTTCTTTAAAGCTATGGCCTCGCAATCAGTGTTTAGGGATAAGATGTATTCTACTCGGTCATTCCTTGGGCCTTGGAATTTTGGGTTTTACCCATGTTAGCAAAATGTGTCTCCAACCATCTTGAATTGAATTCAGAATTAGAAAACACCAAGCTATAGAGAACTAAGACTAATGTTTTAAAACTAGACTCCAATTATATGGAAGAGTTGCAGAAAAACTATTCCACCTGTATAGCCTTCCTTGAGAGACATTTATTTTAAAATTTTTTATGTTGACAATTCTTTAACAATTTAAATGATCAGGGACCTAGTTGAGCCATTCAGTGAATAACATTGACACATTTACTGCTGTCAAAAAGCCTACATTCTTTTGAGGTGCAGAAGTCTATTTTCTAGCAATAATACCAAGTGCTGCATTAATAAGTCACATGATAAAATGTGCTATGGGGATGGATAAGTAGAGATTGGGGCTACAAGTTACAAATTGCACTCTTCTGAAGGAAAGTGGGAAGCAAACTCCACAATTGGCAACATTACCATTCATGTTTCTAACTCCACCATCTAGAAAAATGACGGTCTTTAGTAAGTACAAAGCAAAGAGTATGTGTGTATTATGGGCTGTGTTAATAATGAGAGCTGCTGAAGTAAAGAACTCAGCCAAGAGTTACTCCTGTAAGCTTACAGAGCGAAGGATGGCTTGACAGAGAGAGGAGTTTCATAGTCTGGATGTATTTAAAGGCAGGAAGCGAATCTGCTGACAGAGTGATAGGAAGGGTTAGAGTATGACCCACGAAAGGACATTGAGGATGACGATAAGCCTGTAGCCTGAGCAACTAGAATAGAGTAGCCATTGGCCAAAGTTTTGGGGTGTGGCAGCTTTGGTGGCCAAAGTTAAGTTTCTTTGGGACCAACACCAAGTTTCTATTTCTATGTGTCCGAGTTGCTCCGTCTCACAGTTTCCTGTGATACTTTAAGCCAAGTCCTACTGTGTATCCAAGGAAAAAGCATTCTGAATCCTTCTGTGGAAAACATCACGCTGATTCCACTGCTCTCTTGGCCAGACACAGAGGCAGCCTGAATCGATGGTTGCCTTGTCTTTTATACTGCTGGAATTGCCAAAGAAGGCTTTTTTTTTTTCTTCAGTCATCCCAAAGACTTTTCTTTTCTTTTAAGAAAGAGGAAGATGGCTGAAGGGGACAGCTGAAGGGAAAAATTGTTTGTTGTATGGCTCTGATGATGGCAGCAGCTTGAACTAATTAGCTGGCTATAATGCTTTTCTGTGCAGGGACTTCTGCAACAGTCTGATCCCAGGAACACACCACAGTTCCTGCTGAGCATGGCCTCTTGCATTCAATCTCCGCTTCAACAGGTTGAGTCAACTCTGCACGATCTACATGATCATCCAGTAGTCAAAAACTGTAATGGGAATTTAATGAAGGATGTTCTGGATTTCAGTGACATCATCCAAGGAAATAAAGTCAAAAAAGCCATGAAGTGAACAGAAATAAGAGAATGAAGTAAGGGAGGAAAGAGAGAAGAAGAGCAAAAGGAAAATGAGAAGGAAGAGGAAGAAGAATAGGAAGAAAGAATAAGAATAGTAATAGTAATAGATTTGGTTAAGATTGTAAACATTCAGTATCTATCTCTGTTTTTCCTAAACAAACTTATAAAGATCTCTTCCAGTACAAGTTAAGTTTGGAACAATAAAATCCAGGAGAGACAGAGACAGAGAAAGAGAGAGACAGGGAAACAGACTGACACACACACACGCACACACACACACACACACACACAGAGAGAGAGAGAGAGAGAGAGAGAGAGAGAGAGAGAGAGAAGCACACACACATTGCTCTGCATAGTTTCATAGCCCATAGTTTATTCTCTTTGCTCTAAATATAACCCTACTCATTTGCATGTTAGTCCCAAAATTCTTTGTGATATCACAACTCCCTCCTGGTTAGTGGTTTTAGCATCTATGTAAGAACAAACCAAAATGTTTAGGGTATTTCTTTGACCCAGTCTTTTCTCTCTCTTTTTTCATTCTTTCTGTGTCTTGGAAAAGATTTCAAGGTGGTGACCTTCATTTGGCATTCTTCCTCTGGGCCAGAAATAAATTGAGAAATTCTTCAACTTTTCCTTTGAAAATTGCGTTCTGTCCAATTGCCCATGACTAACCGGAAGCCTCGGATTAACATACTAGAGAGGGAGTGTTTGAGGCAATTAGTGTGTCCTTTGATTATGTGATCAGGTTAGCTCATTTCCTGTTTGTAGGAAGCAGAGGCTAGGACATTCGGAACCCTATTTCTGTAGGTGCCTTACATAGCTCTTCTGTTCCAAGAAAATCTTCAGTTTAATTGTAAGTTGTCAAGAAGTGTGGCCAGAAGGCCTGCCTTATAGCAATGTCAATGTCAGATCCCTAACAGCATGACTCAAGCTGAATGACAGGCACGGAATTTCTGTTTAGTGGAACATTTGGGCTGACTGAGAATTGGAGAGCTGGGGAGGTGATAGGAGACTTAAGAAGATTTTCTAATTTTTGCAATTAGCAAAAAAAAAAAATAGCAAAAAAATTAGCAAGCCAATTTTTTGATGTTAATAAAATTGTATGTTTGGGATTATTTTTTAGAACTCCCCCCCGCCCCCCCACCACCATCGCTGTTCCGCGAGCATAGTGGCTTCTCCAGTCTCTCTTGGCCTTTTCAGCCAAAAGACATTAGGTACCAGCGCTTCAAAGGCCACCTTTTTCACTCTTGCAAATCGTGTCTTTCAACAATAAACCCGGGATTTTGCGCTGCATACCTGGCGGGTTGCTCAAAGACAACCACACTGGCAAAAGAGGTCCGCTCACAACCCCGTGGCTGAACCGGGAACGTGCAGGGCCTTTGCCTTCCCACTATAGGGGTTTTCTCTGCCTTGTACCCACAGAGCAGCACATGCTCTTTCTTGAGCTGTAAGAGTCAGGCAAAGAATATTTTTTAAATGCAGAGAACGAGCAAGAAGCCTTACGTTGCTCTTACACACATCCACGCCCCGAGTTAAGTTGCTTTGTATTTTTAAGTGCATATATTCCAGACACGGAGTCAAGTGGCATAAAGTCTGATCAGGTCTCTGCTCTCCAAGGGTCTGTGCCTGCTGTTTACAAATACCCTGCAAGCAGCAGAGGCGCCGCCCAGCCTTTGGTTCTAACAAAGGCGGCGGCGCCACATTCTGTCCGCAAGTGGTGGAGGACAGTCGACTCCCGGAGATGAGTCCGGTGCCATCTCCTTTTTAAAAGCATAGTAGAGAAGATGGGAGATCCGGGTAGGGAATAGTGGGAGGTGTGGGTGTTCCGAGGGGTTTGGCCCTGGAGGCGCATAGGCCACTAGCGTGGCTTCGCCTGGGGTTGTAGCATCCTTGCCCTGAAAAGTCCCTCGCGCCCCCTGGTGGCTGAAGAGCTGACTGGTTCCGCGGATCTAGCAAGTAAAGGCGGGGGAGCCTTGGCGGGGGGAGGAGTGGGGTGAGGCAGATGCAAAGAAGAAAATCAATAGGGATAAGAGAGAAGAGGGAGGAGTCTTAGATCAGCTATTCCTGCCTTACGGGGTCCCAGCTGGCACCACAAAAGAAAAAACAAAAAAGAAGCCCCAACCCGGGCGTGAACGCCAGCGGAGGAGGGTGCGAGTGGCCGGGGGCTGGTCGGGGCTAAGGGAAACCGGGGAGATTTACTATTGTCTCTGGCAGTCGCCGCGGGAGCCCGGGAGGGGGGCGGAGGCGAGAGGAGGCGGCAGCACCGGCCAGTGCACCATTCCCTCCACCTGATCTGGGGCGCTGTGCGCTGAGCCAGACGCACGAGCAGCAGCAGTAGCAGCAAGGCAGGCATCCCCTGCAGCCAGAGCAGCAACCATGTCCTACCAGGGCAAGAAGAACATCCCACGGATCACGGTGAGTCGGCCGGTTGACTCCTAGCGGGCCGCGGGCGGGGCGGCGCGGATGCCACTGGCGTCCCCGCTGGGTCCCTCGGGAAACAGGGACCCAGAGCGGTCCGGGTACTTGAATGCGGCGGTCGGACCAGACGGCACAGCCGGCGCCAAGCTGGTGCAGCGACCGTGGGGCTTGAGGAAATCAAAACAAAGAGGAAAACCTAAACACTGACTCGGAGAACTTCGGATTGTTTGTCCATCTCCACTGCCCAGAGCGCCTGCCTCACAGGGCTCAGCGGATCCTAGTCTCGCCTGGGAATGGGGCGTGGGGATCGGTGTGTGCTCCCGCAGCTTGAGGTGTGATTTTTGTTGATGGATCCTTTGGGTTTGGCAGGGTATGAGAGATGACACCTTTCTCCACCGGCACTTGCCAGCCGGACCGCGCCCCTCTCCTAGCTCTGGCAGTAAGGATTTGATACAGACGCCTTGGAGAGGGTTCTGTGGGTGCCTGAAATACCAGTCCTCGGGGGTACCCTCCTTTCTCACATTTAAACTGGTCTAGGTCTGGGTGTGTCAGATTCCAGACTCAACAACTAACGTGGCTGCAATGAAAATGAGCAACTTTATTTCACCGTAATCGTTTACCTTTTACATGCCATTCCTATTCCTCGTCCAAAAGAAAGCTGAGTTTTCAGAGAACATTTTAGTTTGCAGTTGCACAACGACACTGAGTGCATGCGGTGTCCAACTGCCATTGTGTGTTAGACTGAGCCACCGGCGACTGGCTGGTGCACCTAGGGCGGGTTAGAGAAGAGGACATGCTTTTATCTGCTATTGAACGGTTTTCCACCCAGGTGCTGTCCTGGACAAAATACCTCGCCCAGCCTGTGATTCCTCACTGATGAGTTAGTTGACTTGATGCCCTGAATAGTGAAGACGTTTGGCAGTCTGGGATAGCATTAAAACAAAAAGCAATAGCCCATGACATTTGGTGGCTTAGCAAGAAGCAGTATGGTTGTTGTATTGAGTGTGTGTGTGTGTGTGTGTGTGTGTGTGTGTGTGTTTGTGTGTGTATTAGAGGGATGGGTGGCTACTCCATCTTTGCAAGGGGAACAAAGGAAGTGATAGCTGGCCTCTGGGAGGCTCTGCAGCTGCCCCAGGGCCCACTTCTACCTGCCACCTGCTCAATTTGTAGCGATCTGCCAAGATTTTGCCACGAGCCTGAGTCTGTGTACACTTTTGCCTCTTGTGCTTCCTATGCCATTGAGTGAAGGACCTTCTTCATGCACCTCCCGCACCGCATTGTTAAGCGGCTTATTTGTATTGTAGCATCTCACCTTCAGTGTACACCTGAGCCTTCCTTCACTTTGGCGTTCGCACCCCACCCCTACCAGGTCGTCCACTTGATCCCACCAGGGAAGAAACACTCCCTAGGGAGAATAGCTGAGCTGGGTAGGGATCCTTTTGCCTGGCAGAGGCTTTGGGCTCAAAGGTATACTCCTGTATCACTACCTGACAGCATTAACTCTCCATTCTTGGGAAAACATTGTGTCGGTGTTTGCTTGGTGCCAGTTGCCTTTGCAGAGAAATATAGAAGGTATCACTCTTTGTATTCTCTTTGAATCTAGTTGGGATCTCAGCTTTGCCTTTATATTGGTTACTTTAATGAAGTGATGAGACCAAGTCTCTCATGCTACTGCAGCTGGAGGTCCGCTGCATTCCACTTATTTACATCTAGTCTGCACTTACCAAATATCCTTTTTGGGACAGACAGAGAATCATCCCCTGCCCCGTCCAATTTTCAAAGGTCTCATTCATTCTTCTTACAGACCCAGCCTGTGACATGGCATTCAGGACCACACCCATCCCTCTAGGTACCATTTCAGCCACCGTTAAGGAAAGATAAAGACATTTAGCCAGGATAGCTCGCCTTAGGAACCATGGTAACTGTGACTGTGCCCTGCCCTATTCTCAGGAGGGGGCTAGTAAGGGTTCCCTTTTGTCTCTATTTGGATGCTCTTCCCAGGGGTACTTCCTTCATTTTCAGTGCGTCTCCCATTCTTTCTCTGTGCATGGGTGTGGTACTACATACAGCGGGTACTGGAAGCTAGAGCTGCATCTCCAGCAGCTGGAACAGGAATGGACAGTGGGTGTGAATTTCTTCAAGCCAGGCTGCCTGGCAGTCATTGTTAAAACCAGGCGGATGGCAAGGAGGGCATGGCAGGGGGCGGGGTTGTCTTTGGGGATAAGGAATCCATTTCTAGATTTTTTTTCCCCTCATGCTTTGTGCTTGCATTTCTACAAACAAGGATTCTTCCTTGGAATAAAATATCATTGTATGTTTCTATGACTATAAGAGATTATCTTCCTATTACAAGTATTAAAATACCTCTCCTAGACATAGGTTAAAAATATAAAATATGGACACAGCTCTACAAAGATTGGAAAAGTAATTAAAACTCTAAATACAAAAATGTGTTCCCTGCTGTCAATATTGGTTCATTTTTAAGACAGCTAGCTAACCTTCTAAAATCCGAATTAACCGTCCTAGTCCCTGTCTTCTTTCCTGTTAAGGCAGCCCCACCCAGTAGCTCAAGTGTCACTATAGGCTGAAGACTGAAGGAGGCAGTCTTGGCGGAGGGAGCCTGACCCACTTGTCTCTCTAGACACCACCTTCAGCCATCATTTTTGGTAGAAGTGAGGGTTACTGTTGTTTTGTTTTAATTGCTTTCCTCCCTCAGCCTGCTTCCACTGGCCTCATCAGGTGAAAGCTTTTCTACTCTCAAGTGTGCATTGGTTTCTTGAGGGCAGGAGGTTTTGCTGTTGCTGGTGGAACGGGGATGGGGCTTTGCTTGTGAGTAGCTCAAGCTAGGATCTTATTTTGCCTTTTCAGGGCATCAAGGTGAAACATCTTTTCCACCTCAACACTGGTCCTCGACCCTCAGTGGCAGACACTAGTCATTCTGGGTTGCTCGATGGATTAGGCAAGAGACCTTCTAGGTCAACTATCTGATACCATGCTGGCCACCTAGTACCTAAGGAGTTATCAGTTCAATGACTGGATGATTAAATATATCTCCTAACCTGTTACTTTGTTCCAGTATTGTGTTGTGTGCATTGTATGTTTCTCCTATTCAAGCCTAAAATCAATACAGTCTGAGAGTATTCATATTCTAGGGGTTTAAGCAAACCTTAAAATCTTTTATCTATTATGTTTCATAAAAATATAGCATTTGGAATGATACCTCTACTATGTTAATTTGCAGGCTTTTTTTATGGTGACAGTCAGTCATTTTCTTTCTCTAATATAAGCTCCAACTTAAAGCTGACCACAGCAATGGGAAGACCCCTGATGTGTGGGTACCAGTACTTTCTGTGTATTTTCTTGTGAGAGCATCCACAAAAACCCACTTCAGAGTTTAGAGCCTGGAAACCTGGGTAGATCAAGTCAGTTACTCAGAGTCACACAGTGGGAGTTTGGGGGAAAAACTGGAAATCATATTCATGGCTTCTCCAAATTCAAAGTCGTTTTTATGCAGCTGTAGCCTCCCAAGGTCACATGAAGAGCCCCAGAATTCTCTCCTTTTCTCCCTCCCCACCTGCTCTGTGTCTTTCTGTGAGACAAACCACAGAGAGGTGGCTTTTTCTAAAACCTAATGGATTTTTGTAAGTAGTGCCTTGTATGTAGAAGGAACTACATTTCTGTTCTCTGGAGGCTGAGTTACCTGTGCGATCCTCAGACATTGCTGAGTGACATACCAGCTGGCAGTTTCAATCTAGAGCATAGAGCCTGAACTCAGATCTTGCTGGAAATGGGGCTATTGTCAGGCCATAGGTTCAAAGGCAAGAACTTTTTTTTAAGAAATAAAAGGGTCCAGTGAACTAGAGGAGTGCCTGTGGCCTTTGGAGTGGGGGCCTAGACTTAACTTTGAGGAAGGGGACAATACAATCTACGCCCCACATCTGTGAAGCACATCTTGTGCTTCAGAAGGTGTCACTTAATGGGAAGAAAATATCAGGAGGTAGAGAATTAGAATGTGGAGACCAAAAGAAGAAGCCAGCCTATCCAAGTAAGGAGTCTTGGAAGGGGAATTCCAGAGTGAAAAGCACATGAAAACCACTTAGGAATGGGAAGCATTTGAGCTAACTGATTGTGGAAATGTTGACTCAGGTCATGCCAGAAATATCTGTTCTGTTCCTCTATACTCTGAGCAGGTATGCCATGATTCCCAACCAGGCTATTCTTTCTGAAGTATAATCAACATGCCCCAGGTGTACTAAGAGCTTGGAGTGCCAGTTGCTGTGGCCAAACCAGCAAAAATATTTGGGGGAATTCCAGAGATTTCTTAAAAGAATTTGAAACTTACCTGGTTCACCCACCAGCTGGTAAATAAAAATTGTCTCTTTTCATCCCACTGGGCTGATAGGAGGTTCAATGAGCTGTGACCCCCGAACGTGGTCCGTGAACCCAGAGGTGTTCAAGATAGTAAACACCAGTTTGTTTATTTCAGAGTGTGAAAATTAATAAGGGAACATTTGACAAATGTCTGGTTTGTAAAGAGATTCCCTTAGGAAACTTTTAAAACATGTTTTCAAACAGAGAAGAATGAAAATGATGTCACATAAAACATTAATAATATTCTTGCCTTAGTTATATTTCAAGTCTGTAGAATTGTGCCTGTCATTCTTTTCTGACAGTCAGACAAGAGGCCACCAGACTGCCTTTGGACAGATCCAGAAATTCCCATATACGTTTGCACTGTGCTGTTTCCAGTCCTTCTCAGCTTCAATCTAGAGTGACATAGGGTGGCTCAGCCTTTCCAGCGGGCTGTTCACAACTCCACTTGTAGTGGCCTTTTCTCTACCACTTTCTTCCTAAATTAGAAAAACTAGATTAAATTTGAAAAAGAACAAAACCCCCTTTGTATTCTATATAGCTCTTTGTTCTTCAGCTCTTGGCATGTTTTATAAGACCATTTATATCTGCTTATTACGCATAAAAGCTGCAACGTGTTAACTACAGTGGGGATGTGTCCCTAGGGTACAAATGTGCCTGTTTGATCCAGCCCCTGCTTTTAATCAGAAGGGACTAAAAAGATGGGGACCATCCTCCCTCTGAGGTGATAACAATAGGTGAGCAGAAACCACCACCCCTACACCCAGTGAAGCTCCACCTATCCTCCACCTTCTCTCAGGCCACTGAGAAACAATTGTAAAAGACCTTGGAGAACAGGGTCTTCTATAAGCCCCTTTTCCATCAAATCAATTTCAACACATGTCTGTGTCAACATACAATATAGAGTTCCCTCCAAAATAAGAGCTCATCTGGTAAAATAAGATCAGTCCTTCCACCTGGCTCTTATTTTGAACTTAGTCCCTTTGTGGAGTAGAAATATGCCTTCTCCTGAGGAGGGCATCCTCTGAACTAGAGTGCTGGTTAGCAAGATGAAGCTCAAGCACAATGGAGCTATTATAGATCATCAAGTGACTGAGCCCAAACCAATGGAATTACCCCTTGTACCCCACCACAGGCTGAGTGGATTAATTAATTTAGTTCACTGCAACTTGGACATACAGTTACATGTCACTACTGTGCCCTCTAGAGAAAGGATCAGAGAGATTTCCTAATTTGACTAAAGTCACGTGGGTTAAAAGAAAGATCCTGGGTTTGTTCCATCCAGAGAAAAGACTGTTACCTAAGCAAGAAAGCAGGAGTTCCTTGGAGACAAGTGACTCCCCCCCACCTCTAATTCTCTACACCTGGTAGCTCAGGCAGCCAATATTTGCCAGAAGGGGTGGGGTGAGGAGGTGCTGGCCAAGTGTGTAGCATCACCATTGGAGGAAGAGCAGAGCGTCTACCCGTCTAAGGCAGTTCTTTCAGGCCTCTGAGTTTCCTTCTGGCTTTTGCCCAGGAGCACGTAGCAGTTCAGGATGGAAAGCAGATGCTGGTTTTTGTTGTTGTTTATTTGTTTGTTAGTTTTTTGTTTTGTCTTTGTTTTTGGGTTTTCCTGCCTTGCTTAACTGCAGATCTGGGCCTGCAACCCCTTCTCATTCTCTGGCCCTGTCCTTTTCCCAGACAGAAGGAGCTAGGCTCCTTATTCCCATTCAGAGACCCACCCAGCACTCTAAGCCCCATGGAAGCTCCATAATAGAATGGCCCAGGAACCTTTTGGGGACATCTGGAACTCAAAGACAAATTTCTCATGGCTTACTTTTTTTTTCTGCCATAGAATTACTAAACAATAAGACATGGAGGATAAGAGAGAATTCTTTCCCCTGATGATAATATCCAGGATCTTGTACATCTTATACACTCAGTTTAACTCTATGCTGAACTACTATAGCCACAGCCCAGATTTTATCTGAAGAGAGGCATCCCTTAGGGAAGCAAGCAAGCTCTTTTCTGACCACAGAGCAACAGAACCCTGAAGGGAGTGTCCTCAGCCCTGCCCTGGCCTCTCATTTACCTAAGACTCCAGGCAGCCTCAGAATCTGCACTGATAAACAGATCTTTGCACTCTCTGATCCCCAAGGTCACTGCTAATGCAAATGTTGCAGGAGCGGGGCAGCCCTTCCTCCTCTGTTCCACATTCGCTTAGACATAACTAACTGCTCCTGTGAGGGAAGCTCGAGCAGGGAAATGCATGAGAGTTGTTGGCTTCGGCTCAGCAGGACCAGCCAACATCTGTGTTGGATAGAAGGGACTCTAGTTGCTTTTTACCCTGAAGGTCTCAGGTTTTCTTATTTAGGGAGTGGACTTAGAGAATAGACTACACCAAACAACAGCGGGGGTGTGGGTAGTAATGAGTGAATTGCCCTTTCTATAGCAGATATTTGGGTTAATGAAAACTAACATTATTAGAGTGATGCCATGATTCATTTGCTGTCACTGTGCCTCCTTCAGTGAAGGCTGCCATTGATAAAGGCACAAAGGCGACAATTGCCACAAATCCAGACTAGTCAAACAAACAAGCAAACAGAAAACAGCTCTGAGCCTGTGCTCGCCCAAGCCTTTTTGGCTGCCCGTGCTGATATTTTAAATATGATGGCTGCTGTCCAATGGAAACAGCCGCCTCTCAAAAGCCCAGTAATGCCCTGGGCTCTCTGTGAGGCTACCAGTGAACACCCTGCACTCAAATCTATGACCGGCACATATTGGGTCCCCTGTTTAAGGAAAAGAAACCTCACAAACAATGTTGAATGAATAGATACATTTGACATTGACTTGCAGAATTACTTTAAATAGAAAAGATGACCCGAAAGAATGTGCCTTTTGCTCCTGAACACCAGTCTCTTTCTCACTGACAACTTTCAAGAATATTCATTCTTAAGACTTAAAGATAAGGTCTGAATGTAAGAAACTGGCTCACTGAGCCAAGAGAAACACATCACTGTAATCGAACAAGTGAGTGACTGTGGTCCAGGGCCTGCCATAGGCAAATGTACCTGGAAGCCCTCCATCATTTACACTTTCTTCTTCCCTGGCTGTGCCCACTCCCAAAATCCATGCACCCCTTCCAAGCATGTTTCAGTTGTGAACGGACAAATCATTTCTCTTACTATTAACAACTGAAAGAATTCATTCAGACCATTAACTCTTCTTTCAAATAAAGGAAATTGTCACCATGACTCTTTGAACCTGAATGCAAACATAAATCTTAATGGATGCCTCTGTCTGCTTTTGTGCATAGACCACATAGCCCTTAGAATTATTAGCAGATATTAGTCTCATTAGCACATGCACCATGGTATTTTAGAAATACTGTCTAGGGAGTAGCTTATTGCTCTTGTTTCTTCTTCT